>NC_047135.1:18542352-18882352 GCF_009829125.3 Periophthalmus magnuspinnatus | reverse complement strand
TTATGACCATGCGTAACGTTAAACGGAACCCAAGCGTTAAGTTAGCCAAGTTTTGTAGCAGTGTTAGCATTAGCCCCCTGAAGCTAATGTGGTATCCGCTCTCAAAGTAAACAGCACGGGCAGAGACTGTGATTCCCCAATTTGACTCAGAACCGAATTTGCGTCCAAATTTGTTATGCGCATGCCCAGATGTTTCTGCGCAAGCGCAAAACATCTACTTTGCTATGTACTTTTTAATTTTTTTTAATATGTTTATTTTAAGGGGAAATATAAGCCAATTGCTAGTGTTTACACTACATTTAATTGCTAAAAAGCTTAGCAAACAGGTAAGCGCAGAGAAACATGGAGGCAACTGATCTGCATGTAATATTTCATGTTTTTTTTGTGATTACAGTGATACGGTATTTTACTTACATGAAGGTGCACTAAGGTTTCAACTAACCTTTACCCTAACCCTAACTTCTAAAACTAACCTTAACCCTAACCCCAGACACAGCTTTTTTAACTGTTTCTGATGAGTAAAATAATGAAAATATAATAAAGCCAATGAATAGCATTGTTGATGCCGTTTCAGCAAATAACTCAAACTGGGAAATGTCAGAAACAGCAGGCCTTAAACTAACCCCACACTACTGACTGTATAAAGAAGTTGACTAAGGGAGTGTGACGTCATCCATATATATATATAAATGGACATAGCTAAACTGCTAGCTGCCACATTCCAAATAGGAAGTGAGCATGGGTGGCTTCCGGCTTTGTAGACTCAGGTTCCGATTCACTTTACTTTAGAAAACTGTCGCCCGCTCTCTCTGTAACAGCTGCTGTCAGTGTTGATCTTAAAATATTCGTATTAACCCACTCTACATGATCCTGGTATTTGCATTTTGTTTTGGTGACTGTTTATCAAGATATGAACATCAGGCGCCTTCTTTTCCTGAGGTTGCTCCTGCTAGTGTTAGCAACAGGTTTGATTGACAGTGCTGCTAAGCGCCCACTCCATGCTAAACTAACAGTGCAGGCAGGAAGGGGCATTACCTTCAACAGCCTACTCCAGATTGGCTCTTTGTTTGCTATCAAACGTGCAGGTGGAATTCCTAATTTGGAACTTGGCTCCAAATTTACCCCTGTAACTGCTAGCCTGAATGAGCTTCATTTGACTGGTGTATCAAGGCCAGCAGTTATAAGGACGGATATGGAGCCACTTCCCACCATAACCACTGTGTTAGCATTGAACGGATGCTTCCCAGCGCTGTTTTGAGACTAAAATGACGAGGCTCACTGCAGCAGTTACAGAGAGAGGAGTGACAATGTTTCAATGTAAAGTGAATTGCGCGCCCGTGCTCACTACCTATTTGGAACCCAGCTGTTAGTGCGTTAGACTGTATATATAAATGGAAATAGCTATGACCCAAACAAATACTGCCCACCCGCACCATAGTGTATCTTTTTTATGGCTTTATTTATTTAGCTGTTACTGTAAAGGACTCTGACATGTGTTCTAAATAGACATAGTTTCAACAGGCTAATCGTGATGGAGAGGTGTCTAACTTCCTGTGTTAAATTTGGTGTCAACAGAAATGCAGGAGTGTTGTACAAAGGACCACTTCACTATCCGATTTAACTTTAAGGGCCCATTTTATACTGTTTTTTGATCTGTTATAATGTTGTTTCCTCATCAAAAACATGCCTGGACTTGGTTTGGTTCAGTCACACATGTTTAACACACAAACCCTGCATATTTATGAGGTTCTTCTCTCAAACAGAAAATGCTCTGTGATGTCATGCAATAATACAGGAAGTGCTCCACTGTGTTTTTAAACTCCATGCACCTTCACTAGAATCCTTTGGATCATTTCAGCCCTGGACTTGCCAGTCTCTACTGAATTAAAGGTAAAAGGTTGCTGTTAACTTGTAAACTACTGCTTCATGCAATCACAAGGTGAAGCAGAGCATTTTGAGCTTTGGCGATGTAGACAGATTTATAATGAAGGGTTACTCAAACATATGTGAATGAAACAAAACACAACTTCTAGTATGTTTTTGATGAGGTAACAACATCATAACATGGCTTATAGCTTACAAGAATCAGTTTTGTGTTATATAGAACATGTAAGTGTGCAGTGTTTTAGATTTTCTTTAGTTAAACCAAAAAAACTAGTTTAGGGGTAATAACCCACCATAATCCCCTCCCCAAACATGCATATCCAGACTGTCTCCTACCTGACCCCGTGTATGACTCTTATACAAGTTTACCATCATTTCAGTGCTTGGTAAAGTTTTCAAATACTATAGTAATCACATAGGCATGTATAGGCCTGTTGTGATAACAGATTTTGAATCACGTTAAAATACAGAGATGTATGGTGATAAACAATAATATTGAAAAAAATAACCGCTTTTAAATGGATGCTATCATTCAGAAGGCCTGAGCTGAAACAAATAAATAGCACAGTGAACCAATAATTAGTCACAGAAGTTGGTTATTTAACCCTCTTAAAACAAAAAATGTACACACAATAAATATTGAGCCTCAGAATTGATAAGTTGATATAGTAATTATCATAACAGGCCTAGGGCTGTACAATATGAAATAAAAAGATATTCAATAACAATTTTTAATATTGCAACTTGCAACAGTGATATTTCTTCAAACAGGATATAGTAACCCTGTGCAACAAGATGGATTCTCGCGACATTTGTGACAAACTCATGAGAATCCATCTTGGTATGCTCGTAACGTAATTTAGCCTATTTCAATGTAGACTATTTTGTTTGTGAAAGATGTGCAGAAGGTCAGGTCTTTGTGCATTTGTGGACAGGAAAGATATCTATGCTTTCCTCACAACTGGATGTAACCAGTGTTTGATTTTTGGCTCATGCCGCTGTTGTAACGGTTCGACAAATCTGATTCAAATAATCCTCATGACTGCATTTTTCGATCTCTTTCAGTAAGAGCCGTCCCAGATTGATAATTTGTAGAACTGAATTCAGGGGGCCACACATCTATCTGGCGTGAGCCAGGTCAAGTATGTTGACATTATTCGGCCCGCCTACTGTTGCTGTAAATGAGACTAAACTGCGTCTTTGTGGTGGCACTTCCCGTTAAGTGGGAATCCTATTCATTTCAGTTGAGAATTTTGGAAAAGTTTTGCTGCTGAAATATGATATAAAGTAGCTTGATTTGTATCAGGTGTTTAATATGTGCAATAACAAGTCAACAATGCACAGATTCTCTGGGAGACTTTAAAACAACTGTGTTGTCCATATAAAACTTATTTGCTACCATAGAGCTTGGGATTGAATCTCAAAACCTTAATCTTACTGACAAGATGCGAGATACATTAACAAACAAGTGAACAAAAGGGCTGTAGACCAACCTGATAAGCTGCTGGGTCACTACTGGTGTATAGGGATGTAATGATATCCAAATCTCATGGTACCATATTTTTTCGGTATGAACCTCATGGTACGATATTTATTGCTATATTGTGGGAATGCTCACGGTATTATACAAAGGCACATGATATTGGGTTTATGCTTACAATAAGCATAACAGCCAGAGTAGGGTAGTTTTCAATTATACCTTTTCCAAAGTGCAGAATATAAATTCATTTTAAAGAACAACTGCAATGTTAACAGACTGGTGGAGTAGTAAAAAAAAGGTCCAGCATAGCTAAACTATATTTAATTACATTGCAATTTTATAGTTTAAGTCTTTGCTGTTCTGTAAAGTAATTTGAATAATGCCCAGTGTTGTACTCTACAAATAAATATCCCTTGCTTACCCAGTAAGTGAGTTTATATTCTATATTTTTTTATTTGTTTTTTTTTTGGTTAACATCAGAAAACGTATGTGAATCACTGGCTGTCTTTTTAGCTCAGACTGGACTTTGTCCATTCTCCCTTCTTCGCAAATGCTGCCATCTGCGTGTTGCTGTGTTGATGTTAATGCGAGTGTGCAAAATGAGCCAACAGAATTGCATGCTGCACAAACGGCTCAAAGGATCATAGTATATACAGTTGAAATTAGAAGTTTACATACACTATATAAAAAGACCGTCAGACATGAAATCAGACAAAACTTTTCCTGTTTTAGCTCAATAAGAAAATGATTTCTATTTGCTAAATGTCAAAATAAGAAGTATGAATGAAGGATTTTTTTTCCCGACAATTTTTCATTACTTTCTGCAAAGTCAGAAGTTTAAATACATTTCTTTAGTATTTGATACCATTGCCTTTAAACTGTATGACTTGGTTCAGATGTTTTGGATAACCTTCCAAGCTTCTCACAATAGTTGGCAGGAATTTTGGCCCATTCCTCCTGACAAAACTGGAGTAACTGAGCCAAGTTTGTAGGCCGCCTTACTCACATGCCTTTTCAGGTCTGCCAATACATTTTCAGTAGGATTGAGATTAGGGCTTTGTGATGTCCACTTCAAAACATTCACTTTGTTAACTATAAGCCATTTTGCAACCAGCTTGGCAGTATGCTTCGGGTCATTATCTCTTGGGAAGACCCATTTGCGCCCAAGCTTTAACTTCCTGGTAGATGTCTTGAAATGTTGCTTCAGTATTTCCACATAATTTTCTTTCCTCATGGTGCCATCTATTATGTGAAGTACAGTCCCTCCTGCAGCAAAACAACCCTACAACATGATGCTGCCACCTCCATATTTCACACTTGGGATGGTGTTGTCGGGCTTGCAAGTTTTCCCCCTTTTTGCCCCAAACGTAACAAGGTTCATTGTGCCCAGACAGTTCAATTTTACAACCCCAATTCCAATGAAGTTGGGATGTTGTGTAAAACTTAAAAGAAAATACAGAATACAATGATTAGCAAATCCCTTTCAATAAACTACAAATGCATGATATTTAATGTTCAAATTTATAAACTTTATTGTTTTTATGCAAATATTCACCCATTTTCAATTTGATTCCTGCAACACGTTCCAATAAAGCTGGGACAGGGGCAACAAAAGAATGGGAAAGTGGATGAATGCTTAAAATACACCTGTTTGAAACATTCCACAGGTGAACAGGTTAATTGGAAACAGGTGAGTGTTATGATTGGGTATAAAAGGAACATCCCCGAGGGGCTCAGTCACTCACAAGCAAGGATGGGGCGAGATTCACCACTTTGTGAATGACTGTGTGAGCAAATAGTCCAACAGTCTAAGAACAATTTTTCTCAACGTACAATTGCAAGGAATTTATGGATTTCATCATCTACGGTCCATAACATCATCAAAAGATTCAGAGAAACTGGAGAAATCTCTGCACGTTAGCGGCACGACTCAAAATCAACATTGAACACCTGTGACCTTCGAACCCCCAGGTGGTACTATATTAAAAACGGACATGAATGTGTAAAGGATATTACCACATGGGCCCAGTTGACAGTTAACAGTTTGTCACTACATCTCCTAGTGCAAGTTAAAACTGTACCATGCAAAGCGAAAACTATATATCAGCAACACCCAGAAACGCTGTCGGCTTTTCTGGGCCCAAGCTCACCTGAGATGAACTGACACAAAGTGGAAAAGTGTGCTGTGGTCTGACGAGTCCACATTTCAAGTTGTTTTTGGAAATTCATGGATGTCATATCCTGCGGGCCAAAGAGGAAAAGGACCACCCGGATTGTTATCAGTGCAACGTTCAAAAGCCAGCATCTGTGATGGTATGGGGATGTGTTAGTGCCCATGGCATGGGTAACTTGCACATCTGTGAAGGCACCATTAATGCTGAAAGGTACATACAGGTTTTGAACAACATACATACAACATATGCTGCCATCCGAGCAATGTCGTTTTCAGGGACACAACTGCTTATTTCAGCAAGACGATGCCAAGCCACATTCTACACGTGTTTCAACAGCGTGGCTTTGTAGTAAAAAAGTGCGGATACTGGATTGCTCTGCCTTCAGTCCAGACCTGTTTCCCTTTGAAAATGTGTGGCACATTATGAAATGCAAAATATGACAAGAATGGGAAAGGATTCCTTCTGTAAAGCTTCAACAATTGGTGTTCCCAAACGCTTATTGGTTGATGTTAAAAGGAAAGGTGATGTAACACAGTGGTAAACATGCCCCTGTCCCAGCTTTATTGGAATGTGTTGCAGACATCAAAATTGAAAATGAGTGAATATTTGCATAAAAATAATAAAGTTTAAGTATAAGTATCAGTTTGAACATTAAATATGTCTTTGTAGTTTAATCGGTTCAATATAGATTGAAAAGGATTTGCAAATCATTGTATTCTGTATTTTTTTAAGTTTTACACAGTGTCCCAACTTCATTGGAATTGGGGTTGTGGTTTCTTCAGACCACAAGACATGTCTCCAAAAATTTAAGTCTTTGTCCCTTTGTGCACTTGCAAACTGTAATCTGTCCTTTTTTATGTTTCTTTTGGAGTAAATGGCTTCTTCCTGACAGAGTGGCCTTTCAGCCCATGTCGATACAGTACTTGTTTCACTGTGGGTAATGGCACATTCTTACCAGTTTCAGCAGCATTTTCACAAGGTCTTTTGCTTTTGTTTTTGGGTTGATATGCACATTTCAGACCAAAGCACAGTCATCTCTGGGACACAGAACCAATCTCCTTCCTGAGCAGTGTGACGGCTGGACATTCCCATGGTGTTTATACTTGCGTATAATTCTTTGCACACTTAATGCATCTGGAAATTGCACTCAAAGATGAACTAGACTTATGCAAGTCCACAATTCTCTTCCCGATATCTTGGCTGATTTCTTTTGACTCTCCCATGATGTTACACAAAGAAGTACTGTGTTTCAGGTGTGCCTTCAAATACATTCACAGGCGTGTCTCTAACTCAATAAACTGTTGTCAATAAACCTATCAGAAACCTCCAAAGACATCATCATCTGGGTTTTCCTAAATTGTTTAAAGTCATAGTAATCTTACTGTATGTAAACTTCTGACTTTGAGGAAAGTAAAGAAAAATTGTCTAAAAAAATCCTTCTCTCATTATTCGGGCATTTATCTGTGTAATCCCTCAGTCATCTAGGTCTGATTCACAGCAAAAGATGAAGTTTAAATCTGTCAAGTGATCAAAACTTTGTAGGAGTGAAGACGTTTTTCTGCTCATCCAAGCCGCTTCGGTTCTGGTCAGCTTGCTGGTGGTCACTGTCTTATATCTATCTGAAGGAAGGGGCTAACTACACTGGAACTGTAAACATCTATTGTCTCCAGTTTCAGCTGAAACTACTCTATTCAACCTTTAATGACCCTACTATTGTTCTCATTGTTCTGGGTCTGAGGATGAAGTTATAGAAAGGGGAGAGGTTTCGCTAAGATCTGATAATGAAGTTCAGATCTTAGCCAGAGAAAAGAAATGGTTTGAGAGGGAAGTTGAAGAAGCTATTTTTGTTAGGAAAGAGAATACTTCCTTAAACCTCCTGAGATATAATCTCTCCCCCATCTATAACTCCATCTCCATTGGATGAGCACTCAACAATTTGCACAACAATTTGTCCAGTTGACTGATTTAAACTTTGTCTTTTGCTATTCTGGCATTTAGCAAATAGAAATAATTTTAGTAATCCTAATTTACCTAAAACAGGAAAAGTTTAATCTGATTTCATGTCAAACAGTGAGGGGAAAAAAGCCTGTGTCTTTTTATATAGTGTATGTAAACTTCTGTTTTCAACTGTATAGGCATCTTAGTTTTTTCCGCTGAGACAAACTCAAAACTGCTACTTTTCCCACAAATGGATGCTGTTTAATACAGAAAAAAGAGACCCATGATACCGGGGCAATTTTGCTAGTGTGATATCGCCAATACCATTACATCCCTGCTGGTTAATACATTTTATTACACTGTGGTGTCTGAATCTGATTTTTTTACATAAACCTGTTGTAGGACTGCAGGTGGAAATTGGCAATTTTGATATAAGAAAAACAAAAAAAACTAACTACAACTAAGTTTAGTGTTTTGTCTGAGCTGCTGTGCTTTGTCTCTGTTGCAGGAATGAGTGATGACCTCTGTGGTAGTGTCCGACAGCGGAGGAAACATCGTGGAGTATGTCACTGTGGTGGACGAGTCCCAGCCAGTATGTGTCCTGTCCACTCCCCACACTTCCTGACCCTTCTGTCTCCTGTCCTCTGTTCTGTCCACTATGTTATCTGCTCTACCATCCCCATGCTCTTTATTTTATTTTAATATTGCTACATAAATGTGTAACAATGAGGACAGCGTATTGCCCAGACATTGTGCATGTTTATTGGGAGTGGCTCATCAATGACACTTAACTATTGATGTAACAGATCTATGTAATCTGCCTTTTCTAAGCCTGAAGCAGGTCTCCACTCAAGGTAGACTTTGTAGTAGGCGCATTAGAGAAGAGGAAGTGTACCTCTCAGCAGGTGGCAGACACATTACAGTTGGGATATGATGGTTGTGGTTGACTACTTTTACGACTGACTGGCTAGCACACTGAGCAGTTTGTAAACTGTTTTTTAAAATAATTATTTTTACATTTTTAACTTAGATGGTCAGAATTCCCAAATTTTAAGAAGTACAGCTTGTGCAGTTCAAAGGACAGAAGTAGAGGACTATTGGATTGTGTGATTTGAGCGGTTTCTTTTTCCTGTATACATAGCGATCTTGCTTGGAGATGGTTATGCTAGCCAGCTAGTTCTGAAATGCTACAGACTTTTTACAACAATGCACAAGGCTTTCTACACCAAAAATGGCCAAAGACGTTCCAGAGGAAACATTTTAAGGGAACAACTGAACATCAGTCCTCGTTTCTGTGTGAACTCCGCACACCCGACTGGGCGACAGGTGCGTAGGAGGTGAAGCACTGAACAACTGAACATCAACAATTGAAAGAGGAGTGAGAGTGAGGATTAGAAGAGGCTTTCCTGTTGTCTCCAGACTTCATCTGACTCCCTCCAGACACTGCTGTGATGCTGCAGGACACAGGATAAAAGTGTCCCATGTCTGTGTCCTCTGAGAAATGTTACTCACCTCAAACAGTCCTTACACAGGCTCACTACTATCATCCAGTCATGACCTTTTACATTATAAAGTTATTATTAAAGATTATAAAGTTCACTCTATGCCTGTCATAATAACACATTTTGAAGTACCATTATCATCGTTTGTCTTTTTCTTCAGCAATATATCAAACTAATGAATGCCAAAGACATGATAACCCAAAATCAGGGTCCCCCCCCAAAAAAAATGTACAATATTGTTGATGAACATGAGCTTCAGTAACTAAATGAAGCACTTAATGGGTCATACAAGTTATTAATCAACCCTCTGCATCTCAAACCTGACCTTAGTACACAAACATAATGGTTCCAATACAAGTCAATATAGTAATTATTGTGACATTATTGTGACATTGTGACTGGCCTAATTCTTGGCCTGTCTGCTCTAGCCTAGTTGTAAATGGAAGTAGATCATTGGACCATATTGTGGTGATCCTAGCTGTTGAAATAAGGTACCACAGACTAGGGCTGTGACTGAGCTCTGACTATTGTCTGACTAAGCGTTGATGTGCCGTTTACAGTGTGAGCAAGCAACCGCAGAGGAGGAGGTGGAGGCTGTTCTGGTGACAGGCTCAGAGGGGGAGGTGGAGCAGACAGTAGTACTGCAGGATGATGGCTGTCCCGCAGTCATTGTGGAGGAGGTGCCCAGCGCTCAGGTGGAAGAGTGCTACTCTGCTCAGGTGGTGGTGTATGGAGATGAGACCTACCTGATGCAGGATGTGGCTGAGGAGCAGGAGGTCGTCACAGAGGTGGCAGACACTGGTGAGTTAGCTTGTTTACATACACTGGGTGTATAGATCCTTTGTTACATGTGATGATCTCTAGAACTCTGCTTACTAATCAGACCAAAAGAGAAATTACAAACATTTCAATTTGATTCTGAGCAAAGTCTGACCCAGGCTTAAACAGAATGTAAAGTCCATGTCTAAATAAAGATAGTTAATGTGTGGTCCGTCCCGGCTCATGTCTGTTGTGTTGATAGTGGAGATGTCTGCGCATGACATGGTGTGTTTCGATAAGACGTTTGAAGCAGCTGAAGCTTTGCTGCACATGGAGTCTCCAGGAGGCCTGCACAGTGAGCGTGGCTCAGGTAAACTCATACCAACAGCACTAGGTCTCGAGTACCATTCATCTCTGCACTGTGGATTCACGCCATCTGTTCATCTGTAGATGATGTGATGATGGAGACTGTGGTGGAGGTGTCCACAGAGTGTGCTCCCATGGAGGAGGAGGCATTTCCTATGGCCCCTGACTGTGAGCCCTCAGCCAAGAAGAAGAAAGGAGGTGAGTAGGGCTGGGCATTGAAACTTGGTTCCAAGTAGGGACCAAATGAAAAGGTTCAATAAGTACTGGCATAAAAAAAAAACACTGTTCTTTCTTTGCAAACTTTGAATTCCTTGGCTTAAAAGCCAGCGTCAGTTAGCCCGTAAATACACCACACCGATTTATCAGCAGCGCAGGTGCTCACACGTCACAACTGCACTCTGCACGAAGTAATGGCATAAATGGCTCTCCCATTTAAACATAGTCCTACATGTGTCCACACACCGCAGTGTATTATCTCACCGGTAAAACGGAAGAGCTTAAGAAACGGCATGCGGAGTTGCAACGTATCCACTCGAAAACACATCAAGTCTCCGGTACGTGACTTTTACAATCAAAGTCCGTGATAAATCCATATCTAGTCTGGAGTCTGCAGTGTCTGTGTAAAGCTGAAGCTAAGCAGATAATATGAACCAAACTCACAAATGTGGTGTAGTCAATATATTCAGTGTGGAGTACCTCTGCATAAAGATGTATCCAAGCGAGCAAATGTAAAATTCATATAGTGTCAGGATAGAATACTCCTTCTTTGCTCAGGTAAAAGTGTAAACAAAAAGCTTGTGCTCTGCAGCGCTGCCTCTGATCTATAGTGCCAAACTGCAGTATACGAAGAAAACAAAGTGAAACTTTAGCACATTTGAGTCCACTGAGGATCAGTTGTGCCTCTGGGTCATTTGCATACACATTTGTTTTGAGTTGTAACCGGATATGGTATATAAACGTAATTCAAGGATTAAAACATATTTTCTTAATAATATTGGCCATTAATTTACACTTACAAAAAATACCTGTATTGAAAAGCAGGTATCGTTAAGGTACTGGTATAAAAAAAAAAAAAATCAAATGGTACCCAGCCCGAGAGGTTTTTACTGTGTGAAATCTCATCTCATAGGTTGTTTTACTCATCATGTCTGTGTCATAGGACGGAAGCCCAAAACTCACCAGCCAGCCTCCAATGGCTCCTTTGACCTGGGCATCAAGAAGAGACCCAAAGAGGGCAAAGGTCAGTGCACCTCCATATGTTCTCCCAAACACCCCTTGTAATACTCTGCTCTGCAATACTTCAGCATGTAGTTCTAAAATGACAAAATATGTGTAAATTTTGAATTGTTTTATTAACTGAATGCTCATTTTCTTTACTAGATGTACCGTAAATTTCGGCTTATAAGCCGCTACATTTTTTCCACGCTTTGAACCCTGCGGCCTATACAGCAGTGCGGCTTATTTATGGAATTTTTACTGGATAACGGCCACCGAGGGGCGCTCTCTAGCTGTAAACGTAAAAGTGAGACAGACGTGGGGAAAGATTCTGCTCTGAAGAATTCACTAGTTTTGATTTTGAACGATCATTTTGCGCATCATGAAATGGATATGATGCAGTTTTTAAGATAAAGAAGGAAATAGAGCAGGGGTCGGCAACCTGTAACAGCCATTTGGACCCACTTTCCACGTAAAATAAAACACTGGGAGCCGCAAATACTTTTTGACATCTAAAATGAAGATAACACTGTGTATAATAACAATAATGTAACGGAATAATGTAGGTTTTATTTTCACGGACAAGCCTTCTACACCTGGCAGATAAATATGGCAAAAATAACTTAAGTGCATAAAAAAATACAACTCACCAAACCGCTGCGTGTGAGCTCTGCGCTGATTATGTGATTATGTCTACTCTGCTCCGCAGTTTCTTTAAAAAAAACCCCCAAAACTCTAAAGGTGTATCGTTTAATCCCAGGTGCTTATTCTCCATTTGCCAAAGCAGCTGTGAAGGTTTCATTGCCTCATTTGCTTTTCCCGCATGTTATGCAGAGCGGACTGTGCGTGAGAGTCACCTGTAGCGACAAACCCAGATTTTAAGTAGGCATTGTCTGTTAAATTTATCTTTCTTTTTCTTGGAGGTCGTAGTCTCCTCTTCTGGCTCCTCAGTTGTCCTTTCCCCCTTTGTTAAAAGCTCTCCAAAGACTTTTGTTTTGGCTCATTTTCACTCGCTTGTGGCTCTACTTTTGGGCGACGTGTCTGATGTGTTATACGTGAAACGTCATCGCGGAGATAAGAGCAGATAATAAACTTATCACTACATCAAATAGATTTCTGTGGCGATTTCCAGCAGGATTTTCATGCTACGGACGAGCTTATTAGTGTGTCATTAGGGACGGGCGAAAGTTGCTTCTGACCCCTGTGCGCACAGCGTCTGAAAATCAGGGCTCTTTACGCAGGACTGTGAACTGTGTCAGTGTCAGTTCCCAAGCCACGCAGAGCCGCAGTATAAGGCTGAAAGAGGCGCATGCGGCTCCGGAGCCACGGGTTGCCGAACCCTGAAATAGGGCTCTGCACGTGAGCTCGGCATCAATGAATCCAACTTGGTCAATGTAAAAAGACGACAAAAGTTTTCAGAGAAAATAAAAGCAGATTTTCCGTGTTGGTGCAGCTTTATTTTCTAAACCTGCAGATGTGTTCATCCCGTGTTGTTGTCGTGTTGGTGCCAATTTTCAGGCACAGTTTAAAAAAAAGCGTGTCGGTGCACCGTCTTTCTGTGTAAATATCTCATGTTACAATATGAAAACCTGCGGCTTATATTCAGGTGCGGCTTATATATGGACAAAATTGATTTTCTTTTCAGATTTAGCTGGTGCGGCTTATATTGAGGTGCGCTCTGTAGTCCGAAATTTACGGTACTTGTTTTGTGTGTTTTAGGAAACACCACATACCTGTGGGAGTTCCTTCTGGAGCTGCTGCAGGATAAGAATACATGTCCACGCTACATAAAGTGGATGCAGCGCGACAAGGGCATCTTCAAACTGGTGGACTCCAAAGCTGTGTCCAGACTGTGGGGCAAGCACAAGAACAAGCCCGACATGAACTATGAGACCATGGGTCGGGCGCTCAGGTCAGACCCCTCTCTGTTTCTAACGTGGGACTGCTCAGCCGTCTCTAACCCCCTCACATATCTGCAGGTATTACTACCAGCGTGGAATCCTGGCCAAGGTGGAGGGGCAGCGTCTGGCCTACCAGTTCAAGGAGATGCCCAAGAACATCCGAGTGATAGATGAAGAGGAGATCACGGAGTCAGAAGATGCAGAAGCGGCTCAGCACCTGGCTCTCCAGCAGGGAAGTGGCACCCTGACCTCCAGCCCGCAGCCTCAGCAGACCTATGTGACTGTGATCCCTGCCAATGCTGCCAGGTCAGACTGCTCTCTGCTGTGTAGCCTCATGTGCACAAGGGTGTGTGACAGAGTGATTAAATGTGTTGTGCTCTCCACAGGCCCATCAGAGCCATGCCGCTGGTCATGAGCTCCTTAGGTCAGGTGACCCTAAACTCCTCACCGCTCCTCACCACCACCACTGGGGTCCCTGTGTCTGTGTCCAGTGCTAACACTAGTCCCAAACTGGTGATCCAGACTCTGCCCACGATGCTGCCCGGAGCCTCCAAAGCCGGAGACAAGATCACCATCATCACCATCCCAGCCAACCAGCTGACCACACTGATGCAGGCCAACTCCACCACCTCCCTCACACAGCTGGTCCAGGCCAAAACAGCCGCCGTGCAGATGGCCCCTGGGCGGCCTCCTCCTCAGCTCATCCTGGCCAAACCAGCTGCTGTGACCCAGGCACTGCCCCAGCCCCTTACTCAGCTCTCTGTGAAGGTGTCTGCTGCCCCGTCCACACACACGGCATCTGCAGAGGGCCCTCCCGAGGCTCCCACGTCCTGAGTTCTGCACCCCTCTCATAGGACTGTCCTCACAGCCGCTTTGTAAATACACTTTTTGTAATCAGTTGAATATAAGGCCTGATGAGACTTTGTACAAAGCCTTTTGATACGCCACCACATGTATCTGCCCTAGTTTAGTCCATTTCCTGTCCCTCGCACTGCCCACAGGCCACCTTTTTTTTACTCCCTCAAAAGGGACTAAGAACTGTGTGCTCCACGCTGAAAATACCTATACTATTTTCTGTACTCTGTGTAATGAAGTAGATTTTACTTAACTGTATTATAAAATACACATGTGAACACAGTGTGATCAGTGCATCTGTTCAGAAGTTGGGCCTCAGTGCCACCATAATGAGTGGTCCTGTTAAAATTACAGTTGACTGAGGGCTGTATTTAGTATAGTGTTGAATCAATTACCGTATCTTATTCACCTGAAAATCCTCATGTTAGTGACAGATGGAGCTATGTACTGGTTCTAGTGCATTTTCTGCAGCACTAGCTAGGACTGAAGTTATTTGTGACTTGGTACAGAAGAAAAGTGTACTTGAAAAATGTGACCACAACCTTAGTTAAAATATTTTTTATCATTTTAAATAGACAATCAAAATCTTAAACAGAAAAATTACAATTTGAACAGTTTAAATATCTGAGATACAGGTGTGCTGAAGGTTAGGGCTGTCACAGAAGTCTCAAGTCAAAGTGAACATTTAAACCAGGGCTTCTCAAAAGTATCCATAAAAATAAATCCCATTTAGTAGGACTAAATCTGGGCTAACCCAGGTCTAAAGAAGGATTTATGATTAACTGGCTATAAACCAGGACCAGTCCAACTTTGAACCATTTGTGTGATTAAAACAAAAACTGAATAAAGAAGACCAGCTCAGAGTATGCTCCAGAGTTTGAGAAACAATGTAGAGATGAAGGCAGACAGCAGTTCTAGGCTCCAGTACACTGACACATCATTCTAAAAGGAGGACAGGACAGTCCAGTGTGAACCGGAGGTTTAAAGCTACTGACACGTACTGGTAACAAAAATCAAATAACCTTAAATATGGTGGCTTTAAGGTCTGTACACTAAACGTGTAGACCCAGAGGATTTGCTGTGATAAGTGTATACAAACAGACAGAATTTTAAAAAAAGAACAGGGTTAGAAAATGTGAAGTTAAATTAACAGTTTTAAATGGAAGTATACTGTGCACTTTAAAGCAGTAAACACCCTTTAGCCATTCATGCTCCACAGTCACTCTGCCCCTGCTGGGATTGGTGGAGGCTGAAAGCTCACTCTGATGTCACTATGTGAGCACGTCAGCCTGGTTGGTGAAGCTGAGGTCACAAAGCAGGGACAGATGGTCTGAGGGGTAGTGGTAGGAGGGCAGGCGGTCAGGGCCGATCTGCTCCTCTGAGGGGATGTCGAGGACCGTGTGGACACTCAGGGCATCCCGAGAGTACCAAATGTAGTCCAGAGTGCTGCGGCTCTCCCCGCTGGGGCGGATCTTCCAGGTGGTGTAGCTAGGCTCAGTGCAGCCATCCTCACTGAGCCGTTTGTAGGCTGAGTCCAAGCCCAGAGGAGAGCAGCTGAAGCGACGGTACACGTCCTCTGAGGGCTCGGCATTAAAGTCCCCACACACAACCAGGGGGAGTGCTGTGTCAGAGCGTGCGATGATGCTCTGCAGACTGTGCAGTAGGTCTGCTCCCTGGGCACTGCGTAGACGCTCCCAGCCACTGCGTGCCTTTAGGTGGGTCACAGCCACACAGAGCCTCCGCCCTGTGACCCTGCACTGGAGAGACTGCACAATCGCCACCTGGTTAGTGGGCAGCATCATGGCCGACAGCCTTAGGTGTGCTGTTGAGCACAGAGAGAAACGCGAGGAGCGGAAGAACAGAGCACAGCCGTCTGGACCATTGTTCTTCTCCACATCCAGACACGGAGACCAAGGCTTGGCCAGGAAACTGCCCTGGTAGCCTAGGCCAGACATGATGGGCCCCAGGGTGTCATAGTAGTGGTCCACCTCCTGCAGACAGACAATGTCGGGGCTGTAGGTCAGGATCTCCTCTAGGATCAGGTACTTTCTCTCCTGCCACTGCAGGGCCTCCAGGGGGCAGCGTATGAAGCCGTCCTTCCCCTCGCCCAGAGCTGCACAGAGGACCATATAGTCATGTGATTACTGTATTCATAAGAGTACTACAGTAGTATATACAGTAAGAGAAGTACATGATGCCTGTACCTTGGGCAAGGATGTTCCACTGCATGATGCGTATAGGGGGCCCGTGGTCTCGGGTGCCTGGGCAACAGTAGACCATGAGGCGGTGGGGCCGAGGGGGCCTTCGCTGCAGCACTCTCTCACACTCTCTCAGCAGCTGCTCCGGGTCCAACTCCATGGGCTTATCCTGGAAGAGGTCTGGCTGGGCCAAGGTCCCCAACAGCCTGCTGCTGCCGCTGCCCATGGGTCCCCCTGTACAGAGAAAGAACAGGCACAGGGTCAGGAGGAGGGTAGTAATTGCTAATACACAACATATTTCGATCACCATGTTACCTTTTATTGTTTAAAAAAATACTATATTTCACCAAAAACAGCACATTACCGTTTTAAAAGTTTCACTTTCATTTTTGACACCGAGTCTCCCTTTGCTCCCCATGTTAAGTCAGTTCCTCTTCAGAGGATTGTCAAGAAACAATTGGTGTGCATCCTGCTAATGAAACTATTGCATATCACATCAGGTTTGTCTGAGGGCTGAGCATTCCACATAATCTCACAGCTAACCATAAGGAGGATTCAAACAGGGCCTGTGAGAGATCAAACATGCATGACATGTTTTTGATTGGGGGAAAAAAAAATCTATTTTGAGTAATACCCCCACCCTCTTTCAAAAGATGTTTTGGCACTTTATTAGTAATATGGTGAGAAAGACTAGTAGCTGTACACCAAACAGAACAATAGCCCGGATAAAACACCAAATGAACACTGTTCTCAAAGGCGAAGAGGAGTATGCGGCACAGAAAGTGTACAAGCAATGAGAGAAGAAGGAAAGATTAAGTTAATATAAACAGAGGGTTGTGGATACATGCCCTGCTGGTTCTGGGGTCATAGGTCAGAGGTCAAGCTTACCGCTCAGGACTCCAGGCTGCCGCTGCTCCTCTCCCTATATCACTATGAGCTGCTTTATGACCTGCTTCTGACTGCATATTCCCCCACAGGCCAATTAGTTGTCAGCGCAGCCCCTGTCTCCATGGAGATGAGATGCTGAGCACAGGAAGTGGTCAGAGCTGTTGCTTAACGTCTCTGAGAGGGTTGGGTAAGAGCAGCTGTGCCTGACACATACTCCCGTGCAACTGCATGACTAGGCTGGACTGGGCTGAGCTTTCTTCAGAAGTTACTATTAGACTTATAACACTTACGCAATGTCTACATACAAAGGGGGTCAAAATATCAAAAATAAGATACAAATCAACACTAGATATTCATTTGAGCAGGCATCAATGCAAAGAAGTCACATTCAGTAGGCCAGAAATTAAGCTTTCCTCAATAGCTTGATCTTAAGCTGTATCAGAACAAGTATATGACCACATAGACCAGTATACACCGATGGACCACTGAGGTATTACACAGATAGATAACAGAAGGCCACATGGGAAAATAAAAGAGTACTACAATTTCATATTGAAAATTACATTCTATTGTTTAAAGTTTTTTTTAAATTATCATTTGGTATCAGAATTGGTATCAAGTCTATTCCATAGTATTAAAATTGAGTTTGAAATTTTAGTATCGTGTCAGCACTAATACACTCAGGGATTAAAACCATGTTAAAGTATGACATAAATTATAAGATAAGACATTATTTATCATCTCAAATGGCTGAAATGCACCAACAGCAAATTGAAAAAGACAAAATAAGTGGAGGGTGTTGGAAAGAATAGGTGCGACTGTATTCAGAAATGGTCAATGCCTCATCTTGTTAGATATGTGAAGCTAAGCATGGTTAGTAGTTGGATGGGGGGCCACTGTATCCACTGTGGCCCTAGTGGAAACTGTTACAGTGTCCTTAGGCAAGACACTTCATTCACATTTCAAAGTATGAACGTTATGTGTGTGTGAGCATTACTGGTTGGTGGTGCCACTGTGGCTATAACTGTCTAATAATTTATATGTTTCACTTAAAACTCAAATTTAGAGAAAAGTAATTGTGAGAAAAATTGGTTCTCTGTTTCATTAGTTCAAGTGGCAACATGGTCATTGGATCTGCTACTGACATTATTTCATTAAAGCAAGACAAAGTGGCTTGAATAGCTTTTTTCTGGGTTGAAGCGCAACCATGAATTGCTAGTATTTATTTTCAATCAATTTGGGCGTTTTTAGCGTCAATCAGCTGATGATATCTGTGAGCAACAAAATGAAAATCCTTCTCACAATAATTTAATGTCATTATTGTATTACAGACAGACTCATTTATGAAATATGTTTTAATATACATACACATTCAAATACACATCAAAAGAGCCCTACCTCTAATGCTCCGCAGATGGTCCTAAAATCCACAGCCTCCTACAGATAGAAGATCATTCCCTGCTCTGACCTCTCTCTCCCTCTGTCTCCTGCGTTCCACAGAGCAGTGAAACCTCTGGACAAAGCATGTGTTGTCTGGTCCCCTCCTGTGCTGAGCCAGCCCTCACGTGTCCCCTGTTCCACAATGGACTGTAGAAGAGAGACTCTACGGAATGAGCCACTGCAACTCACTACAGTCAACACAGAAACAAGACTGACACATACGCTGGTGTTATTAACTGTACGCAGCCTGCACCCCTACTGTTTTTGTTTGTTGTTTGTTGTTTTTTAAGGTCTACAATCAAAGCTGAACCCGTGTTGCACTGTCTCTCCATCTTTCATTTGGGTTGCCAGTTTCAATACTGAAATCCAGTTGATTTAAGGTTAAAAGGACTCTCTTTGACCTGAATGGTCACTACCTAAACCCCAGCACCTGCAGCCAATCATTAATCACTGCTAGTGCAGTTGGAGGTTCAGAGCTTTCTGAAAAGCTGAAAACCTCCAGAATTCTCTCACTGAGCTGCAGAGGCCTAGCACTGATTGGCTGTAAGTGCTGGAGGTGGTGATAATTCAGATCAGAGAGTCATTTTAGGTTTAAACCAGCTGGATTTCAACATTGAAACTGGCAATCCAAATGAGAGACTCGTGTGAGGCTCATTCTGCTTTCTGATAGGATAATCATCTTGAAAACCAAAACACAAAGTTATGACACATAAACAACTTGGCAATCATGCCAAATGTTTTTGTAATTAAGAATAAATCTGCATTACATTTTCTTGATCATTAAAAGCTATATTTGATTTGAATACGTCTGTTCCTTGCCCTCAAGAGTGTCCTGGTGCTGACTCGGCACATTCCTCCTGCTGGAGACTCTTCTGCCTCAAATGAAGACCACATGGCTGGGCACGAGTGGACAGTACAGGCCAAGTCCCAAACGTCAGGCTTATACATAAACTCTCACATACATAGCTCCTGATAATTGTAAACCACAATATTGAACTAATATGGATTAAAGGCCCTATATTATGCAAAATTGATTGGTAATTTCAGGGCGAAATTATCCAAATGATTCTAGTGAAAATGTATGAAGTTTAAAAACACAGTGGAGCACTTCCTGTATTACCACATGACATCACAAGGTGGAACAGTGTGTTTAAATAGGATTTGTGTGATAAATATTTATAAATGGAACAAAACTCCGTGCATGTTTCTGATGAGGAAACAACATTATTTACAGCTTAATAAAGAGGAAACCACTGACTTCCATTTCAAAACAGCAGAAATTATTGGCCCCGCCTCTTCATTGTGGGATTTCAGAAAAGCATGCAGTGAATTTTATGTATGTGTTTTTATTTTTGTCTATACAACATTTTGAACATTTGTGTATGACTCACTAGAAAATACTGTGAAGTGGGTGGAGATATGGTGGAGGTGAAATGCAAGACGATATAGGATTACTCAAACATGTATGAATCAGTGAAAATACAACTGTGAATAAACTTATGATGAGGGAAAACTATGGTGCACAATGGAGTGTAGTGCCAGCAGGGGGCGTCAACATCAATAATATATAAATCAGGCATGTGGGTGATGTCCCACTCACCTAGTCCATTTTTTATACAGTCTATGGTGTGGACTTTAAAAACACAGAAGCAGCTGATACAAGAGTAGCCTAATCAGATATGCAGATGTACTTATACTGTGGTTTTATTTCCTGTTTCAGTTAAATTTCCAAACAGTTACATGTAAATTGTATCTCACTTATTTTCCATGCTGTATGACAGGTTAGAGTACCCTACCTTTTCACTAAAACACAGTTAGCATTGCCTAGTTTTGTCAATTTTTATTATTATTTTTTTTTTTTAATTCTGGTGAAGTTTATAATTGTACCTCCTGGTTGGACAAGGGCAGCAGACGTGACATACGCAGAGGTAATTCCAATTCTGTTATCTAGCAACTGTACTATAAACAAGGGACAAAACTTGTCTAAACTACACAATAGTTATGATTTTACTAATAAAAATGAATGACAATGTCTTTATTTTATTAAATGAAGGCTTAAGCTTCCAAAAAATGCCTTCCTTGTGTATAAATTATATCTGTATTTTGGATGGAGTTTTCAGTGTTGGTGATGTAGTGAGATATTTCAGTTTTTCTTTTTTTTAATAAATCTGCAAAAATTTCAACAATTTGTTTCTCTGTCAATATGGGGTGCTGTGTGTACATTAATGAGGAATGGCTGCAATATAACAGAGTGAAAAATTTAAGGGGCTCTGAATACTTTCATACCCACTGTATATCAATTAACTGGTCCTTCTGCACCTGTCAACACCTGCCTGCACCTGTCAACCTCATCCCTCTCTCTACACACATTATCCCACATATGAAGCAGCAGAGGGGGAGGGAGAGGGGCAGAGGAGGGTAAGGTGACACAGTATTGGCTCGCATTACCGTAATGTTACTGGGTCTATTTCAGCTTACAGTAGGTCTACCAAGGAAGGACAGTACAGTCCATTTGTAATGAGAAATAGTGGAAATGTATGACTGTTTTCATAGCAATTAACTAAATAAAACAAAATATGATATGTTTAGAATGGGAAAAAGTCCTCAAAATGTAAATGCTGTTTTGTCATTGTATGAGTAAGTGTACCTATGCTATCTATGGGTTTCAGAATGATGGAAATTTAGCACTGTTGCCATAGGAATTGACAATTTAAAAACAAAACATTATAGAATCTTCTGAATCTCAAAATATAACAGGAAACCCACAAATAGGTCAGTACATACTCAAATATATTTGAGTATGTACTGACATTTTGGTCTCATGTCTTAGAGGGAACAGACACCACAATGTCAATAAAAGATAGACAAGCAGACAGAAAAGTGAAAGAGGGAAGGAAGGAAGAAAAGACAAAAGAAAGAGGGAGAAAGGGTAAGGGAAGAAAAGAAAAAAAGGAGCAAAAGAGAGGAGACAGAAACAAATTGAGAAAGAGGAAGGAAAGAGAGAAGAAATAAATACAGAGATGACTCAAAGAGAGTGAGGGAAGAAATAAAGGACTGAAAGAAAGGGAGGGGGAAGAAAGAAAGAAAATGAGAGAGAAGCGGAGAGAAAGAGAGAGGTGGAGAGAGAGACATAGGAAAGAAAAAGCAAGAGAGAAGGGAGGAAGACAGAGAGAAAGAGGAGAAAGAAATGAGGCAAGACAGAAAGATGTTAGATGTTAGTGTCCTACAACGTCCAAACCCAGTATGTGACACACTTCCTGGTAGACTTGACACCTGGGGTTACCTGTCTTGGTGCTCCCCGCTCGTGCGGCTGAGAGCGGGTCATGGCTGGAGCTCACGGCGCGGTGACAGCTCCGTATGGCCGCCTCTGGAGACGGGGTCCCCCGTGAGGAGTTCCAGAGCCGCCGGGCAACAGCCGAGCAGCGACGAGCCGGCTTCATTCTGTTCTCTTACGGAGCACTGGGTCTCTGTTCCCCGGTGGCTTAAAGTCTAGTCTGGTTCTTACAAAGCCGAGACATTTCCACAGAATTATAATCCGCCTTAACGATCTCCATTTCCCGGTGAACGAAGCCAGTCAGTTCTCTACCGGCAAAAGTTACATCATGGATCTGTTGAGTAAGAGACGGCAGTAGCGGACGGGTTTGGGAATGAATGGTTTGATCTGACCCGTTAAAACGTTTCAATCCTGCACCAACTCGTAATAAAAAGTGACTTACACTTCTGAACCCCTGGTAGTTTAATAGTCACTCCTACGAACACAAAACAACATTAGCCCCCCCCCCTCCAATCTTACACATGGGACAGGCCACTGCGCAAAAGGGAAAGGCCACTCTGAAGGAGCCAATCAGCGCTCAGTGCAACGTCAGCACGGGACAGGTATGACGCAAAGTTGCAAGGACTATTGATTTGGTTCACTTTTCCGAGGAAACATTGGAACGGAACCGAAACGTTACACAAGAACAAACTCTGTCAAAAGTGATGAAGACGACGAGAAGTACATTTAAAAATAAATAAATACATTTTTTATTAACAAAATTAAACAAATTATGACAAACAACCATAATAATAAAGCAGCTTTTGCAATCTGAGGTGGGAAGTACTCAGATGCATTTACTTCAGTCACTTTTTAAAGAATGCTATATAAGAGTACTACTAGCAGCATTATTTTACTCCTACTCGAGTAATACAACCCCAATTCCAATGGAGTTGGGACAGTGTGTAAAACTTAAAAAAAATAAAATAAAATACAGAATACAATGATTTGCAAATCCTTTTCAGCCTATACTGAATTGAATTAACTAGACATGATATTTAATGTTCAAACTGATACATTTTTCATGCAAATATTCACTCATTTTCAATTTGATGTCTGCAACATGTTCCAATAACGCTGAGACTCCTTTTAACAACAATCAAGAGTTAGGGAACTGAGGACACCAATTGTTGAAGCTTTGCAGGAGGAATACTTTCCAGTTCTTGCTGAATGTACAACTTCAGTTGCTCAGCAGTCCGGGATCTCCGTTGTCGTATTTTGCGCATCATAATGCACCACACGTTTTTAATGGGAAA
This sequence comes from Periophthalmus magnuspinnatus, assembly GCF_009829125.3. Taxonomy (NCBI): domain Eukaryota; kingdom Metazoa; phylum Chordata; class Actinopteri; order Gobiiformes; family Gobiidae; genus Periophthalmus; species Periophthalmus magnuspinnatus. The sequence goes on along the minus strand of NC_047135.1, from coordinate 18,859,183 downwards.
GGCAGGCCAGTCTAGTATCCGCACTCTTTTACTACAAAGGCACGCTGTTGTAACACGTGCAGAATGTGCATCCCTGCTTATTTCGGCAGGGATGTTTCAGGGACATCCCTGCCGAAATAAGCAGGGATGGCCCTGAAAAAGCGTTGCTTTGATGGCAAAACCTGTATGTACCTTTCAGCATTAATGGTGCCTTCACAGATGTGCAAGTTACCCATGCCATGGGCACTAATAAACCCCTGTACCATTACATATGCTGGGTTTTGGACTTTGCGCTGATAACAATCCAGATGGTCCTTTTCCTCTTTGGCCAGCGGGACACGACGTCCATGACTTCCAAAAACAATTTCAAATGAGACCACAGCACACTTTTCCACTTTGTGTCTGTCCATCTCAGGTGAGCTCGGGCCCAGAAAAGCCGGTGGTGTTTCTGGGTCTTGTTGATATATGGCTTTCGCTTTGCATGGTACAGTTTTAACTTGCACTTGGAGATGTAGCGACAAACTTTTAACTGACAGTGGATTCCTGAAGTGTTCCTGAGCCCATGTGGTAATATCCTTTACACATTCATGTCTGTTTTTAATACAGTACCATCTGAGGGGTCAAAGGTCACGGGCATTCAGTGTTGGTTTTGGGCCTTACCACTTATGTGCAGAGTTTTCTCCAGACTCTCTGAATCTTTTGATGCTATTATGGACCGTAGATGATGAAATCCCTAAATTCATTGCAACTGTACGTTAAGAAACATTGTTCTTAGACTGTTGAACTATTTGCTCATGCAGTTGTTCACAAAGTGGTGAACCTCACCCCATCCTTGTTTGTGAATGACTGAGCCCTTCGGGGATGCTCCTTTTATACCCAATCATGACACTGACCTGTTTCCAATTAACCTGTTCACCTGTGGAATGTTTCAAACAGGTGTATTTTAAGCGCTCCTCAACTTTCCCATTCTTTTGTTGCCCCTGTCCCAGCTTTATTGGAACGTGTTGCACTCTTACGAGTTAAGAAGTACTTTGTACTTCTACTTGAGTAGTATTATTTTTAAGTAACATTACTGTTACTTGAGTACAAGTTTTGACTACTCTACCACCTCTCAATTTAGGAGACCCAAAACCTCAAACAAGTCAATAGTTGTTTCTACATTCAGGCACCATCCACTGAATGGCACTTGGGGGCACTCACGCTCTACCTAGCACCTGCACACACAAGTTTTATCTAGTTACGTTTCGTTTCCCTTGTCTCTTTGGTGCTGTTTCCCCTCTATGCACAGCTAGAGAGTCAAGGGAGGCAGAGTCAAAATCTCTGCTGTGTGGTATAAACATGTCTTGGATGATACATTATTTAGGTCAATACTTCTACTTGAGTATTATTACTGTACACATATTGGCTACTGCACCAAGTCTAGTAACAGTGCAGTTTGAAGTCTGAGGTAGCAGCGTAAACAGAAGTAAAGGGCATAAATAGGAGTGGAGCGGTTCTAGGCGAGACAAATGTGAGAGGGGACACTGTTTAAGGATCTTGTATTTAAAAGCAGAGATTAAAGGGAGGGTGTTATGCAAAATCTTTTTTTTTTTTTTTTTTTTTTTTTTTTTTTTAGCTTTCTACTATGTTATGATGTTGTTTACTCATCAAAGACATGCCTGAAGAAGTTTGTGATGTCATCCATCATGTTTGAGTATTTTACCGATCTCTTCTGGGCTTTATTAGAAGATTCTGTACATTGCTCAGCCCACAAGCCTATGTCACCCATTTGTCCATAAATATACAAAAGCATGATACAAAACTTAACAAACCTGATGAGATGTGCAGTAGTTTCATTAGTAGGATGCGCGCTGATTGTGTTGTGCTCTGAAGGAAGGGTGATTTAGCATGGGGAGTAAAGGGAGGAGAGACTCAGAGCATCTAAAACAAAAGTGAAACATAATTAATACCCCATAAAGTAAAAAAAACCCAAAACAAAACAAACAAAACTCTTTTAGATTAGGCACACAGTGACTATACTTCATGGCCAATAGTCAATGTAATGTCCTTAAAAAATCTGTAAACCTAACATGTGTGAGTGGTTTTGCAGTGTTCCTGGTGCTGTCCATGGCTCCCCTTGGCCCCTCTCTCTTTCCTGGAGCTGCTGAGGAGCCTTGGTGAGTGGGAGGAGCAGACACATAAATACTCCAAACTCTATCCGTCTGCCAAAACAAAGTGTGGCCCTGTGGCTCTGAAGAGTCCCTGGGAGCCCGCTCTTTACAGGGTCCTGGGGGAGCTTGTTGAGAGGCACGTGGGCAGAACACAGCTCTGTGTGGGCTCCACAGCTGCTGTAGCTTCAGAGAGGCCCGGGGCCCCGCTCTGTTCAGCCTGCCTCTGTCTCACATCAGTCTCTCAGGATCAATGCATGTCCCCAGGGCCTGACAGCAACTTACACCATCCACTTTAGATACTTTTATACATCAGAATAAAGTCAAAACAGGGAGGAAAAACATCTCCCACTCATAAAAAAGTACAAACTCTCCAGGCAACTCTCCCTCACCACCACAGTGTCTGCACAACATGGTCCTGGGATTATTTCCCAGACTAGACAGATGGCACCATGGTTCTGGGTTCAATTCCTGAGTCGCCCAGGCCTTTTTGTGTGGAGTTTGTATGGCCTTCCCATGTCTGAACGGGTTTCCTCCATGCTCTCTACCATCAACCCAAAACATGCACAATACATGGTAAATGGTCACACTTATATTGTGCTTTTTACACCAATGAACACAAACACTTCAGGTCAGAGGATGAACACTCTATCAGCTGCGAACATCATTGGTCCAATAGTGTTTGTAGCTCAATGTACAGTCCAGCGGCCTTCATGTACTGCCACTGTCGCTCCCCAATAGGTAGACTTCTCCATCTAAGGTAGTCCTGACCAAGACTAGCAAGAAATTCATTAAGATGGGTCCCCCATGCGCACTGCTGCTGATGAAGTCTCCCAGCAGAATTGAAGCATCTGACAAATCTCCCTATGGGGACAATAAAATGTGCTTCAACCTTAAGAGACATGGCTGTCCCCATGTCTGTGCCGATGCCTCAAAAACACTGTATAATGCAAAAATGTCTGCATGAGTTATAATCACTTAAAGTCATTATATCTGATTCAAATTATTCACCTCGCTGGGTTCATAAGCACTTTTCACAACTCTCAGAGACCGTCACTGTAATGTTAACTACAACTAGCATGCTAACTGCACACTTCCTATTTATTGGACAATAAACCATTTTATAATTAGATGCAGACAAGACACAGCAGACTTATTTTGACCTCAAAAGTTGCTGATACAATACTGGCAAGGCAAGGCAAGTTTATTTGTATAGCACATTTTGTACACAAGGTAATTCAAAGTGCTTTACAGAATAAGAAGGACATTAAAATCACACAAATCAAAACATAAATAATCACAATTAAACATCATAAAATTACCATTAAAACAGAAGAGTGCAGAATAAAAATCTTTCACTCATATGCACAGCTAAACAGAACTTGAGCCTGGATTTAAACATTATCAAAGTAGAGGCCTGTCTCACATCTTCATGAAGACTGTTCCAGGTTTTAGCTGCATTAAACTGAAATGCTGATTCCCCATTAATTAAAGTCTATTCTTTGAGCTACAGGAAGCCAGTGCAGAGACCTGAGCACAGGACTTATGCTCATACTTCCTGTATATCTGTACTGGGGGAGGACACATTAGACATAGGGCCTTTAAATTGATTTGAGTCATTTTTAGTAGTTTACACTTATTTAATTATCCAGTATTTGTGGATTTTCTTTCATGCATTTCCCTTTCTTTTTTCTCGCTACCTTTTTGTTTGCTATTTAACTGTCCATTTACAGCAAAAATGTATTACTTCGCTACCAGTTTTAAAAAAAATTTGAAATAGTCAAAAAATGGTTTGATGTCCATATGCATGACTACAACACACTGCAAACCATATCAGGAGCTGCTTTGCCATTGGTCAAATTTAGCTGTGTAAGTGTAAAAATCTTCGTCTTTTGCATTAGATCTCACTTATATCTAGCATCTCAAATACCAGAGCCTGACAGCCATTGTAGTCAACAAAATCTGTCAGTTCAACCAGGTTGAAAAGGTCTGGATCTAGCTCTTTGATGCAACCCAGCATCTCCAGCTCTCTGTGGAAGTTGTGCGAGAAGGTCCCATCATCTTTTAGGAAATTTAAAGCAACAAATTCCTTTGTTGAATGTTACTCGATCGAATGTCTGAGTCTGAGTTCAAATGAGCACCAGAGAGTAAGCATTACCAGAACATTACTCAATGTCAGGAATCATAGAGCTTTGAGTGATGTCACCATATTCTATCACTATGCATATAAAATTAACTAAAACATATGAAATATGCCAATAGATTATTTTTGATTTATTATATATATTATTATTTAAATTCTCAAGTTGCATAAAAAAATATTCAATGTAAAGTACATGAAATCACTTTCTACATCAGTATAATAAATCAACACAAATGTGCAACTCTTCAACTTAAACAAAATGAGACATAGCTGCACATGGACCAAAGAAAATTTTATTCTGTCAACTTTCCCAATTATGTGAGCAACATGTGTCTTGCTCCAAGCCAGATATATTGTATAACTTCATGAAACTAGAGTTCTACTACAGTTCTTGCACAACCTGGAAGCATTATTTATGCGTAAGGTGAGGTGAGGCCTAATACATACAGGTAAATACTCTACAGCTCAGACTGCAGAGCACCAGGACATACACACACGCGCACACACACGTACACACACAGCACCATCGACCTGTCCTTTAACATCCACCAACCATCTGTACACACTGTACACACAGAGAGCTCACAACACAATGTTATTGAAACATCTTACTTACTGTGTTGTTCTGTCTTGTCATGGAGGTGTGGACTTGCTTGTTTGTTTAGAAGTTTAATGCCCAGTTTCTTCCACAAATACAATCCACAGAACACATCCAATGTGTTTAATTCCTGTGGTAACTTCTGCTGTCCCTTTCAGATGGCTCATTTATAAACAAGAGCCAAACATCACATGTCCAGCTGTAAGCGCCATTATTTTGAACTGTTTATTTTGAGCATGTCGGTGTTGACCAATCAAATGTCAGAACACACAGCTCCACACGCATCCGCTCACGTTTACTACCGATCCTGAGTTAGTTTCTCTGTCTGACCAGAGAGTCCAGATTAGACAAGCAGCATATCAGCACATTTGGAAATAAATGGAATGGAAATAAATCATTAAAGATTGTACATTTGGCCCTTTTTTGAAGTTTTTATCGAGCATCATTCATTAATTATTTAACAAAGATGACAGTTATCATACATCTGGCAACCCTGCTGATGTGCCGTATCGAGATGATATGCCGAAACTTCAAATTGACAGCTCCGCCTGAAAAAAGTTAGCTTGTCTGTTCTAAAGGTGTGCATGTGTCTGAAAACTCAGGTATGTGAATACTAAAGATGTGATGTTGAGAGCTAGGAACAAGATTTAAATAAATACTTCCTCCTTTCATGGCATCTAAATCAGATACTCTGGCCCCAGCCTCCTCTTTCTGTCATGATATGGGCAGAAATTGGATCCAGGACATTTCATTTTTTATCTGATTTGAAGAAGCCTACATTTGTTTGTTTTGACCCTATTCTCAAGTCGATCCTGTAGCTCCAGTGATATTATTATCACATTTCCATACACTGTTTGAATGTCACTGCTCTTGTATTCCTTTGTGTTGATTGTCTAATGCATAACTTTGATACAGTCCATTCTAAATGAGTTTATTGACCTTGTGCACTGGTGGCCATTTTAAGTACATGCCTCTGGTTGTGTTTAAACGAACGGTTCAACGATAACACTGGCCTCAGATTCCTGTGTTTGAACTGATCTGACCAGAAGGACCTGGGGTCTATGGGTGTAACAATATCACACTGTACAAATATGGAAGCTCTTTCCCCCCTCCATCACACAGTTGGATCATTATTTCACAATATGTTCATTGTATCTAAATGTAAATAAGCAACATCTTATTCATTCTTGTGACTTTAGTTCCCTTGCTTTTGGTCACCTTGAGTTAAGTATTTCACATTTCTAACACATTCTAACTTAAAATAATGTGTGCATATGTTAAGAAAAGGCTTTATAAACTACACCTCAGTTTCCCATGAGGCATTAAGGCATTAGAGAAAAACGGGAATGAACATTTAGAAAGTAAACAAGTGGTCGTGTTTTTACATAGAGCTTTTCTACCTTCAAAGCACTCAAAGCACTTTACATCAAGAAACCAATCACCCATTCACACACACTTATACACCAGTGTACACAGGCACTGAGGACGAGGTGGGTTAAGTGTCTTGTCCGAAGACACAACCACAATATTCATTTGTGGGAGCTGGAATCACACCGCCAACCTGTGGTTTAGAGGATCTGACCGCTCTACTAATGATGTTTATGTCGAGAGCAAGATTTTAACCGGCAACTTTTGGATCAGTGGACAAACACTCCAACTGAGCTACTGTAAACATGTATAAACTGACCCAGACTTCTTCGTTATACAGTCAGAGAGAGAAAACGCTGTGACCCTGACTCCGCCTTCACCTTGCCTTATGTAAAAGATCAAACTTACAAAGCTCCACTCTCACCAATACTATTCCTGTGTGATCTCTGTGTACAGTCTCCATGGCAACGCACCAAAATGAAATACAACCAAACCTCAAAACTGCAGGAGTGAAGAGATTTCTGAGCAGGTGACATTATAATGAGACAGTCATCTCTCCCTTCTCCATATTCTTCTCTACTTTCTCTTTCCTCCCTCTTTCTCCCTCACCCCCTCTCTCCTGCTTCTCTATCCTTCTTGTTCCCTTCTTTCCTTTACTTTGTGTAATTTCTCCCTCTCTTCTTTCCCTTCCTCTCCTTATTTCCTGCCCTGTATTTTTCTTGTTTGTGTCTCCTCTCTTTCCCCCTCTTTCTCCTCCCTCCTCTCTCATCCCCCCTCTCCTAAATCTCATTCTAGTTCTCTCTTTCTCTCCCCCTCACTCTCTTCTGTCCTTAGCCCAGGGGAGGCCCTGCCTTCTCTGGGTCTCCATGGAGATGTATAAGTTAAATGCCTAATTGTGGAACATTCCAGGCAAAGCATCTTTACTAGCAACAGCTTGGATTTATATGGAACGTCTCATTTTCTTATTCAAGTTCTTACTTTACTGAGCTATGAGCTGCCTGACTGTAGTGTGACTGCAAATTAAGGCTAAGCAATAAAAATATAGGTAATAAAAAGGTACTTAGTGGACAAAAATTGCATTTTGCAAAAATTGTTACACAACATGGACTCTCGTAAGCTTTAAGCCATGTTAGAATGCTGTTATCTCATCAAAAGTTGTGTTTTGTTTCATTCACACAAGTTTGAGTAACCATTTATAATTAATCTGTTTACATCTCCAAAGCTCAAAATGCTCTGTTCCACCTTGTGATGTCATAACAGCTACCATTTATCTTTAGTTTAGTAGAGATGGGCAATTCCAGGGCTAAAATTGTCCAAATGATTTTAGAGAAGGTGTATGGAGTTTAAAAACCTGATGGATCACTTCCTGTATTACCACATGACATCACAAGGCGGAACAGAGTGTTTTCTGTTTGTGAGAAGAACATAACCTAAATATGCCAGGTTTGTGTGTTAAACATGTACGAATTAAACAATATACAACTCCAGGTATGTTTTTGATGAGGAAACAATATTATTATTTTCATGATTGTTTGCCTCTCCACAGATCTGACCTGTAAATTTGCCTGGTGACTTCAACTGCTTGTCTTGTGTCCTTTGTCCTTGTCATGTGTCAAGTAAGTGGCGGACCATCCACCAAAAAGTTAATGAGTGTACCTTAAAGGTTTGAGGTTCAACACAATCAAATTTTTTTTGTAAAGCCCCATATCTCAACAACAGTTGCCTCTTAATTAGTGTGCATCCCGCTAAGGAAACTACTCCACATCACATCAAGTTTGTGAAGTTGTAGTGTATTGTTTTGTATCATGCTTTTTTTTTTTTTATATTTCTGGTGAATTGTCATGTGGGAGCCTGGATGACACAAGCTTGTGGGATGCGCACTAGACAGAATGCTACAGCTAACCGTAAGGAGGGTTCAAATAGGGCCAGGGAGAGATCGCTAGATTACTCAAACATGCATGGATGACATCTTAAAGCTCTTCAGGCATATTTTTGATAAGGGAACAATGTTATAATATGGTAGAAAGTAGATTTTACATAATACCCCCTTTTTAACTTGAGTGGAGCCTCGTTTCCATTGGTTTGCTTTGGAGCACTTTGGTCTCAAGCGCGGCCAAATGTAATTGTCCAGTCAGATCTGTTTTGTTCAGTGACACATCTGAAATGAAGGAGCTCATTGGTCACCCATCATTTATAAATAAAATCACATTTCTCTCGCATCAGATAATAGAGTTTCGTGCTTGATTCATTGATTCTGCAGAAATCTGTCATGTTTTTCAGCCTCTGTGATATTTTTCTTAATTTTTTTCCAATACAGACAAATCATGCGTGCCCCCCGACTCGCTAATCCACCTGTCAATCACACCCATTTGAAAACACGGAGATTCACTGGTGATCAGACTAACTAATTAAGCAGTGTGTGCTCTGGATCTCAGGCTATCGGAGAAGTGAAATAAATACAGAAAAGCTGATGGTAAACCTGAAGATTTGCATTTATGCTAGCTTTAGCCATGTCTCACAGCACTACAAACTTGGAATTACTAAATACCTTTTTGTGAATCGCTGCAATTGGCTATACAATTACGAGTATAATTCAGATATGTGCCTGGGGCATGGAAATGCAACTGGGCTGGAGGGAGCTGCACCAAACAGACCAGCTCCAAGATGGCCTCAAGCGAACTATGTTAGTGGAAAAGAGACCTTATTGTCATAATCATACTCAGACATGGTTTAGTATGTGTGTAGGGGTGTGTGTGTGTGTGTCAGTGCATGTCTAACCCTCTATGACACTGTTGGTTCTTCTGCTTCACAGGGTCTATTTCACAGATAGGTTAAAACAACAGATGAATACTCTAGCTGTGTTTCCCAGGACAGTCTCACAGCTGTTGTGACTATAGTGCTGCATCTCCATGACAATAAACCCCCTTTAAACAACAAACAAGATGGAGAGTTTGGAGTTGGAGGAATTTAAGATCTCACGAGAGGACAGATGTTTTAAAGATGCCCTCTCTCTCCACTCTGACCCTTCTTTCTCTCTTTGTTTTTGTTACTTCAGTAATATTACAGATACCAGAGCAATGAATACTAACCATTCTGTCAGTCTGTATCTGGAAGTCTCACAGGATCTTGGCTCAATCATTCTCCTCTACCTTTGGAGGTATTGACCTTGACCTTGGGGTTTCCAGTCTGTACTCTGCATGGATGTTTCTGTACACACTGCACCTAGTACCTGCCCAAGGACACACACTGGCAAAGGACTACAGATGGGAATATTATGCAATTGTGCTGTTAGTCAGTATGCACTGTCCTTCTAAATAAATAAATAAATAAATAAATAAATAAATAAATAAACAAATAAATAAATAAATAAATAAATAAATAAATAAATGCACACTGCTCCTCCTGAATCTGACAATCATTACTGCTTCAGGAGTCCCACAAGCCAACAAGGTTCGATAGGACTCCTTATTCAGCCTAACAGCATCCCTTACTTCTGGTATCCACCACTGGGTTCGGGGGTTGCCACCGCGACAAGCACAGCAGACACTACAACCACAGCTACGAGCAGCCACATCGACAATAGAGACAGAGATCATGGCCCCAGCCTCCCCCGGGATCTGGGAGAAGCTATCCCAGAGGTGTGAGTTGAAAACCCCACTGACAGAGGCCTCTGCCAGATGTTCCCAACAGACCCTCATGATACGCTTGGGCCTGCCAGGTCTGTCCGGCTTCCTCCTCTGCCGGTGGATCCAATTCACCACCAGGTGGTGATCGGGTGACAGCTCTGCCCCTCTCTTCACCCGAGTGTCCAAGTCCCCTAGTAGAACAACAGAGTCCCCAGTCAGTGCACTGTATAGTACCCCTCTCAGGGACTCCAAGAAGGCTGGGTACTTTGCACTGCTGTTGAATCCTCATCATTAAGGGTAGCTGAACCACTCGTCCCCCAGGGCCTGTTTGCCATGAGTGACCCTATCAGGGGCATGAAGCCCCGGACAACATAGCTCCCTGGATCATTCAGGTGCTTAAACGTCTCCAGGCAGTTCGAGGAGGGGTACTCATAACATTTAAGACAAAATGTATAAGTTATTTGACCTCAGATTGAACCATCTATGTCTGTCAGTCACACCCATCAGAACTGAAAGAGAGAGGATAGGGTACTTTGTGAATTATTGTAAAATTGTGTTATGCAATTAACATGATGTAAGGAGTAGTTATCTGGACATGAATGCATGAAAATCAGGTACAGGCCCTTTAAGTTTGCACAGTTCTTTTGTGAGGAAGAGGGCAGATGTGAGTGTGGGAATGTGTGTGTGCGCAGAGATATGAGTCGTGTCTAAAGCCCTGAGAAAGGCCCAGTGAGGACTGAACCGGGCTATGGGGGGGGGGTTAGGGATATAAACTTAAACGGTGTAAACCAGGGCTGTGTTCACACTTGTCACTTGAGAGAGAGCGAGAGAGAGAGAGAGAGAGAGAGAGAGAGAGAGAGAGAGAGAGAGAGAGAGAGAGAGAGAGAGAGAGAGAGAGAGCACGCTAAACTGAGGAAGTGGGGATCTGCCCAAACAAGGAGTCATTGAGTCAGAACAATAAGGAAATACTACAAAGCCAGACGCTCAAAAACATTAATGTGCTCCTCCACAGGCACTGTAACTCCCATGTCCTGCAAGGTAGTGATCTCTTAGTTCCCTGACCAGGGCTGGAACAGGAGGGCGAGGACGCAGGGGGTCAGGAAAACTTGTGTTGACCAGTGCTGATTAGAGTGACAAACTGACTGACTAGCAGTGACTTACTCGAGTCACGATGCCCAGAGAGAATGAGAGAGAGAGAGAGAGAGAGAGAGAGAGAGAGAGAGTGCTTGTGTGGAGTTTGCTTGGAGAGAAAAGTGTGCAATTTTGGCTGACCAGGCATGAGCAGAAACATTTAAACGACATGAGAGCAATGTTCTTACACTCCATTCTCAAATAATCGCAAAAGAAGTATTTTATTGCAACTGAAACAGGTAAAGTAATTGAGGTCAGTAAGACATATAAAAAATATATTATGTAATATTGTCCTTTTGCAGATGTTCCTTTTAGCAACGTTCTGGATCGGATATCAGTTCAAGATAAAGATTTGACCTCCTCATGTTCTTTATGTAGTTAGCCTGTTCTAAACCAGTTAAGCCTGTTCTAAATCTGTTCTGGTCTAACCCAGAACTAGACCACATCTCTACATCTCTCTCCTTAGGTGTCATGTCACATTTATTGGCATATTTCCAAGAAAATGTGGTGAGAGTGTTCATATACAGTATGGTGCAGCTTGTTATACTCACAAAAGTGCTGCTATAGTAGAAGCTCTCCTAGCAACAAGAAAAGAGCCAGTAAGTATTCTTTCAATGTCCCCTCTGCACTGAGCCCTCTTTAGCAGGACTAAAGCAGGACTAAATCAGGACTAAACCAGGACTAAACCAGGACTAACGCACATCTCAAGAGGGACTAATTCAGGCCTAAAGCAGGACTAAACCAGGAATAAACCGGCACTAAACCAGGTCTAAAGAAGGACTAAGCTGGACAAAATCAGGACTAACCCAGGTCTAAAGAAGGATTAAACCAGAACTAACCCAGGTCTAAAACAAGACTAAACCAGGTCTAAACTAGGCCTAAACCAGGACTAAACCAGGACTAACCCAGGTCTCAAGCAGGACTAAACCAGGACTAAACCAGGACTAACCAAGACCTAAACCAAGACTAAACTAGGACTAAATCGAGACTAAACCAGGTCTACAGCAGGACTAAAGAAGGACTAAACCAGGCCTAAAACAGGACTAAACCAGGACTAAACTAGGCCTAAAGCAGCACTAAACCAAGGACTGAATCAGGATTAAACCAGGACTTAAACCAAGAATAAACCTGGACTAAACCAGGTCTAAAGAAAGACTAAACAGGACAAAACCAAGACTAACCCAGGTCTAAAGAAGACTTAAACCAGAACTAACCCAGGTCTAAAGCAGGATTAACCCATGACTAAACCAGGACTAAACCTAGACTAAACCAGGACTAAACCAGGTCTAAAGCAGGCCTAAACCAGGACTAAACCAGGACTGAAGCAGGACAAACCCATGTCTAAACCAGTACAAAATAAGGACTAAACCAGATCTAAAGCAGGATTAAACCAGGGCGAAACCAGGTCGAAAGCAGAACTAACCCAGCTCTCAGGCAGGACTAAACTTGAACTAAACTAGGAGTAAACCAGGTCTAAACCAAGACTAAATCAGGTTTAAAAGAAGCCTAAAACAGAACTAAACCAGGACAAACCAGGTCTGAAGTAGGATTAAACTAGAACTAAATCAGAACTAAAGCAGGATTAAACAAGGACTAAACAAGGACTAAACCAGGTCTAAAGCAGGACTAAATGCAGACTAAACCAAGCCTAAAGTAGGACAAAATGAGGACTGAAGCAGGACTATCTCAGGTCTAAAGCAGGACTATACCGACACTAAAGCAGGTCTGAAAAAGGACTGAAGCAGGACTAATCCATGTCTAAACCAGTACAAAATAAGGACAAAACCAGGCCAAAAGCAGGATTTAACCAGGCCTAAAGCAGGATTAAACCAGGACTAAGCCAGGTCTAAAGCAGAACTAAACCGAGACTGAACCACGACCAGACCTGGTCCAAAGTATGACTAAACCAGGATGAAACCAGGCGTGCAGAGCTAAACCATAATTGAAGCTGGACTATACCAGGACGAAACCAGATCTAAAGCAGGACTAAAGTAGGACTAAACTAGGTCTCAAGCAGGACTAAGCCAGGACTAAAGCAAGACTAAGCCAGGTCCAGAGCAGGACTATACCAGGATTATACCAGGGCTAAAGCAGATTTAAAGAAGGACTAAACTAGGACTAAACCAAGACTAACCCAGGTCTAAACTGAGAACAGGCCAGGACTAAACCAGGTCTAAGGCAGGGCTAAACCAGAACTAAAGCAGTATTAAAGCAGGACTAAACCAGGACTGAAGCAGGACTAGACCTGGTCTAAAGCAGGACTCAACCAGGATGAAACCGAGTCTAGGCAGAACTAAACCATCACTGAAGTAGGACTATAGCAGGACTAATGCAGGACTAACCCAGGTCTAAACCAAGATTAAACCATGCTTAAACCAAGCCTAAAGCAGGGCTACGCCAAATTTAAACCAGGTCTAAAGCAGAAGTAAACCAGGTCTAAACCAGGTCTAAAGCAGCACTAAACCAGGATGAAACCAGATCTAAAGAAGGACTGAAGTAACACTAAACCAGGTCTCAAGCAGGACTAAGCCAGGACTAAAGCAAGACTAAGAGAGGTCCAGAGCAGGACTATATCAGGACTAAAGCAGGTCTAAAGCAGGTCTAAACCAGGACAAATCCAGGACTACACCAGGACTAAAGCAGGTCTAAACCAAGACAAATGATGACTATACCAGGATTAAAGCAGGTTTAAAGAAAAACTAAACCAGGACAAAACCAGGACTAACCCAGGTCTAAACCGAGAATAGACCAGGAATAAACCAGGTCTAAGGCAGAACTAAACCAGAACTAAAGCAGGACTAAACCATTATTAAAGGAGGACTAAACCAGGTCCAAATCAGGACTATACCAGGACTAAAGCAGGTCAAAACCAGGACTGAAGCAGGAGTAAATCAGATCTAAAGCAGGACTAAACCAGCACTAAGCCAGGTCTAAAGCAGAACTTAACCAGGACTGAACCAGGACTAGACCTGTTCCAAAGCAGGACTAAACCAGGATGAAATCCGTTCTAGGCAGGACTAAACCATCACTGAAGCAGGATTATATCAGGACTAAAGCTGGTATGTACCAGGACTAAAACGGGTTTAAAGCAGGACTAAACCGAGACTAAACCAGGACTAACCCTGGTTTAAACTAAGACTAAACCAGGCCTAAACCAAGCCTAAAGCAGGACTAAACTGTGCTTAAACCAGGTCTAAAGCAGAACTAAACTAGGTCTAACCCAGGTCTAAAGCAGAACTAAAGAAGGACTAAACCGGCTTTAAGCAGGACTAAATTAATTCTAAACCAGGTCTAAAGCAGAACTAAACCAGGACTAACCCAAGTCTAAAGTGGGACTAAACCAGGACAAAACCAGATATAAAATAGGTCTAAAGCAGGACTAAACCAGGACAAAACCAGGACTAATGCAAGTCTAAACCAATAATAGACCAGGACTATACCAGTTCTAAGGCAGGATTAAACCAGAACTAAAGCAGGACCAAACCAGGTTTAGAGCAGGACTGAACCAGGACTAAACAGAGGCGTAAAGCAGTACTAAACCAGGTCTAGAGCAGGACTGAACCAGGACTAAACAGAGGCGTAAAGCAGTACTAAACCAGGTCTAGAGCAGGACTGAACCAGGACTAAACAGAGGCGTAAAGCGGTACTAAACAAGGTCTAGAGCAGGACTGAACCAGGACTAAACAGAGATGTAAAGCAGTACTAAACTGTAAAACAGGTCTAAAGCAGAACTAAAGCAAGACTAAAGCCACACGAAATCATGAATAAACCAAGGTCTAATACAGGATTAAAGCAGGTCTATACAGGACTAAACCAAGACTAAATGAGGACTAACCAAGGTCTAAACAAAGACTAAGCCAGGTCTAAACCAGGCCTAAAGCAGGACTAATTCAGGTTTAAACCAGGTCTAAATCAGAACTAAACCCTGGTCAAAAACAGGTGTCAAGAAGGACTAAGCCAAGTCTAAAGCAAGAGTAAGCCAGGTCCAGATCAGGACTATACCAGGACTAAATTAGGTCTAAAGCAGGACTAAACCAGGACAAAATCAGGACTAACCCAGGTCTAAACCAAGAATAGACCAGGACTAAACCAGGTCTAAGGCAGGACTAAACCAGAACTAAAGCAGGACTAAACCAGGTTTAGAGCAGGACTGAACCAGGACTAAACAGAGGTGTAAAGCAGTACTAAACCAGGTCTAGAGCAGGCCTGAACCAGGACTAAACAGAGATGTAAAGCAGTACTAAACTGCATATCAAGCAGGACTAAACCAGGGGTAAACCAGGTCTAAAGCAGAACTAAAGCAAGACTAAAGCCACACAAAACCTTGAATAAACCAAACTCTAATACAGGATTAAAGCAGGTCTAAAGCAAGACTAAACCAGGATAAAACTAGGTCTAAGCAGGACTAAACCAGGACTATATCAGGACTAAAGCAGGTCTATACCAGGACTAAAGCAGGTCTATACCAGAACTAAACCAAGACTAAGCCAGGTTTAAACCAGGTCTAAAGGACAAGTAAATCAGGATTAACCCAGGTCAAATACAGGACTAAACCAGGACAAAACCAGTTCCAAAACACAACTAAAGTACGACTAAACCAGGTCTCAAGCAGGACTAACCCAGGACTAAAGCACGAATAAGCCAGGTCCAGAGCAAGACTATATCAGGACTAAAGCAGGTCTAAAGCAGTACTAAACCAGGACTAAGCCAGGTCTAAAGCAGAACTAAACCAGGACTAAACCAGGACTAGACCTGGTCTAAAGCAGGACTCAACCAGGATGAAATCAGATCCAGGCAGGACTAAACTATCACTGAAGCAGGATTATATCAGGACTAAAGCAGGTCTATACCAGGAATAAAACGTGTATAAAGCAGGACTAAACCAAAACTAAACCAGGACTAACCCTGGTTTAAACCAAGACTAAACCAGGCCTAAACCAAGCCTAAAGCGGGACTAAACTGGGCTTAAACTAGGTCTAAAGCAGAACTAAACCAGGACTAACCCAAGTCTAATGTGGGACTAAACCAGGACGAAACCACATCTAAAGCAGGACTAAAGAAGGACTAAACCAAGTTTCGAGCAGGACTAATCCAGGTCCAGAGCAAGACTATACCAGGACTAAAACAGGTCTAAAGCAGGACTAAACCAGGACAAAATCAGAACTAACCCAAGTCTAAACCAAGAATAGACCAGGACTAAACCAGTTCTAAGGCAGGAGTAAACCAGAACTAAAGCAGGACTAAACCAGGTCTAGAGCAGGACTGAACCAGGACTAAGCAGAGGTGTAAAGCAGTACTAAACCAGGTCTAGAGCAGGCCTGAACCAGGACTAAACAGAGATGTAAAGCAGTACTAAGCCAGGTCTAGAGCAGAACTGAACCAGGACTAAACAGAGGTGTAAAGCAGTACTAAACTGTATAAAGCAGGACTAAACTAGGGGTAAAACAGGTCTAAAGCAGAACTAAAGCAAGACTAAAACCACACGAAACCATGAATAAACCAAGGTCTAATACAGGATTAAAGCAGGTCTATACCAGGACTAAACCAAGACTAAACCAGGACTAACCAAGGTCTAAACAAAGAGTGTAAATCAGTACTAAACCAGGTCTACAGCAGGACTGAACCAGGACTAAACAGAGGTGTCAAGCAGTACTAAACTGTATAAAGCAGGCCTAAACCAGGCCTAAAGCAGGACTAATTCAGATTTAAACCAGGTCTAAAGCAGAACTAAACCAAGACTAACCCTGGTCAAAAACAAGATTAAACCAGGATGAAACCAGTTCCAAAACACGACTAAAGTAATACTAAACCAGGTCTCAAGCAGGAGTCAAGCAAGGGTAAACCAGGTTTAAGCCAGGACTCCATAAGGGCCACAGCAAGCCTAAACCAAAGCTAACTGACTAAACCTAATCTAAACCAGGTCTAAACCAGGTCTGAACCAGGACTTTACCAGGACTGAACCAGGACTGAACCAGGACCAATCCTGGACTCGGCTCTCCCTGAGGTGCCATGTCTGGCTGGGTCCCACCTGTTTCCTGGTACTGCTACAACTTGCCTCAGGGAGATCTGCCTCTGAATGCTCATTCAGCGACATGCTCAGAGAGGGGAGGAGAGAGGAGGAGGGGCCAAAGAAAGGCCCTTAAAAACCGTGTCCCAGGGCTGGAAGAGAGAGGGAGGACCCACAGAACGGTATCCTGGTGCCTGAAAAGCCAGAGGAGCAGAGGAGTCACACTGGATGGTCCCTAGTATAGTGTACTGGAGCCAAAACGCGAGAAGAGGAGCCAATGCTAAGCTGATCACAGAGACTGAAGAGGAGCAGGCACACGGGGCTCCTGTCCACACGTGAGTACACAATGTATTGTTCATGTACTTTTTAAAGCAGTTTATTTATTTTTGTCACAACCTTATTAACCCTAGAACACTTTCGCTATAAAAAGTTACACCATCACTTTTGCCGGGTAATTTTTACCCGATATAATATACCCAACAAAAAGTACTTGTCATAAAAAATAGATCAAAATATGACAACACTTGATAAATTAGAGTGGTTTTCTTTCATTTTCAACTGTGGTATTTGTAACAAAATGGAAAATAAAAACAAGGAAGATCCTACAAACATGCTAGAAAATTACTGAAAAATTTGGAATTTGAGAACAAAAAATTCCTAAAAAAAAAAAAAAATGGTACAAGAAACTTGGTCTTTGGTCCACCCATTCCTGAGATATGTGAGACTTCCCTGGTGAAGGCACAGACTCCTTGGCACGCAAACAGCTACAAGATAATATTTTTTCAGTGTGTAAAAATGACCACTTGATTAAAATATTGTTTTCACCATAAGAATTCACTTTGAACTCACCACTTTGTGATATATATTCATAACCACTGCACTAAATAAGGCTAGCGTCCACATTCCAAGAACATTCTTACTTACCTATTCCTTACATGCAGTCAGTACACGCAGGGTAGTAATGGCGTGGACACACCGGTCGACGGAAGACAAGGCACCTGTGCCGTGTCTTCCTGTCCGAGCCTACGGGGCAGTCAGCACACCTCACTAAGGGACTATTGCTTTCTGCTGCCACTGGTCCTGCCTCATTTGCAAGAGTGCCAGAGGTAGGGATGTCAAGCACACTACAGATCAGGACTCTGAGTTGACGTGACAGATTTGAAGAGGACAGTCTCTGCTCTGCCCATGGTTTGATGAGTGCCAGTGCCAAAGCCTGCATATAAGGCCTCCTCTGCATTTGGTTGTCACCTCTCTTCATCGCATTCTCATTGTGAATGATCCAGGAGTTAATCACACTAGCATTGATCATACCATAGAACACACAAAGTGGCCATCTCTTGGTTTTCCTTTCACAGCCATAGTGAGCACACATCTGGTCAAAAGTATCGACACCTCCCTTTGTTTGGTTGTAAAATTCAATTGCTTCAGGCTTGCCAGTGGGTCCTATTGTTGGTTGTGTGTGCATGGATGACAGGAGCAGGACAACCTTCTTTTTTGAAGCTTTCTTAGGAAGGAAGGACACCAAAGTTAGTTCTTTAGTGAAGAGAAAAGCACTGGAGCCTGGTGTGTGCTTTTCTTTTCCTCTCATCACTTGTGGGATCTCCCTTTTATTTGCTTTTACTGTGCCCACAAGGGTCATGCCACAGTTTTGCAGCAGGTCAATTGCTAGTGGCATAGAAGTAAACCAATTATCAGTGGTGACATTCCTATTTGTATGGTGATATTTTTGGTCAACTCCTTGGTGAAATACTGGCCAAGACTTTGTCATCCTGTCGCTGTGTTGCAGTTTTCCCCAGATATGGTATTCCTGTCAGTAAGTACTTGCTTTGGGCATCATTAGCAAGGACAAGCTTGATACTGTATTTGGCAGGTTTGTTGGGGATGTACATTCTAAATGGACACCTCCCTCTAAATCCCAGCAGCTGTTCATCTACAGTTATGTTCTGACTGGGCACATACAATTTTTTACAGTTGTCAGTGAATGTTTGCCATATATTTCTGATGGGAGCAAATTTGTCCATGGCCTGTCTTTCCTGCCGTGTGTCAGGATCATCAAATCACAGACAGGTAAGGAGGAACGAAAAACGACTCTCAGACATAGCTGCACGGTACACAGGTGCACCAGTTGCAGGGTTCCACATTTCTTTAGTAGACAAATGGTTGTCCATCTGGCAACCACTAAAGACACAAATCCCTAGCAGTGCACGCACCTCTGCTGGAGTTCTTTTCTGGAAAGTACCTGTTATCTTACGATACTTCACGGCTTCAATACGAGTGTTCATCCATGTCACAATTTTGTTGATGATTTAGTCCTCAAAAAATAATGTGAAGCACTTCTCAGGGGTATCAGCATTTGATGCTTCTGGTGTTGGTCCTGGTGCAAAAGCAGGCATGATATTTCGTACAGCTGTCCTGGTAGCTGCCAATGTCTGAGTCCGAGAACTCCACTGGAAACCAGAACTACTCTTGTAAGAGCTGTATTCAAGTCTCACAATATTGGCCTCGCCATCATTCTCATGGAAACGTCCTCTCCTCCTGTGACCAGCATCAGGTGTGGCAGGGAACGCATCAGACGTGGAAGGGACCTCATCATGTGTGGTAGGGACCTCATCATGCATGGCAGGGACCTCATCGTGTGTGGCAGGGACCTCATCATGCATTGCAGGGACCTCATCAGGTGTGGCAGATGAAGTAGAATGGGCAGTAAACCTAGAGGTGGTATTGTGTCTGGCGGTCAGTCTACTGTAATCATGGAGTCATTTTTATTTTTTTTTCTCTGACGACTAAGCTCAAAGTCATCACTGTCATCATCATCATCATCATCACCTGGTTTCGGAATGTAGTCCACATCACTGTCGCTGTCATACATCTCTTCTGCTTCCACTTGATCAACATCTTCATCACTGCTTTCCCTGAACAGAATCTATTCTTTTTCCTTTTGGGTCAAATACTTCACTGGCTTCCTTTTAGACATTTTGTTTCAAGTTGTTCTAGAACTTCACCTGCTAGCTATCTTGCTTGTTAATGTAGCTCTTTGCTGAAAGAAAGAATGTGCACAGTTATCTAGCTAGCTACATAATGTAGCTTTTGGCAAAAAAAAAAGAAAAAAGAAGAGATCTAATCAGCTAACAAGCTGCCAAGTTAAATAAACCTTACCTATGTGTTACTCACTAGCTGAGATGTCAGAGACACTAATCCTGCGACAGAATGACAGCTGTAGTTGAC
Organism: Periophthalmus magnuspinnatus; assembly: GCF_009829125.3. Classification (NCBI taxonomy): domain Eukaryota; kingdom Metazoa; phylum Chordata; class Actinopteri; order Gobiiformes; family Gobiidae; genus Periophthalmus; species Periophthalmus magnuspinnatus. The sequence continues at coordinate 18,838,959 of NC_047135.1, read as the reverse complement.
GAAGGACAGTAAATATGGTGAGCCTGAATGTTGTCACCCTTGACATGTGGCAGGATCGCTTGATTTTAAACACTAACACTATCACTGGGTGAAATCCACCCAAAACGTACATTACCCTCTTTCACTATTGCCGGGTGAAAATCACCCGAAAGCAAGCCTGTAGGAAAAAGTGGGCTTTGGGGTAGGGAAACGCCCACACCTTCATAGATGTCAAAAACAATGGTGAAGCTACCCAGGGACTCATGACACTCAGAAAAATGCAACATATTGAAAAACATGTAAATACATTTGCTCAGGTGAAAATCCCCCGGCGATAGTGCTCTAGGGTTAACTGATATGATTGATGATTAATAATAATAATAATAATAATAAGAAGAAGAAGGTATTATACTTATATAGCACGTTCAAAGTTACTGTACAATTTCGTGCATTATTCAGTCACTCCACACTTGGTGGTGGTAATCTACTATTGTAGCCCTGGGCCAGTCTAACAAAATCTGTGCCATTAGCCTGTCACACCACCAACACCCACTCCACTTTCACATGAGGCAATGTGTTGGATCATTCCACCTCCAGGAAGTTACATACTGTACCTTTAATACTCTAACTCCTAAAGTAGTTACTAAAAATGTATTATTCAGACACAACTTGTTAACTATAATGAAGTCTTGTTTATGCTTTAATAAGTCTGTAAGCCTGTAGTGTAGTTATCATAAAGTGTTACCAACATGCTTGTTTAAATGATGACACTTCTGTTACGCTGCTGCATAGACTCTGAAGCATATGTGAACAGACTTGTTCCTGGATCTGGATTGATTCTTTGCAACTGAAACATGACACACCTGACACACCTGTTTCATTGGGATCTTGTCCTGACTTGTCATCTCTGCTCATGTCTATGTTCTCTATCTATCTATCTATCTATCTATCTATCTATCTATCTATCTATCTATCTATCTATCTATCTATCTATCTATCTATCTATCTATCTATCTATCTATCGAATAAATAATAATTCTATGAAATTTAACCCAATGAAAGTCAGACATTGCTTTTCAATCATGCTTCAACAGAATTAATAAAAAAAATAAAAATAAATAAAAATAAAAAAAACCCTCATGAAACAGGCCTTGGCAAAAATGATTGTACCCTTAACTTAATATTTTGTTGCACAACCTTTTGAACCTCCCTGAACCGCCACCTTAACGTGATGGAGGGGTTTGAGCACGCGAGAGCTATGTTGTTAGGGGCTTCATGCCACTGGTAGGGTCACCCATGGCAAACAGGTCCTGGGAGACGGGTCAGAATAAGAGCAGTTCAAAAGCCCCACATGAGTAGTGATAGAGCAAGGAGTTATGTCGCCCGGACTGGTGTTACCGGGGCCCCACCCTGGAGCCAGGCCTGGAGTGGGTGCTCTGGAGCAATTGCCTGGTGGCCGGGCCTTTCCCCACGGGGCCTGGCCAGGGGGGGTCTTCCACTCACACCTCCGGGAGAGCTTCTCCCTGATCCAGGGGGAGGCTGGAGACATGGACTCCGAGTGGGCCATGTTCTCCACCTCTATTGTCGATGCGGCTGCATGTAGCTATGGTCGTAAGGTCTGCGGAGCTTGCCCATACCTTTGTCCATACCCCAACCCGGTGCTGGATGGTAAAGGATGCCGTCAAGCTAACGGAGTCCTATCGAGCCTAGTTGGCTCGTGGGACTCCTGAGGCAGCTGATGAGTACCGGTGGGCCAAGCGTGCCGCGGCTCATGCAGTCACAGAGGCAAAAACTTGAGGTTGGGAAGAGTTCAGGGAGTCCATGGAGGAGGACTATCGGACCGCCTCAAAGAGATTCTGGTAAACCATCCAACACCTCAGGAGGGGGAAGCAGTGCTTCACCGACACCGTTTACAGTGTGGGTGGCTGGCTGAAGTCACCGAGGTGGTTGACAAGCTCCTTGGTGGCAAGGCTCCGGGGGTGGACAAGATCCGTCCTGAGTACCTCAAGTCTCTGGATGTTGTGGGGCTGTCTTGGCTGACACGTCTCTGCAACATCGTGTGGCGGTCGGGGACAGTGCAGACCGGGGTGGTGGTCCCTCTGTATAAGAAGGGAGACCGGAGGGTGTGTTCCAATTACAGGGGAATCACACTCCTCAGCCTTCCCGGTAAGGTCTATTCCAGGGTACTGGAGAGGAGAATCCAACCGATAGCTGAACCTCGGTTTCAGGAGGAGCAGTGTGGTTTTCGTCCCGGCCGCAAAACACTGGACCAGCTGTATACTCTCCATCGGGTCCTTGAGGGTTCATGGGAGTTTGCCCAACCAGTCCACATGTGTTTTGTGGATCTGGAGAAGGCATTCGACCGTGTCCCTCATGGTGTCCTTTAGAGGGTGCTCCGGGAGTATGGGGTCCGGGGCTCTTTGCTAAGGGCTGTCTGGTTCCTATATGACCGGAGCCGGAGCTGTGTTCGCATTGCCAGCAGTAAGTCAGATCTGTTCCCGGTGCGTGTTGGACTCCGCCAAGCCTGCTCTTTGTCAACGGTTCTGTTCAATATATTTATGGACAGAATTTCTAGGCGCAGCCAGGGGCCAGAAGGGGTCTGGTTTGGGGACCGCAGGATCTCATCTGTTTGCAGATGATCTTGTCCTGATGGCTTCATCGAGCCAGGACCTGCAGGCACTGGGATGGTTTGCAGCCGAGTGTGAAGCGCCTGGGATGAGAATCAGATCCTCCAAATCCGAGGCCTTGGTTCTCGACCGCAAAAAGGTGGCTTGCCCTCTCCGAGTGGGTGGAGAGCCTTTGCCTCAAGTGGAGGAGTTCAGTTATCTCGAGGTGTTGTTAACAAGTGAGGGAAGGATGGACCCTGAGATTGACAGGCAGATCGGTGTGGTGTCTGCAGTGATGCGGTCACTGTATTGGTCCGTTTTGGTAAAGAAGGAGCTGAGTCACAAAGCGAAGCTCTTGATTTACCTGTCAATCTACATTCCTACACTCACCTGTGGTCATGACCACTGGGTAATGACCGAAAGGACAAGATCACGGATACAAGCGGCCGAAATGGGTTTCCTCCATAGGTTGGCCGGGTGCACCCTTAGGGATAGGGTGAGAAGCTAGGTCACATGAAAGGAGCTTGGAGTACACGTCGAGAGGAACCAGATGAGGTGGCTCGGGCATCTGCTCAAGATGCCTCCTGGACTCGTCCTTAGGGAGGTGTTTTCCGTGTATGTCCCACCGGGAGGAGGCCCCAGGGAAGACCCAGGACACATGTCCCAGGTCCCACCGGAGGAGCTGGAGGACATGTCTGGGGTGAAGGGAAGTCTGGGAGTCCCTGCTTAGACTGCTGCCCCCGAGACCCGGCCCTGGATAAGTGGAAGAAAATAAATGGATGGACAACCTTTTGAGGCAATCACTGCAATCAAACGATTCCAGTAACTGTCAATGAGACTTCTGCAACTCTTAGCAGGTATTTTGGCCCACTCCTCATGAGCAAACTGCTCCAGTTGTCTCAAGTTTGAAGGGTGCCTTTTCCACACAGCATGTTTCAGCTCCTTCCAAAAATGCTCAACAGGATTTAGGTCAGGACTTATAGAAGGCCACTTTAGAATAGTCCAATGTTTTCCTCTCAGCCATTCTTGGGTGTTTTTAGCTGTGTGTTTTGGATCATTGTTCTGTTGCAAGACACATGAACTGCGACTGAGACCAAAGTTTCTGACACTGGCCAGCACATTTCTCTCTAGAACGGGGTGGGCAAACTTTTTGGCTCAGGGGCCACATTGACTTTTAAAATTTGACAGACCGGCTGGGTCAGCACAAGATATGATAATATAAAAAAACTGCATTTGTCAACAGTACATATCAAACATAAACAGAAAAAAGCAATAAAGTATTAACATACTTTTTAATGAGAACAGTGTTGTTGATCACCCATTTTAGCCAGTGCATCAAAATCTGATGGTAATCCTGTTGTGGCAATTCTCAGAACAGATCTGAGGTGTTCATCACTCATCTGGGATATGTGGGGTGCTTTGTTGGTGTTTGTCAGCTTATCCCGGAGGCACACCGCAAACAAAAGTCCAGTAGGCTCAAGTAGATCCATTAACCAGTTTCTTTATTTCGGCAGAGGCATGATTTAAACTGATTCAACACCATGATCTCCTCTCTCCTAATTTTACATCTCCAGAGTGGGCTCTATATACTAGTAGCACACGTCACATTCTCTTAATGATTAGCTTGGAATATACAAACATGTACATGTTATCTGGGTTCACTGAAGACAAAGTCAGCATGCTGATCTGGTCTTTCTTAAGAAACACACGTCTTGCACGTCTTGGTACAAAAATGCACATAGCACTTCCACGTTCATGTATGTTCCAAGTACATTATGACATCATCGTGCCACACTGGCACCCACAAAAACATACAGGTCAAAGTTGAATATATCATATATAATAATATCATGTTACATGAAACATTAATCTCACATGTTCATCACACTAAAAGTCTGTTCACACACATATGTAGAGCCAAACAACACCAGCATCCTCTTTGCCATCTTCTGGATGTTTGGAAATTTGACTGCACTTAATGAAGCATAAAACTCATCCAGTTTCAGGGAGTTAAACTTGTCCTTTAACGTCATGTCACACTGGAGATCAATCAGTTCCAACTGCAATTCCTGTGGCACCGTTTCTGGGTCTTGTGAGAAGGGACATTGTGATAGAAATTTAAGTATAGTCGTGTTGTGTATTTAAAAAGCATTTGATATGTGTCAGTCTGCCAGACCCAGACCAGACATTAACATGTGTGAAGGCTCTGTCTCCATCTCACAGAAAACTCGCTGTTGTTCTACCTGTCTAAGTGTAAAAGTTCATTATCATATGAGTGTGAAACAAAAGTCACTCTGCTTTGAAATGTATGTAGCATTGTCATTCTGGTATAAAATAGTCAGAGCTCAGATGCTCAGGGTGGGTGGTTGGTTGATTGGTTGAGACTTGGACTTAGAGGGAGAGGGGAAATGGGGGAGAGGCCGGGAGGCTACCAATCTGTGGCCAGGGCAGGCCTGGGCCCTGTCCTGTCTGTATCTGCTACAACAAACAATAGACCTTTTTCCTGTATTGCAAAACTCACAGAGCTTCGTAAATGGATTACTTTTCAACTAGAATTGTAATTTTTCCACAACAGATATGACACCAACTGAAGTGTCCTGTCAATTTTTCCAAAATCACAAAATCGCCGGCAGAATTCCTCATGCAGGTCATCCAGTGTTTCCTATATTTTTTCACATGTTGCGGGGCCTCTTTTAACATAGACAGTGTGGGAAAATGAGCAAATGACTTGTCTGATATTTGCTTTGAAAATAAAACCAGCTTGGTTTTGAAGGCTCTGACGTTTGCTTGCATTTCATGCACAAACTGTTTTTTTCCTTGTAGCTTTACATTCAGCTCCTTCATGTGTGTCAGTATGTCCACAGTAAAAGCTGAATCACAAAACCAATCTGTGTCATTCAGCTCAGGAAAATTGTCAGTATTCCCAAGTTGCTCCAAAAATGAAATAATCTCCTGTTTGAGCTCCCACACACATTGACATACTTTTCCCATACTTAACCAGCGGACATTAGAATGGTAAATTAAGTCCGTGTGATCAGCGTCAGTTTCTTCAAGAAAATGAATAAACTGACGATGGTGAAGTCCCCTTGCTCGAATAAAGTTAACGAGTTTCACAACTGGCTTCACTATGTGGTCAAGCTACAGCACGGATTTACACAGTACTTTCTGGTGAATTATGCAGTGTAGGAAAATTACCTCCTGCTCAGGGTTGTCCTTTCACCCTGTCCTGAATTCTCTTGAGCATCCCGACGTTTTTTCCCATCAGATTTAGCGATCCATCTGTGGTAATGTTGGCGAGCGTACTCCAAGGTAACTTGTGCCTCTGTATGACCGCTGACACGCTGTTAAATAAATCCTCTCCCCGTGTTTTTCCTTTCAGGGATTCCATATCCAAAAACTCCGTTATCTCGAAATGCTCATTAATTCCTCTGATAAAAATGAAAAGCTGAGCGGTGTCCTTTATATCAGAGCTTTCGTCCAGTGCCAAAGAATATAAAGTAAATGACTCCACTTTTTTGTCTAGCTTGCTTGTTAAGTGTTTGTCAATTACTTCAATACGGCGAATCACTGACCTGCGTGATAAGCTTATTTTTTCAAATTTGTTCTTGCTCTCAGGACATAAAATACTTGCTGTCTCTGCCATGCACTCTTTAAGAAACTCTCCTTCGGAGAAAGGCTTGCTGGCTTTGGCTAGTTTGAATGCCAGTAAATAACTTGCCTTTGTGCTTGCTTCTTGGATGGAAGTTGCTCGAATCAAGGTGTTTTGCTGAGCCTGCAGGCTAGCTACCAACCTGTCAGAGGTCTCAGTACGTTCTTGTATTGAAAGGTTGCTGGCGTAATTAGCATGCTTGGTGGAAAAGTGGCGCCTGATGTTGTATTCTTTTAAAACCGCAACAGATTCTTGGCAAATAAGACATACAGCCTTGGACCGGACTTCAGTAGAAAAGTATTTAGGCATCCATTCTTTCTTAAACACCCGGCACTCACTGTCGACTTTGCTCTAGAATCCCTTGATAGTCTTGAGATTTAATTATATCCTGCACAGATTCAAGACACCCTGTGCCCGATGCAGCAAAGCAGCCCCATAACATAACAGAGCCTCCTCCATGTTTCACAGTAGGGACAGTGTTCTTTTCTTGATATGCTTCATTTTTCTGTCTGTGAACATAAAGCTGATGTGCATTGGCAAAAAGTCCCATTTTTGTCTCATCTGTCCATAAGACATTCTCTAAGAAGCTTTGGGGCTTGTCAACATGTAGTCTAGCAAATTCCAATCTGACTTTTTTTACGATTTGTTTTCAGCAATGAGGTCGTTCTTGGTTGTCTCCCATTAAATTCACTTTGGCTCAAACAACAACGGATGGTGCGATCTGACACTGATGTTCCTTGAGCTTGAATTTCACCTTTAATCTCTTTAGAGGTTTTTCTGGGCTCTTTTGTTACCATTCGTATTATCCGTCTCTTTGATTTATCATCAATTTTCCTCCTGTGGCCACGTCCAGGGAGGTTAGCTACAGTCTCATGGATTTTAAATTTCTGAATATGTGCAACTGTAGTCACAGGAACATCAAGCTGCTTGGCGATGGTCTTATACCTCTAACATGCTTATCTATAATTTTTCTGATCTCCTGAGACATGTCTTTCCTTTGCTTCCTCTGGTCCATGTTGATTGTGGTACACACCATGTCACCAAACAGCACAGTGACGACCTGTAGCCCTGTATAGGCCCACTGACTGATTACATGATTGTAGACACCTGTGATGCTAATTAGTGGACACACCTGGTATTAACATATCCCTTTGGTCACATTATTTTCAGTCTTTTCTAGGGGTAGCATCATTTTTGTCCAAGCCTGTTTCATAGGTTTATTTTTTTAAGTAATTCTGTTGAACCGTGGTTGAAAAGCAATGTCTGACTCTCATTGGGTAAATTTCATATAATTTTTATTTATTATTACTTTTGTCAGATTCAAGTTATTTCTGTGACCAACAATTTTGTCCATGTATGTATATATATATATATATGTATATGTGTATGTATGTATGTATATATATATATATATATATATATATATATATATATATATATATATATATATATATATATATAAATAAATAAAATCTCCTTCTCACCCTTTGCAGGTGGTCTCATCCCCTCTCTTTGCCACGCTCGGGACCTCTACCAGTGGCCTGGGAGCTTGAGGATTCTGCGCAGTATCTTTGCTGTTCCTAGTACTGCACTTTTATGGACTGAGATGTCTGATGTTTTTCCTGTTGTAGCCTCTCCTCCAGTTTGGGGGTCACTGCCCCGCGTGCTCCATTGACCACGGGCACCACTGATACCTTCACCTTCCAGGCTTTCTCCAGCTCTTATTTGAACCCCTGATTTTTCTCAAGTTTCTCATGTTCCTTTTTCCTGATGTTCCTATCACTTGCTACTGCGATGTCCACCACAACGACTTTGCTCTGTTGTTTATCCACCACCACAAATGTCCGGTTGGTTTGCCATCACCTTTCTGTCAGTCTGTATCTGGAAGTCCCACATAATCTTGGCTCGGTCATTCTCCACTACCTTTGGAGGTGTTTCCCACCTTGATCTTGGGGTTTCCAGTCCGTACTCTGCACAGATGTTTCTGTACACTATGCCCGCCACTTGGTTACGCCGCTCCATGTATGCTTTCCCTGCCAGCATCTTACACCTTGCAGTTATGTGCTGGATTGTCTCATTGCTCTGGCGCTCAAGGTCTGCTCCTGTGCAGCCAGGATGAGTGCCTCTGTGCTGTCCTTCAGACCAGCTCTCTCAAGCCATTGGTAGGATTTCTTGATATTAGCCACTTCAATTATGTTCCAGTGGTACATCCCATGCAGGGGCTTGCCCTTCCATGATGGTTCCTCCAGCACCTCTTACTCTGTGCTCCACTGTTTGAGACATTCGCTGAGCACATCATCTGTTGGGGCTTTGTCTTTGATGTACTTATGGATCTCGGATGTTTCATCCTGGACTGTGACTCTCACGCTCACTAGTCCTCGGCCTCCTTCCTTTCGGCTCACGTACAGTCTCAGGGTGCTGGATTTGGGTTGGAACCCGCCATGCATGGTCAGGAGGTTTCAGGTCTTAACATCTGTGGTCTGTATCTCCTCTTTTGTCCAGCTTATGATTCCTGCTGGGTATCTGATTACTGGCAGGGCGTAGCTGTTTACTGCCTGGGTCTTGTTCTTACCATTGAGCTGACTCCTTAGGACTTGCCTTATTTGTCTGAGGTATTTGGCCGCAGCTGCTTTCCTTGTTTCTTCTTCAAGGTTGCCATTTGCTTGTGGGATACCAAAGTACTTGTAACTGTCCTCCCTTCTGTGAGGGAGACCCCTTCTGTGTGGACTACCTTGCCTCTCTTTGTCACCATCCGGCTACACTTCTCAAGCCCGAATGACATTCCAGTCTGTACTGTAGATCCTGGTGGTGTGGATCAGTGATTCAGTGTCTCACTCATTCTTAGCGTACAGCTTTATGTCATCCATGTAGAGGAGGTGACTGATGGTAGCTCCATTCCTGAGACAGTATCCATAGCCAGTGTTGCTGATGATTTGGCTGAGGGGATTTAGACCTATGCAGAACAGCAGTGGGGACAGTGTGTCTCCTTGGTATATGCCACATTTGATGGTCACTTGTGAAAGTGGCTTGCCATTCGCCTCAAGGCTGGTTTTCCACAACCTCATTGAGTTTGCAATGAAGGCTTTTAGAGTCCTGTTGATGTTGTACAGGACTCTACGATCCGTGTGTGGCATTGAGTCGTAGGCTTTCTTGTAATCAGTCCAGGCAGTGCACAGGTTGGTCTTATGGGTTCTGCAGTCTCGGGCAACTGTTCAGTCTACCAGGAGCTGGTCTACCCTGGTATCTTTGCCGATGCCCTTCTGCGCTGTGCTCATGTACTGATCCATGTGCCCACTTATCTTAGTCGCGATGATGCCTGACATGAGCTTCCATGTTGTGGAGAGACAGGTTATCGGCTGATGGTTGGATGGGGCTGTACCCTTCTGGATCAGTATTGTACACCCTTCAGTTAGCCATTCAGGGTGAGTCCCATGGTTCATTTGTGCTGCCATTCGCTCATGGAGAGCAGTGAGCTTCTTTAGCCAGTAGGCGTGGATCATGTCAGGGCCTGGTTTTATACCTGAGACTCTTTCCTGGATGTCTGCCACGGTGATGGCGACAGAATTTTGTTCGGGGAGGTTGCTGTGGTCTTCTCTCAGAGCCACCAGCCACTGTGCATTGCTGTTATGTGACTGTTCGGTTTCCAGCCTTGGTGTGTCTGCTCTAGTGTTATTACCCTGCCATTGAGCGTACACTTTCGGCGGTTGTGTTGCGAACAGCCGGTTTATTCGTCTGGCTTCATTATCTCGTGTATACCTCTTTAGGCGGCTGGCCAAGGCTTGGAGCCTTCAGCTTCAGGTATGGGCATCTGGCTGACCTTTTGGGCACTTGTTTTTTCATCGCACCTCTCTGGCAGTTGGCTCACTTCTCTCCGCACTGCCTTGCCTTAGCCTAGAGATCCTTGGCTCCAAGCCAAGCATCTCTAGGGTCACTGTGATGGTTGAGGTATGGTTGAGGTAGGGAATCGCTCTCAATGCTGCATTCACATCCATCGGTGGTGTCGGGGTTGCCTTGTGTTCATCCGGGCCATGATCTTATAATAATAAATAATAATAATGGCTTACACTTGTAATGCCCTTTATAGGCTTGTCAAAGCCTCTCAAAGCGCTACACTATAGTCATTATTCATTCATTTCCACACTTGGTGATGGTAAGCTACTATTATAGCCACAGCTGCCCTGGGGCAGACTGACAAAAGCGAGGCTGCCAACCTCCGACCACCTAACATTCGAGCACACACCACTTTCATACTAGGCAATGTGGGTGAAGTGTCTTGCCTAAGGACACAACGACAGAACTTGGTCCGAGCGGGACTCAATCCTCCAACCTTCGGGTTGGGGGACCAACACTCTAACCACTGAGCCACTGTCTTTCAGGTCAGTCGCTGCCTCACTCATCGTGATACTTATTGGGGCTGCGTACCCAATCTCTGGTTGGGGAGTTAATGTATTCAGCCCCCTTTTTCTTGAATGCAATCAATTGCTTTTAGAAGTTGCCTGATGATTTTAGAAAGATTGAATGTTGATCTACTGACTAAAAAGAGTCCACCTATGTGTAATCTTGTCTCAGTGTAAATGCAGCTGTGCTGTGAAGGCCACAGACGTTTGTGAAGGGAGTGTTGGGGAGCAAACCACAAAATGAAGTCAAAGGAGCACACAGGTTGGACTGGTTGGGCAAATTCCCATGAACCCTCAAGCACCCCGGAAAGTAAAGAGCTGGCCCTGTGTCCTGCAACTGGGACAAAAACTGCACTGCTCCTCCTAAATCCAAGGTTTGACTGTTGATCAGATTCTCCTCCCCAATACCCTGGAATCTCAAATGTAGGGAAGTAAAAGAAATATCCACTTTAAAATCTAAAGTACACATTTTAGGTGTCTGTACTTAAGTATAGTGCTTTATTTTATTTTGCTACACCTCTGCAGTTGAGAGATTTCTCAGAGGAGGTGCTCACTCACTCAACCTGCATTACTTTTGACCTGGGTGCGTTCATGTGCTTTTTGTCAGATGCTCAGAACACACTGGATCTGTTTGTGACAGTGTTTTGAGTGGACAATATAACCTACAGTAGCCCAAACTCTGAGAGGGTATTTTACTTCTATGGGGTATTGATCACCAGGTTACCTGTTCCTGTTTTGAAAATACTAAATTTGCTGAAAACAATGCATTAACATGTTAAATAAGTTTGACTTTTCTTTTTTGACACCCTCAGTCACACTCCCCCTTCAGAGCACTACCATATTATAATTGGCCGGCGGTCCACTGAATCTGAATCTACCTCACACCGCAGTGTGAAGCTGTATATTTATGGAGAATTATCATGGCAGAGCATGGGTGATGTAGGCTTGTGGGCAGAGCATTGCACAGAATCTTATTGATAACCATGAAGAGGGGTCAGATAGGGCCTGGGAGAGATTGCTAAAATACTGAAACATGCATGGATGACATCCAATACCTCTTCAGGCCTGTTTTTGGTGAGGAAACAATGTTATAACATCGTAGAAGGCTCCAAAAATCTGTTAACATAATGCCCCTTCTTTAATGTTCACTTGATACAAAATATTTTGAAATCTTCTTTATCGAACTCATGTTGGACTTCCACCAATCTACACCTTTGGCGTCACAAATCAGGTCGTTCATGCTGCCTCTAAAGATACCCTTTTCTTGAGCATACTTAAGCAAACGGCTTGGTGCAATGTTCATGTACAACTTTCACTCAAAAAGATGTATTTACGGTTTATCCGAAAGCAAAAGAAAGTAGAGTAAGTCACACTCTTGACACAACACAATAGATTGATTTTTGTTTCATTTGTACCAAAAAAAACACGCAACACTGCCAAATAAAAAGCACATATTACCAATTAATAAAATAAAGTTGGAGAAAGAAGAAAGTACAAAGTGGTCATGGAGGAGTGGCAGTGAAAATGGGGGTTGATAGGCAAAATGACATGAACATAAGAAATTAAAGATTACTCAAACATTCACAAATCTCTCCAAATACAACTTCGGGTGAGTAAATGAGGGGAAACAACTTTAATATGGTTAAAAGCTCTCAAAAGTCCATTTTGCATAATAGGTCTGCTTTAAAGTGACAAATAAGGGACAAAGTGACCATGAACATACTTTGTCACACTGTACCTTTTAACATGTTGACCCTCTGCTTGTGTCTATGTAGGGCTGGTGTACCATGCCCTTCCGATCCCCCCCTATTTTGGGTCCCGACAATAGGAGCGACGGTCAGCAAAATGGCCCCTTACAGGACCAGAGAGGGTCCCCGGATCGGCTGGAGCTGGGCAGGAAGGTGACCCTGCTGAGGGGAGTGTCCATCATTGTGGGGACCATCATTGGAGCGGGCATCTTCATCTCACCCAAAGGCGTTGTTAGGCACTCGGGCAGTATTGGGGTCAGCCTGCTGGTGTGGATCGCCTGTGGAGTACTCTCACTGTTCGGTCAGATGCACATTATACATGCTTACACATTACTCACACATATTGACATTGTGATGTCACTTTGCAGTATCATGCTAGATGTGTTCTACATGTATGGCTATATGCCAAAAAAAGTTATCAGATTGTGTCAAAACAAGGCTCAGCTTGATATCTACCTTGAGTAACAGAGCTTCAGATAGCAGCATTTGAGAAATTGAGAGATCTGCATGGAGGAATGGGCCACACTATCATCAACAGTGTGTGAAAACCATGTGGAGCCTTACAGAAACCCTTTGACCTCTGTCATTGCCAACAAAGGACATATAACAAAGTATTGAGACGAAGTTTTGCTATTGACGAAATACATATTTTCCACCATAATTTGCAAATGAATTCTTTATTTACATTTTTTTTTCCTCATTTTGTCTCTCATAGTTGAAATGTACCTATGATGAAAATTACAGGCTTCTCATCTTTTTAAGTGGGAGAACTTGCACAGTTGGGTTGAGTAAAGTGACATGTTAGCAAGCTGCATTTGCATACTGACAAGTGTTTGCGAGGAAAGCCAATCATAATTAGCAACTCATGAGTTTACCAGCATAATGTGATCAAAATAGAATTGACAACTGTTCACATTTTTAGTACTTACAAAAGATCTGAAAGCTCTGTAGGGTCTCTACAGTAATGACTGGTCATTTCATACGTGCACTCGGTGAAGTAGAAAGACACGAACACAAGCAAAGAATAGAAACGTATGTAAAACATATGAATAAAATGGTAAAATAAAATTTTAGCAAATGCACAATTTAGAATATGGTTTTAAACATGCAGGTAAAAATGGACAGTAACAGGTCTGACAGCACGTCTAACTAACTAATTGTAATTTTAAAGTTTTATATTAAGTCTAATCAACTTTGTCAGGGCACATAAAGAAATTTACATATGATGGCAATTTCAGTTAAATAGTAGTGACTGTGGAAGAGAAGACCACAACTGTAAAAGTGCACTCATTTCATCACAGCTGTATAAGCCCTTGGGCCCTGGGGCCCGGCAGGGGGCCCTGCAAGAGTCCCTCAAAGCCCCTCTCAAAGCCCCTCTCGGAGCCTGGGTTTAGGCTCAAATGAAGCAACCCAGATTCAGCACTGAGCTGTGTGTGGAGCGGTTCCACATGTGAGAGGTTCCCAGGGAACCTCATAATATTTTACAGCTCTATCTGTTGTGTCTAGAGTCAGGAGAGGAAATGCACCAGTTAGTTGGTACACCAACGTTTTGTTGAAATATGTAAAGTAAATTCACAAATGTTGAAGTGGAAGTGACTGGACCCCAAAATCTACTATATTATAACAAAAAATCTGCATTTTAACAATTTCAAACATGCACCATAGGTCAAATCCTCCAGCTAAGGTAGTTCTGACCAAGACCATCTCAAGATCTGGAGATGGGTCCCCCAGCACAGTGGTGTGGCGCTCACTGCTTCTGAGGAGATGCCCCAGTGGCATTGAAGCATGGGTCAAATGCAGAAGACAAATTTCCCTATGGGAACAGTGTACCTTACCTTACCATCTGCCTGTGTGTGCGGGTCTTACATCTTGTATCTGTGCAGGGGCCCTGTGCTATGCTGAGCTGGGGACTTGTATAAAGAAGTCTGGGGGCCACTACACGTACATCCTGGCAGCCTTCGGCCCTCAGATGGCCTTCATCCGGCTCTGGGTGGAGCTGGTCGCCCTCAGGTAACACACTACACCTCATTCAGACCAGTCATGTCTTTTCTCTCACTAATGTTGCACCTAAACTATAATACCATGTAGAAGTGCAGTGTATGAGTACAGAAAATACTGCGGTACTTTAAACCACACAATACCCATTAAAAATAGCTGGATCGTCCCAGTAAACCCTTGAACCATTGCAATAATATTTCCATGGAGAAAGCAAGGTACTTGGCGCACCCTTAAGCGACACAAAACAATATGAATAAAAGTCGTACCCTTCTTTATAAATAACCCAGGCAAGAAAAAAACACCTATATGCTGTTTCTTACAAAGCCAAAGCTAACACACATCTTTTGGCAGCAGCTGTTTCCAGTTTAGCATCTCACATGTGCCCAGAATCAAAACATTGTGGTACTCAGTACTCAGAGAGGGATAAGGAGGCTTATTAACATGTGGGAAAGTGCTTTATTCAGGTTTTAATTTTTGTCTGACTTGGTTTGGTTCCCACCAAACCTGTATCTGTTGCCAATATTTATCATAGTTTTACATCAGTTAAATGAATGTGATTCCCACATAACCAGAATTTCCACCACAAAGAAAATGCAGTTTAGTCACATTTACGGTAAAAGTGTGCAGGGTGAAATAAAGTAAATGGCTCCATACAGACACCTTTACCTAGTGAAAACACACCCACACCACAGCTGGCTACTCATCTGGTACTATTCTGGGACTCCTACGGTGCTCCTCATGCCCTCAGGTACTCCGTGGTACTCTGCTGGTACTCTCTGGGGTAACTCCTGTACACGAGAATGACCAGGCTCTCTCTTCACGCCCACAGACCCGCAGCCATGGCAGTCATCTCGCTGGCCTTTGGACAGTACATCCTGGAGCCGCTCTTCATGCCATGTGCCATCCCCCCTCTGGCAGTCAAGCTGGCCACCACCATCGGGATCAGTGAGTACCACAGACTCCACCTGCATCAGAGAGTATCCCATAAACTACATCTGTGTCAGAATACTACATAAAAACATAATCTGTATCAGAGAGTACCACACACTCCATCTGCATCAGTCAGTACCACAAAAACTCCACCTGCAACAGAGGACACCATCACATCTCTATGAGTGCTGCCACAATACTAAACTCTATGATGTTGATGCCAAAGAATGGACTCCATACAGATTTCAATACTACAATGATAATGGAAAAAAAGGGTATTTAGTTTCGATACTAGCTTTAATGTTAATTAGTATCTTATATCTGATACTTTTTGCAACCTTACTTCACATAATCCATCAACATCAATGAGTACCCCAAATAAACTTCATCAAGTGAGAGCTTTGTGCACAAAAATATATTTGACAGTTAATTTAAAAATGTTTACTATTGTACTGCAACGTTTATTTAGATTATGCATCATTTCAATAGGATAACACATTTCCAGTCACAGTTTGAACCATTTAAAACAGATCTCACATTAGCTTCTGTCGTAAATACATATAAAAAGATTCAATCTTTTTAACGGCTCTTTGACGTGAACAGATTCAAAAGATTTGGATCCCATAAAAGAACTACAAGTCCCATCACCAGGACTAGAATAGGACCAAATCAAGTTTACATACTTCTGAACCAAACAGATGAGACCAGGACAAGCCTAAGCCTCAGCTCTGTTCCTCCGTGTCTCCCTCCAGCCGCGGTCATGTACCTGAACGCCATGAGTGTCACGTGGTCAGCCCGAGTGCAGATCTTCCTGACCTTCAGCAAGCTCCTGGCCATCGCCATCATCGTGGTGCCTGGCCTCTACCTGATAATGACAGGTCAGTGCTGTAGTTGTGCTGTAGTATTATTTCTTTAGTACTGCAGTGCCGTAGTACCCTTGTGTACTGTATAAGTAGACCAGCAAGTGTTGTTCTCTGTTTATTATTCAGCAGCAAACTTCACAAACCTCAAGCTGGGCTGCACATTTTGCACACACACTCAAAAATGAAAATGAAATGTTGGCCTATATAAAGGCTCTGTTGCAGATGTTTTTCTTAAAATGGGAAAAAACAACTAGTTCATTTTAAGCAGTTTGAAGTGGTCCAAAGTTATTCCTCATTTGCCTTCTGCATTCCAAGCATCTTAATTATTCATCACAATGAGTTTATAAGCACTTTTCACAACTTTCAGACCATATCTGATCTCTCAATTTCACTACCGCTCTCTCCATGAATCATTTGCTATGTAGTGTGGGTTAAAGGTTTAAATTTCATTTAATTTAATTTAAATAACATTTCTTTCATGTGTATCTATGTGGTGTTTATATATATATATATATATATATATATATATATATATAAAATGCTGTGCAGAGACATTTCACTGCTTTATCTGGAATGTTTCACCATATGGCATTAATGTATCTTGCATTTATTCAATTGCAAGTATATTAATAATATCCTGAAAATCATACACTGACTTGTCTTGCCTCTCTGTAGATCTGACCATTAACTTGTCCTGTTGACATCATGCTTTTCTTCATGGATATACAAAAATGTAATACTATACTGAGGAACATTCCAGTTAGCCATAGCATAATGTATCCTTCATAAGAGAAGTTACACAACGCACTTTTAAACCTTGGCTTGTGGTTTTAGGGGAGACGTCCAACTTTGAGAATGCATTTGACACCAGCAGGATGCAGCTGTCTGGAATGCCGCTGGCCTTCTACTCTGGGATGTACGCCTATGCCGGCTGGTATGTGTGCTCACAAAATAAATACAATAAACTGTGCTGCACTGTGATCCTGAACTCAACTGATTACGAGGCTAAAGTGAACAGCCTCCTCAATGACTCTGCCATCTATGAATTCCTGAAATAAGACCCTACTAGTGGGCAGAAAGAAGAAAATCATAGACTGCTTACAGAAGCTGGAGAAGGAAGAAGTCATTGATAGACAGCTGTATTACAGACTCTATCCTGGTAACTCCATTCCTTGCATCTGTTGCCTCCCAAAAATCCACAAAGGAGTACCCCTCAGACCCATTGTATGTAGCACAGACTCCATTACATACAATGTGGCCAAATATCTGAAGACCATCCTGGCTCCTCTGGTTGGCAACACGGAGCACCATATTGAGAACACAGGAGAACTTGTGGGCAAAGTAAAGCATCTCCAATTTAATTCAGATGAGACCATGGTTTCATTTGATGTGACCTCTCTTTTCACTTGTATCCCCACATCAGTAGCGAAGGAGGCTACTGTAGGATACAAAGCAAAAAGAGAACTAAACAGTCACCCGACTAAATCTGCAAACTGCTGGAAATTTGTTTTAATACCACATATTTCCAATTTGGAGAAAACATTTATAGGCAAATCCACAGCTCTGCCATGGGCTCACTGGTCTCTCCTATTATGGCTAACTTATAAATGGAACAATTTGAACAGGAGGCATTGGGCTCATTTCCAGGCACTCCACCCACGCGTTGGTATCAATATGTGGATGACAACTGGACTAAAATCAGAATTCAAGATCTGGAGCCCTTTACTGTACATATTAATGCTGTTGATCCAAACATCAAGTTTGCACGAGAAGAGCCCAAGGAGAACAAACTGGCCTTCTTAGATTGTGCAGTAACTATAGACACTACACTACAACACAGCGATCAAGTGGTGTCCACAAGCACAGAGGGAAAAGTGAAGGAGGAACAAAATGTGAAGAAAGCCCTCTCTGCTTGTGGGCCTTCCACTGATTTAAGCGGGCTAAAAAAAGGACAACAGGGAATCTGAACCTTGAAGGATGAAAAAAAGTAACTATTCCTTACACAGCTGAGGTGTCTGAAAAGCTTCAGAAAATTTTCAGTATTAAATTCCAGTCTATTTCAAACCTACAAGCACTTTAAGACAAACTGGTTAAGACAAAGGACAAAACCCTGAGCCATAAACAAAGTAATGGAGTCTTCTCCATTCAGTGCAGTAAAGAGTGAGTGGTACATTGGAGAAACTAAACAGCCACTCCATAAGAAAATGTACCAACACCTCCTCCTTGGCTCCTCGGACATCATCTCTCCCCCATCTATAACTCCATTCTCAGACCCAAAGAAAAACAAAGGAAACAAAGAACAATTGAGCTAGCCAGGATGCCAATAGGTGCGAAAAACATCCATTAAGGGGTGTATGAATATGTAAAGTATGTCTCAGGCACACTTAGTGTAGCTCAATAGACCTAGTCCACACACAGAAACTGAAAAACGAAAGTTGTTTAGTTTCAGTATTGTTTGCTCCTCCCTTCAAATAGATATAAGACAGTGTCCACCAGCAATCTGACCAGAACTGCAGAAGAGGCTTGGATGAGCAGCAAAACGTCTTCACTCCTACAAGTTTTTGTCCAGTTGACAGATTTTACTTTTGGCTTTTACAATGGATCAGACCTGAACGACTGAGGGATTACACAGACATTATTAAAGAGCCTGTACCTTTCCCATATAACTGAGCAAAATGGGTCTTCTCCCAGTACAGATATATTGTATAAGAAAATCTTGAGGTCTGTGTACTTTCTGCATCTAATAAGTGCAGAAAGTACACAACCTTCAAGTGTTGTATTGTCTGATATTAAGGAAATGTACATTAGCATGCTAGTTGTTAGCTTTGCAGTGATGGTCCTGTCCCTGTTCTCTGCATGCTGCCCTCGCTCTGACCCTGTTCTCCTCTGCAAACTGCCATCACTCCGACCCTGTTCTCCTATGCACATGACCCCTCTTCTCTTCTGCACACCACCCTCACTTTGACCCTGTTCTCTGCACACCACCCTCACTTTGACCCTGTTCTCTGCACACCGCCCTCACTCTGACCCTTTTCTCTGCACACCGCCCTCACCCTGACCCTGTTCTCTGCACACCGCCCTCACTCTGACCCTGTTCTCTGCACACTGCCCTCGCTCTGACCCTGTTCTTCTCTGCACACCGCCCTCGCTCTGACCCTGTTCTCTGCACACCGCCCTCACTCTGACCCTGTTCTCCTCTGCTCACCGCCCTCGCTCTGACCCTGTTCTCCTCTGCACACCGCCCTCGCTCTGACCCTGTTCTCCTCTGCACACCGCCCTCGCTCTGACCCTGTTCTCCTCTGCACACCGCCCTCGCTCTGACACTGTTCTCCTCTGCACACCGCCCTCGCTCTGACCCTGTTCTCCTCAGCACACCGCACTCGCTCTGACCCTGTTCTCCTCTGCACACCGCCCTCACTCTCATCCCATTCTCCTCTGCACACCGCCCTCGCTCTGACCCTGTTCTCCTCAGCACACCGCACTCGCTCTGACCCTGTTCTCCTCTGCACACCGCCCTCACTCTCATCCCATTCTCCTCTGCACACCGCCCTCGCTCTGACCCTGTTCTCCTCAGCACACCGCCCTCGCTCTGACCCTGTTCTCCTCAGCACACCGCCCTCACTCTGACCCCCTTCTCCTCTGCACACCGCCCTCACTCTGACCCTATTCTCTGTTGTAGGTTCTACTTGAACTTTGTCACAGAGGAGATTGAGAACCCAGAGCGGTGAGTCCTTATGAAAGCTTATTTTCAGTTAGTTCACTGCAGGACTGACTATAGGGCTGCAACTAACAGCAGACTATTTTAATTGTCAAGTCTTTTTTTTTTAAAATTATTATTATTTTTTATTTGTCAGGTAGTTAAACTATTATTTTGACTATGCCTTGGGGACTTTTTCAACCAGTTTACTATAAAATGTGCCAAATGGAGACTTCTTGATAGAGAATGTTTGCAGAATTGTGCATAAACTAAAAAATGTATGCATATGATAAGTTTTAATAATTTCACTAAAACAGCCTGCCAAATGGAGGCTTCTTGATAGAGAATGTTTGCAGAATTGTGCATAAACTAAAACATATGCATATGATAGGTTTTAATAACTTCACAAAAACAGAGTTAACATCATTACATGTAAGAATTAACAAAAAATCTTGCCAAGTTTTGTCTAGTTAAGAACCACAATGCTAATTAAAACTGCAACCAGTGATAAAGGGCCCTTGCAATCCTTGCAAACGCGAAGGGCACACTTCTGTGGGAGGGCTGCAAACCCTGGCTTGATGTGATTCAATATTCCGGTGTGACATTGTAGATAAATGT
Organism: Periophthalmus magnuspinnatus; assembly: GCF_009829125.3. NCBI lineage: Eukaryota > Metazoa > Chordata > Actinopteri > Gobiiformes > Gobiidae > Periophthalmus > Periophthalmus magnuspinnatus. Next base: position 18,818,474 of record NC_047135.1, on the reverse strand, counting down.
TTCTGGTGGATGTTAACATTGCAGGGGGCGCTGCAGAGGCATTTACAATAATATACATCACATCTGATTATGTCCAGGTGATTAAAATACACAAACGATGCATTGGGTATGTCCAGATTTGACAACGTTTGAAAAATGGCCGCTTCGTTATGATCACACCTTGAGACTTATTCAAAGCCAAATTTTGTCAAATTTTGGATAGCAGTGAATTAGAAATCACATCAGTGAGGTGTGCTCTCTATAGACTTTTTCTCAGGATCACATGAGGAATGTGTGGACCAAATTCTATTGGATTAAAACAAATACAATGTTTTCATGACTTTCTTTTCAAATTTGGGGTGTGGTTATGCAAATGTGGATGCTGATGGTGTGTGTCACCTTTTTGTTCAGCATCACATAAAAGATGTGTGTACTCAATTTAATTTGTCTGACAAACTACATTTTTACTTTGTAGCTTGGAAGTTTATTTAATATTTAACATTATGTCTAGGTCATCAAAATGCACAAATGCTACACTGAGTTTGTCTGAATCCAACCCAACAACTTTTGACCCCAGATATGTCCTGATGATGCTGCCTCAGTTTGGAGTTCATTGGATAAAACCCTATTTTTTTTTTTTTTTTTTTTAAGTGTTTATTAAACATTCAATTAGAAATACAATTTCAAAAACATTACAATATTTTTAACACCCAAACCCCAGAACAAACTAACCTTGTTGCACCATAAAAATGTTACAAATATATATAACAAAAAATATTTACAAATAACATACGTATAACACTACCCACTGAAGTAGTAGTACTTCTACTCCTGTGAGATTAGTGAGGGAAAACCTATCGGTACAGCCTCTTATAGAAAATATGATTTTCTCTAATGTTAGATGGTGTATAAGGTCAAAAATCCACAATCTAAAGGTTGGGGTTGTTTATCTTTCCACTTAAGCAGTATTAATCTTCAAGCCAAGAGTGTGGTATAAGCAATTACCGGTATATTTTTATAATTTTTATGACGGTGAATACCAGATACCAGATATTATGATTGTGGCTTCAGGTTCAATGCTAGACCCTAATGCTTCGGAAAGAAATTTAAGGATGGACTGCCAGAAGTTTCTCAGCTTTAAACAAAACCAAAACATATGTGACAGTGTCCCTGGTTCAGTTTCACAATGATCACAATTACCATCAAGTTCCAGTTTGATCTTAGCTATCTTTACTTTGGACCAAGGTAAAGGTTAAATTGTGTAACTCTTTGTCTTACGATTGAAGACGCGTGAATATTATCTAAAACAGATTGCCAAACATCTTCAGAGAATTTTGTATCCAGCTCCTCATCCCATTTCATTTTAGCATGAGTCAGAGGCTCGCTATTATATGAGTTGAGTACAGCATAGACTTTACCAATGATTCCTTTAGAGCACATGTGTCAAACTCAAGGCCCGGGGGCCAAATGCGGCGTCATTTTATGTGGCCTGCGACAAGGTAATTTAAAATGTATAACTGTCTTAAAATATCAGTTTATCAATAGATACATAGTTACACAGTTATATTTTTTTACATCTATACAAATTTGAGGGCAACAATTTTGCTGATGTGGCCCTCGGTGAAATTGAGTTTGACACCTCTGCTTTAGAGCGTGGGTTCAAGTGCAAAATGTTTTCAAGAAGAGAGTCCGGTGGCCTTGAGGGGAAATGGTTAAATGAGGAAGACATAAAGCTGCAAATCTGAAGATGCCTGAAGAAATGAGTCAGTGATATAGTACTTTGTTTTCAAACTTTCAAATGAGGCAAAAAAGACCTTTAAGGTTCTTCAGTGTCCCTAGACCAATTGCAGCCCAAAGTGTCATCAATAAGAGAGGGAGTAAACATGTGGGGTTTTTTTTTTTTAAGTTGGGGCATATATTGACATATTTTTAAGACCAAAATTTCTCCTAAATTGTGCCCAGATTTTAAATGAATGTTTAACCACTGCGTTTAAGGAAAATGTAACAAGTGATTGAGATAAAGGTAACTCTGAACAGAGCAGTGAATGTAAAGAGGAAGTCTTTCATGACATTCTCAAGGTTCAACCATTTAGAATCCCTTTTGCATACAGACTCTGGCCAATGCAACATTGTATGAATATTGGCATATAAATATTGTAAAATATTTTTGCGGATGCGTGCATTTTTCCCATTTCATATAAAAAACCCTAGGACAAGTTTGTTAATGAGAGCTAGATTTTGCATATGAGCATAATTTAATAAAAAGGTTGTGTGCACAAAATTTCTTGTGTTTCTACATCAAACTAAATTTGAAAAGGTTCTTGGCAATGTTATGTAAATTAAATTTGAATCCATCTCTAATTTTGAGGCAATTTTCAAGAGTTTTCGAGGATTTTTTGGTTCTAAGGAGCAATTTATTTGGTAGAAAGAAATAATAATAATTTTCTTCAATTTTTTGCACTCAAACGATGAGTTAGAATGATGGGACTTTGTCACATTGTTACTCATTATGAAAAGCCACTCTGTAAATTCTTTCACTAGTCCATGACAAATAAATGGGGTTTTATGAATTTTTAAAAATAAAATTTGAAGTGGGCACTAGAGAGTCATCTTAAAAGATATTCTCTAGTATAATTACTCCAGCACACAAAAGTGCATGTGCACCTTTGGGTCATGGATCTATTAAAAGTATTGCTAGTCTAGAGCTGTCTCGAGTTGGTTGGATTAGTGGCCACTCACTGGTACAACAACGTAAAAATTCTTCCTGCCCAGAAAGGATTTTTCTCATAGAGCGCAATGTAATCACAAACTGCTTGTGTTAGGCCGACAGGGGCCGACAGGGGCCGACAGGGGCCGTCAGGGGCCGACATGGGCCGACAGGGGCCGACAGGGGCCTATAGGGCTGACAGGTGCTGAAAGGGGCTGAAAGGGCACCTACAACTTTCACAAAGGTCGAATTTTGTGCCGATTTTTACCAATTTCCAGATCATGAAATTTTTCTCAGCCAAAAATCCATCTGTTGTCTTAAACAGTGCCCTGGAAGCATAAACATTATCATTTATTATGTATTTAATAGTTCCTAGCCTCCCTAACCCTAGTGGCCGCTCTGCTCGTTCTTGTCATGTGAGCAGAGTCTCATTATTGATGGGAAGAGCCCTAATCTGGCCCGCCGAACATGACCAAATTATACTAAAATAGGTAAGGGTAAAGCTTGTTCAAAGTTTTTCTGCTGTTTATTTAACTGAAATTTAATACATGAATTATGAATTTAATTAATGCATTTGGAAAACAATTTGTACAATGAGCCTTGCATATTCATGCGTTAGCTACATTTTACAGGCCAAATCTCTAATATAATACATACATATGTATATCCTGGTCTGGCCCCTCTGTCAAATTTTAGAACCCACTGTGGCCCTGTGTCAAAAGGTTTACCCACCCCTGACCTAGGCTAAGCTAGACCTGCGCCATTGAGCACGGCCCATTGACTTCAATGGGAGGCCATGTTAAACCCCGGGGTTTGCTTTGGGTCATTCAAATCTGACAATGTCTGTAAAACATAAAATTTAACTTTTTTTTCCCAAAATTAACATTTTGTTGAAAAATCACCATGATCACGCCAAACATTTTATTTAAAATGTACTTGATAATCTCTTATTGCAAATGGGTTTCGTGTCTCTTAGCCAAGTATGAAGGGTTTTGAATGAAAACTGCTGGATATGTGACTCTCCAGGGTTTAGGGTGGTAGTCCATGTTTTTAGTCTTTTTTATACTCTTTTTATAAGGACATTATCTGTTATAAAAAAAAAAAAATGAAAGAAAAAGAAAAGTTTATTAATCACAGGCTTATATCTAACAAACATTTCCTTTAGAATAATCAAATATAATGAAATGTGTATCTTAATGAAATGTGTATTTTAATATGTCTTCACCTGCCTAGGGACTGCAGATGAAATGTAGCTAAATCTGGTACAAATCATCTCTTTTTGAATTTGTACATGGTTCCTGACAAATAAAGAATAAAACATCAGAATCAGAATCAGAATCAGAAAAGACGAAAGAGTACAGTGTATAAATGTCTATATAATCTAAATGTCTATATAATGTGTCTATATAATCTATTGTAGTGACCAGTGTCTTTGAATGTAGTTATCTATTTCACCAAACTTTTGGACAGCTGTAATGACCTGCTCTGATTGAGATGCTGATGACTTTGGGTGTGTTCCTCAGGACCCTGCCCTTGGCCATCTCCATCTCCATGGCCGTGGTGACCTCCTGCTACATGCTGACCAACGTGGCCTACTTCAGTGTCATGTCTGTGGATGAGCTGCTGGCCTCAGACGCGGTGGCTGTGGTGAGAACAGCTGCACATGCAAAACAAAAATTGTAATTATAATAAAAAAAATTCAAATCTTGATCATTCAAAATGACTAAAGTCACTTGGGTAATCTGAATTTGAGTACTTTTAATTATCTTCTCATTCCAAACCAAATTATTTGTCAGCGGGATAGGAATTCACCAAACTAAATAAACCCATAGTCAAAACTACTCAAACTGAAATTGAACAATATAAATAGTTGTAAATCCTATTTTTGCAATATACAAACCTTGTGTCCAGATAAGACCAGCCTTTTTTTTAAATGTTCTTTTTATCACGTTCATCTCCAAATATGAAATAAACCAATTTTCCAGATCTCGTTAACTGATATCCAATCCTCATTCTGGTCTAGTCCTGGTTTAGTCCCATCTTAGTTATGCTTTTCATGTGATATACTAAGTAAGCGCGGAGGTTTGCCATCCCCTTGTTGACAAGACAACCAAAATGCATCCATCATGTAAACTCTCACGCACAATTTCACAAGACTACAACGAGTGAACGAGCATCATTAAGACAATGATAGGGAAACTTTGGGGAAGGACTAGACTGTTTGCGTCTCATAACAGCGGACTGATCTGAACTTTGAGTGGGAGCTGGACACATCCTCTGAGAAAAAAAGACAACAAAAAAAACAAAACAAGAGTTATCCACCTCTCATCATCATCCCGTCACAATCAGACAAAATGTAATGAATTACCACTAAAGCACTAAACTCCAATGCGCATCCATGGTATGCCAATGTCGCTGTTTTGGTCCGAACTCCATGTATTTGTCTTCATGTCGTGTGTTTTGTTAATAAGCATTAAACATTTTGAGAGAACCTTTGAAGTGACAATGTCCCATATAACTCTATGGCTGCAGGCTGATTAAATGAAATATTAATACATCTTTCGGTGCAGATTTGACAGTTTGGTCTCTTACAAGATTTCATTTGGTGACAACTAAACTGACCTGATAGGTTCACAACCTACATTACAGTTCAAAAGAGAAGAGAAGACAAGAGAGATTATTTTGTCTCAATATTGAGGAGAAAGAGCGGTGTAAAAACATATGACGAAATTCACAGAGAAATATATTCTGTTTTTGCATTTCCAGAAGGTCACTCTTTCCCTTCGCACAAACATCCCATGATGTTTCTGTTTTAGGTTTCACAGTGACCTTCTTCCCGTGGGATCCTGCACTTTCAAAAGACATTTTCTGCAAGACTCAAGAACAAACATTAGTGCAGATTACATAGTTTACATAGTTGAATATAATGACTAAATAAAGAGTGAACATTACATTACAGTACCTTTAAAATGAACAGTGAGATAACATAATATAATAATATAACTTGAATATATATTTTGAATCCATCAGACCCAAAAAATAAATGCTTGTAGTGTCTCCTCTTAAATGCAGCTTCAAGAGGTACCATGGTCAAGTACACAGGGCAGATAGTCATTTTAAACATATAATCTCATGCTTAAATTTTGTGGGAATTTTAATTAAGCCATTGAGGATCTTTCGCTCCCTGTGATGGGACACAATTCCCCTCCACAGTGTAGAGTCAGCTTTAGACTGATAAACACATTTGCATTTGTGCTTGTCATGTATCTATTTGTAACCGAGGTGTCAATATTCCAATGTGTATTACGCAATTAGCGTAGCCTAAATACTCTATATGTTTCAAAGGCTGCGGTTCCCTATAAAGTGCATGTGAAAGTGGGTTTAGAGCAGAGGTTGTCAAACTGTGGCTGAGGATCAAAAAAAAAGTTTTGTTGGGATTTTAAGATGGGTAAATATATTTTTTAATATACTTAAAAGACATGGAGATCTTAAAACAAAATGAAAATCTAATAGCACTGACAAACTTGAACCTATGAACCTACCTTGAAATATTAGTAGGTCTGTCTAATACCCAAAGATTTTTGGCAATATATGGTAAGACGCAGGTCAATTTCAACTATAAAAATCTAATTCAAAACTATGGGAAAATATATATTTTTTTTCTACAAAATGTCCTGGGGGAGGGCCACCTGACCCCTCTTTTCTTATTTTTACATACTGAATCCCCCTTGATTAAGAAACATCCACTGGATATCGTCAAGAGACCTTTCTTGGAAAAGTATTTCCACAAGGCCACCAGGGGGCAATGTTCCTCTTTGTATAATTTCCCTCAATATCTCTGGCATGGTTTATTGTGTAAAAACATTAAGGGTGCAACTATTATACAGTTGTTGTTATACGTGATACTCACGGCTATTTTACCTTCATCATTGAGCATGCTCCCCTGTCCACAGACCTGACCTGTAACTTGGCCCAGTGGTATCACCTGCTTGTCTCCATAGAGTTAAATACCATAAGCAGGTGAGACGCTCCACAGAAATGTTACACAGGGTACCTCTAAAGGGCCCATATTAAACAATTTTCTGATCTATGTTATGTTTCCTCAAAATATACCTGGACTTGTTTTGTTTAACACATAAACACTGCATATTTAGGCTGAGTTCTTCTCTCAAACCGAAAACACTCTGTTCCACCTTGTGATGTCATGTAGTAATACAGGAAGCGCTCCACTTAATTATATATATAATTTGGATATTTACTAAACAAAGGATAAAAGGAGCTGTTAATTTGAAAACTACCTCTTCATTAGAGGCGGAACAGAGCATTTTAAACTTTGGCGATATAGACAGACTAATGAACCAGGGTTACTCAAATATGTGAATGAAACAAAACACAGATCCAGGAATATTTTTTAATGAGGTAACATAACATGGCTAAAAGCTCACAATAGTCAATTTTGTATAACCTAGGGCCTTTAAAGTCACTGTTATTTATAAGTATGTATAAGCACATTACTGATGGATTGTCATAAGATCTGCTGAATAACACTGTCAATGTGATGCCATGTCTGTAATACCTCTACCCCACACTCCTCTGGTCTGATCTCTGAGGTGTACTTTGGCATAATGGGCTGTAGCGTTCCATGCTAGTGCTAATCAGGCCAGGCCTTATTGGCAGAGTGCTGGATCGTTGCTAATGTAGTTAGCTTCATTGCACTGTATGGTGAGCGATAGCCCGCCTTAAGCACAGATGTTAGCGTATTAGCTGCTCTTAAAAGGTGCAGATGGGATTAATCACTTTGCACTCTTCCTCTTTCTCAGACAGTGGACCAAAGTTTTGCTCCAAACTCGATTTCAAACTTCACTGTAGTCTCCAGAGCTTGTTACGAGGAGACAGTCAACCACGTCAGCAGGCACAATGCATTCAGGAACTTCCGCCCGAATCTACTACTTTTTATGGCGCTATTTTTACTTGTCGGCTACTTGAGAAATAGTAAATGGTTCTATTAGATCAATGGTTCTCAGCCTTTTTGTCTCAAGTGCCCCCAAAGCATCGTCCGTCCCACACTCTGAGCACCCCCTATATTGTGTACCAGTGTTTCTTAGAGAAGGGGTATTTTATGTAATGGGGTATTATGTAACTGTTAACACATAACATATTTAGATTGCCATGTTACCTTTTATTGTTGAAAATTCTATATTCACTGAAAAACAAAATATCAACAAGCAAAAAGTTAGGGACAGGAGTGTTAATTGGATGTGTAGAGGTTGGTCCCTATACTGAAGAGCACCCAAAAGGACAATTTTGTACAGTTTCAAATACGAAGTTGGAAAAAAAATGAGGCACTTCAACTGCAAAATAATTTAAAGCCTTTATTACCACATGACGGATAAAGTTAATCACCAACACACTTTGGCCTTCCGCCTTGAATAGGGCACCCTGGAGGTGGTTCTCACAATGCAGATTTAAAATACAACTACTGCAGACTATGCTTTAGGGTCAGTTTCAAAGACTACAGCAGACCTGTGACACTGATTCTAGCTTTGGTAAAAAAAAAAATAAAAAAAGTGCTCAAGATTCAAAAACGGGCTACGAAGATAGCACTGTCCTAGCATACAATCAAGCCAAAAGTCTCGATAGAGAAGAACTATTAACTCAGAGACCAAAGAAAAATCCTGATCAAGTGTATTTTGTAACTGAATGCGGCACTGAAGCAAACCCAATGAAACAAATAATCAAACAGAAGTGGAGTGTATTAAGAAGTGACAACACCCTAAGAGATGCTCTCAGAGTGAACTGCTATCTCCATCCATTGAAACAAGACATGGCTGGACACTAAGGCTGGCTACTATAGGTGTGGTACTTATTGCGAACAATGCGCAATGGTTTATAGACTAGGAATGTAAAAATTATATTGGTTACCTCTGTCTCTTATTACGTTTTCACAAGGTATATTTTGTTAAAGTTATGAAGTAGCTACAATTGGGGGAAGAAAAAGTCACCTTGAACATTATATTTGCCTATTGATATTCAATCTAAACAGAAATAAATGGCTGTGACAACGACACCTTGACTTTTCTTCTATTGAATAATAAATAATTAAAAATGTACGTAACATATGTATCGTACATATTGTATGCGCAAAGACAGTGGTGGAGTGCGGTCCGTGGTGTAGGCCTGTCCCATTTTGGCAAGATGATGGCTACACCGAGGACTACCCATTCTTGGCCAGGTGCTTCGAATGATACTTAGGCAAGTACTTCGAAGGATAACTTTGAATTGTGCATTTGACTAATTGGAACACGGCCTCTGTATAGGGTTGGCCTGTACAGTGCACCGTCCTTATTTTACATTGGCCGTCTCACCATGGTCGTTTTCCTTCGTTACTTTGTTTTTGTTTTTTTTTTTTTGTTTTTTTTTTGGTCTCGAGGTCTGGTAAGGTTTTTTTTTTCACCTGCTTTTCAGTTGGATAAGACACCGAAGCCATAAAATAAAAACCTGCTTTGAACCCTTACCTCTGTTTTCCTGTGTCCTTTCGTAAATATGTTTGATCCCTTTGGGTCGTAACACTACCTTGTGTTAAAAGACTAAATTAATGAACTGCTTATCAAGTGCCATGCCCATTTTACAAACAATAGCTGTGGTTTGTTTTAGATTTAAAATGAGAAAATTGTAAAGAAATCAAAATGTTGAATTGAACCAAACTTGCCAAATACCATCTAAAAACCTAAAAGTCTTTATTATTTGTCTCACAAATGGAACATTGTCAGTGTACTTATGTGCTCTATTTATTGAATATTTTTTATTTACCTTTTATTACAAGTGTATTATGCCCTTTTTTGGTGGGCATCATGTGACCTGCTTGTTTTCAGAGAGATATCAGTGTTTTTCTTAGAATATAATCGGGGTCTCTTCTCCACAGATCTGACATGTAACTTGGAGATGAGTAGAGGGAACTAAAGAAAAATCAATCATCTCTTCTGTCTGTCCCTCCGTCTCATCCTTCCTTTTCTGTTCCAGACATTTGCTGATCGGGTGTACGGGGGCTTCTCTGTGGCCGTGCCTGTTTTTGTGGCTCTGTCCTGCTTCGGCTCTATGAACGGCTCCCTCTTTGCGTTGGCCAGGTACTGCAACCTCTCATCCCTTCCTGCTCCCCTCTCCTCACCCACCCATCTCTTTCCTCACCACCATCCTCCCCTCTCCTCACCACCCACCTTATTCATCCATTGTTCTCCTTCACATTTACCTTCTGTCCAGGATGTTCTACGTGGCATCTCGGGAGCAGCAGTTGCCCGCAGTTCTGTCCATGATCCATATACGCAGACATACGCCTCTACCCGCTGTATTTGTACTGGTCAGTGTCTCCAACATCACACATACATGACAGGCCTCGATGTAGAGGTAGGAGAGATGTATCAAAAAATTTATAGTACCTCAATGAAATTGATGTTTTGCTGATATGCAAAGTAAATTGATATTTCTGCATCATTTGGTTTATTTTATGGTCATGTTTTGTGCCATACTTGAACCTCTGTGAAGTAGTGTTGGCACAATACTTAAATTTCTAAATTAAGTTTGATACTTTGTTCTTTATTGTCATTGTTGTATCAAGCTTTTACCAATCTTCAGACAGGAGACATTCTAAAACTGTTTAGAAAAGGGCAAATTTTGGTTTGTCATTCTTTGTGATAGTTGCTGTGATACTTGAGTATGTAGTTTCATTACTAGTTTTAGGATTGATTAGAACCTGATTTTTGTTACATTCCATGTGCTTTGTTAAAATATTGCCTGAATATTGTTATCAAGATGTAGTATTCAGGAGGAGCAGGTACCAGAATAAACTGGAGAGAGGCTGGACATAAATTTAACAAATTTATTTAACAAGGTGGCATCCCTAAAACACTTAAGGCAAGCAATCGGCCATTCAGTAAAGGCAGGTAAAGTGTCCAGTGCTATTCCACATCAGAGTACACACTAATCAATATCATCCAATGTAAAACACAGCAAATCCAATTAAAACATTAGAATAGTTTGGCACTTCACTATACTACGCTGTATTGCACCATTGCCCGAATTTTATTAAACTATATAAAGTGCCGAGGTGCAAGAATTATAAATTATAGACCCATATACACTTAGTAAAATAAAACAATAGTGGGATAAAACAGTGACAAGTCTAAGAACTGATCATATTCCTATAAAACACACACACACATTTCATTAGGTTCATACCAGCTAGATGCCATCAAATAGATCAATAATACCTTTGCCAAATTTGAGTTCAAATGCTTGTACTTGTCTTCCTTTAACTTATAACCCATGACTAAATTCAAAACAATAAATTAATATTTTACATAAACACAGTAGTAGTAATCATGTTAGCAGCAGAAGTGCACACAAACTCACATCAAACGCTTGGTGCTACTTCTCTCTGCATGGTGGATGGCTAGAGGTAGTCTGAGAGCAGGAGACGCTCGTGTTTTCGACCAAAGCGAGTAGTGAAAGGGGGCGTATGAGCCCTCCCTACGAACGGTCACGCCTACTCCTGCTACAATTCCACCCATTACAAAGATAAAGCAAAAAACGAACAAAAAATAAGAGATATACATGTTTGTCAATGCTGCCATCCCTTATGTTCATGATTTGACATATCGGGTTCTTCTGATGCTTGTTAATACCATCCATTGGAGATGACATAAGAATCTAGACTTTTTCTATAGAAATATGTTTGTGTGTGCAGTATCCCATGACAGTGCTGCAGATCTTCGTTGGAGACATTTACGGCCTCCTGAACTTCATGAGCTTCATGCGCTGGCTCTTTATCGCTGTGGTGGTCCTGGGTCTGCTGTACCTGCGCTACACCCACCCCGATCTGCCTCGCCCCTTTAAGGTGAGCCATGTCCCACCCCCAGCCCAACCTGCCATGCCCCAAGCACCTGCCCAGCCCCAAGGCCACTTTTCAATATGTACTTTTGTATACTGAACCATCCCCCTTTGTTAAAAATCGAATCGCCCACTAGCTTTTCCTGATGTATGTGAGGTAGCAGATCAAACATGTTTTTACTGACAGAATTGGTTGATCTCTTTAGTAAAAGGACCATTGACAATTAGAGATGACTGAACCTAGATTTCAATTAGAATTTGATTGCACAGCCGTAGATGTGAATCAACAGCAGAGAAATGGCCTAGATCAAGGGTGTCAAACAAATTCACAGAGGGCCAAAATTAAAAACTGGGACTAAGTTGCAGGCCAAACTAAATGTTTACTGAAAAATTTGAACATCTGCATGTTTTTCAGAAGGGGTAAATTTGAGTAAGGCGCCAGGTTGCAGATGCTAATGAGTGTCAACAGTTGTAGTGGGTGCTGGCGCCTATGTATTTGCAAAGCATTCTGAGATTTGTAGTATTAGTGGTGCATGCGCTATATTGGTGCAGTGATGGTTGGCCAGCTCTAATACATATTTGATATGATCTCGCAGGCCAAATATAATTATATCGCCAAATTTGGCCCGTGGGCCTGTCTGACATGTCTGGCCAAGATAGTGATGAGGTGTGGACCAAGTACGGACCCCTAGACTAAGCAGGTGACAGTGTGGGGTCAGGTTAGTGCTGAAATGAATGGAGGATGACTGTGATCACAACACTGCTCTGTATCAAATATATATGTTGGACAAGTTGGGAAAAGTTGAGAAAGTTGAGAAAAAAATTGTGATTAAGCTCCCTATTAGTATTAGATCTTAGACTAAAATATTACAGTGAAAACATGGCTACTGGAACTGGAGGTTGGGTACTATAGTGATGATTTCTCTAGTTTTACCATACATCTTTCTTTGTGTCCCCTAGGTGCCCCTGTTCATCCCTGTCATCTTCTGCCTGACCTGCTTCTTCATGGTGTTTCTATCGCTATTCTCGGACCCTGTCAACACGGGGATCGGGTTTGCCATCTCGCTCACTGGCCTCCCAGTGTACTACATCTTCATTCAGTACAGCTACCAGCCTAAATGGCTCCTGAAGGCACTCAGTAAGTGGCCATATGGTCTGACATTCAAGGGCCCCAGTGGCGTCCCATAATAAAACGTAAAACCAGGTAAGTTTGGGTAGTCTCTAGTTGGCCTCTACCTGTTTCTAAGCCTTACCCCTGCCAACTGTCCCACAGAGCCTCATACTATGGGTTAGGGGTGGACAATATGCAAAATAATATTGTGATTTCCCCATCATATTGTGATTAGAGCCCATCACTATTTAGTTATTAAAATAAACTTGATTTGCTATTTCTTTTCACAGTAAGATTTTTATCACTATAGTCCATAAAGGACTTTCAGGATTTTTAGTACCTGTCCCAAATTACTCATTGTAAACACAATCCGGGGGTTTGAAAATGACGAATGCCCATATGTTATATAACCCCACCCTGGGCAAACGACAGCACTGACAACAAAGCGTGTTTTCTCTGCAATGCAAAAAAAGGCTCCTGCATATTTTACATTTAGAACAGAGAGTAAGTGACTCCACTCCACAGTCAGCACTGTGTGTGTGTACGTGTATGTGTGTACGTGTGTGTGTGTACATGCGTGTGGCGACACTCGTGTGTGTGTGTGGCGATTTACAAACTTGAAAACTACCACTATGAGACTTTATGGAACAGAGCATTTTGAGCTTTGGAGATGTAGACAGACTAATAAACCAGGATTACTCATATGTGTGTGAATGAAACAAAGCACAACTCTTGGTATGTTTTTGATGAGGTAACAACATTATAACAGGGTAAAGCTAACAAGAGTCAATTGTGTGTAATATAGGACCTTTAAGTCTTGCCTTGGGCACCATGATTTTGAGCTGGCCATCAGAGCGTGTCTTGCGTCCTGTGCGATTTGTGTGATTTTTGTGTGTTCTGCCTGATTTGTGCGACTTGTGTGTCTTATGTGACTTGTGTGTTTTGTGTGACTTGTGTGACTTGTGTGTCTGCATGTCTTGCGTGTCTTGCGTGATTTGTGATTTATGCCTTGTCTGATCCGTGTGTCTTGTCTGATTTGTGCGTCTTGTGTGATTGGGATGTCTTGTCTGGTTGGTGCGCCTTGTCTGACTAATGTCCCTTGTGTGTTTTGTACGCCTTGTGTGATTTGTGTCTCTTGTGTGTCTTGTCTGACTAGGGTGCCCTGTGTGATTTGTTTGCCTTGTGTGATCTGTGTGTGCAGACGCAGTGAGCCGAGCCCTGCAGATCGTACTGGAGGTGGTCCCCGCTGACTGAGCTGCAATCGTCCTCCTTCAGCTCCATTCAAATGAAGTCTGTTCTAAATACATTCATGTCAATGCATCTGACTCACACATCTTTACTGTGCACTGTACATTATGCAACTTAAAGGAGGGTATGTTGAATCTTCATTTCAAATTTCATAAGCGTGTCCACAGATACGAGGTAAACAAATCTAATATAGCTTTTACATTTTTAGCCCAGTAAGAGCGAAGGTACATTCCCTCCCTTTGATTTGGTGTCTTGACTTCTCATTAGGTAAAGCTCCGTATTCGTGTGAGCAGATACACTTATGTCAAAAGCGCACCACAATGTTTCCCAATCAGAGTTACAGGGACCTTCTGGGGGTACTTGAAATTCTTGTATTTGTGCAGTATTTGATTATAAAATATAGTTTTTGTAGTAAACTGTTAATAAATTTGTATATCAATAAACATGTTTTTGTCAGTTGATTTTGGAGACAGAGGAGAGAAAGAAAAGAGGAAAAGTGAGGAGGAGAGGAAGAAAAGAGGATGCAGAAGGAGATGGAGAGAGGGACAAGACAGAGAGGGGGAGAGGCAGAAGAGAGCGGAGATAGAGGAGAGACAAAGAACAAAGATGACAGACAGAAAGAGGGAAACAAAAGACAAAAGGAGAGGTAAAAAGAAGTGACAGAAGGAAAAGAGGACCGTGGTAACAAAGTGAGGGGCAGAAAAGACAGGGAGATGGAGAAAGGGGGGAGGTATATGGAGGGAGAGAGGAGACAGTGAGAGGGAGAAGTGGGATAAAGAGGCACAAGAGACTATGGGGTGCAGAGAGAGAAGGAAGAGAATGAGAGAAGGAAAAGAGGCAAATGAGACAGAGAGGAGATAGAAGGAAAAGGGGGAAACTGGAATGAGAGAAGGGAAAAGCGGAAAAGAAAGGGAGGTAACGCAGGGAAAGAGGCAGTATGGAAGTGTGTGATAAAAGGTCTCTATTACCAGAGTGTGAGCTGAGGAAATGTCTGCTGCCAGCTTCAGATAAGACTCAGAGAGCTACAGCTGTTTTCACAAGAGAGGGGGAGAAAAGAGAGGAGAGGAAGGTGATGGAGAGGGAAAGAGGGAGGGGGAAGAAGGGAGAGAGAGGAGACACTCCAAATCCTGCACAAGAGAGGAGGAGTGAAGAGAGGTAAGGAAGGAAAGAGATGGAGGGGGGAAAAGGGAGAGAGAAGAGACACACCAAATCCTGCACAAGAGTGAAGAGTGGAAAAGAGAAGAGAGGGTGAGAAGGAGGGAGCAAGGGTAGAGAGGGAAAGATGTAGGGGAGAGGAGGAAGAGAGGGGAGAAAGAGGTGAAAATCCTGTGCAAGAGAGAAGGGGGTAGAGGGAGTGGGGAGGGGGAGAATGAGGGAATAAAGGGGAGATGAGGAAGGGGAAAGGGGGGAGTGAGAGAGGGAGAGGAGCTGCTCAGAACTGTAGCTGAAAATACTGCACAAGAGAGGAGGAGAGGGGGAGAGAGAATGATGAGAGAGAGGGTTAGGAAAGAGCGAGGAAAGGGAGAGAGGGGTATAGCATGGGAGGTGATGGTGTAGGTGGATGGAGGTGGGGTGTAGGGAAGAGGAGGGAGGAGAGATAAAGCAAATGGGGGAAAGTGTGCTAAAGCTGTAAATCCTGCAAAAGATAAGGGGAGAGAGAGGCGGGAAGGAAGAATGAGGGGATTGGGAGGGAAGAGAGAGAGCGTGGAAGGAGATGGAGGGGGAGATAAGGAGTGGAGGGAGAGGGGTGGTGATAGAGAGATACAGATAATAAAGAGAGAGAGGATACTCAGAACAACTTCTGCAAACACAAATCCTGCACAAGGGAGAGGAGGAGAGAGGCGAAGGGACAAAGGGGAAGAGAGAAGAGCTACAACTAGACAAATTTGGGACAAGCAATGGTCCGGAGCAAGCAGGGAGAGGAGAGGACAGAGGGAGAGAGAGGGAGGGGAGGAGGAAGAGGAGAGCGGAGGAGAGAGGTTAGAGACGTGCAGAGCTCCACAGCTGCACATACAAAGAGAAAAATATGAGAAGGGGGGTATACAGCTGTAGAAATGGTACGAGGGAAGGGAGATGGAGAAGAGGGAAGGAGGAGAGACAGCTGCAAAACTTACAATAAGAAAGAGAGAGAAAGAGAGAGAGAGAGAAAGAGAGTAAGAGAAGTAAGAGAACAGTAAATGTGTCCCTCATGAGCTGGCTCAGTTTAACAGTACACTTACACATAAACTCACCTGAAGGATTATTAGGAACACCATACTAATACGATGTTTGACCCCGTTTCGCCTTCAGAACTGCCTTAATTCTACGTGGCATTGATTCAACAAGGTGCTGAAAGCATTCTTTAGAAATGTTGGCCCATATTGATGGGATAGCATCTTGCAGTTGATGGAGATTTGTGGGATGCACATCCAGGGCACGAAGCTCCCGTTCCACCACATCCCAAAGATGCTCTATCGGGTTGAGATCTGGTGACTGTGGGGGCCATTGTAGTACAGTGAACTCATTGTCATGTTCAAGAAACCAATTTGAAATGATTCAAGCTTTATGACATGGTGCATTATCCTGCTGGAAGTAGCCATCAGACGATGGGTACATGGTGGTCATGAAGGGAAGGACATGGTCAGAAACAATGTTCACGTAGCCCGTGGCATTTAAACGATGCCCAATTGGCACTAAGGGACCTAAAGTGTGCCAAGAAAACATCCCCCACACCATTACACCACCACCACCAGCCTGCACAGCCTCAACAGAAATTGAGAGTCATCAGACCAGGCAACATTTTTCCAGTCTTCAACTGTCCAATTTTGGTGAGCTCGTGCAAATTGTAGCCTCTTTTTCCTATTTGTAGTGGAGATGAGTGGTACCCGTTGGGGTCTTCTGCCTCAAGGTTGTGCGTGTTGTGGCTTCACAAATGCTTTGCTGCATTCCTCGGTTGTAATGAGTGGTTATTTCAGTCAATGTTGCTCTTCTATCAGCTTGAATCACTCGGCCCATTCTCCTCTGACCTCTAGCATCAATAAGGCATTTTTGCCCACAGGATTGCCGCATACTGGATGTTTTTCCCTTTTCACACCATTCTTTGTAAACCCTAGAAATGGTTGTGCATGAAAATCCCAGTAACTGAGCAGACTGTGAAATACTCAGACCGGCCCGTCTGGCACCAACAACCATGCCACGCTCAAAATTGCTTAAATCACCTTTTTTCCCATTCTGACATTCAGTTTCGAGTTCAGGAGATTGTCTTGACCAGGACCACACCCCTAAATGCATTGAAGCAACTGCCATGTGATTGGTTGATTAGATAATTGTATTAAGGAGAAATTAAACAGGTGCTCCTAATAATCCTTTAGGTGAGTGTATACTCAACACAGGAGACTGCTCCTGTGTTGAGTATATGAGTGTATGTGTAAGTGTGCTGTCTCCACCTGTCCTCATGTGAAACACCAGGACCCACATCAGACCTTTGCAGAGATGCATTACTCTGCAAATGCATGTTAAAGGTGCACTGTGTAACTGTTCCGGTGGAGGAACTGCAAACCTGCTGGAGATATTGGTGATTTGTCTGAAATATTCCATAGTATGGTATAATATGTATAAGGTAGAAATACTGCCCAAAACAATGTATTATTTATGTTTTATTAGTTTCACTCTCATCTCCCCTCCTTTTGCTCTCTGTGCTGTCACTCCCCCTTAAGAGTGCTATCACAACACAATCATCTTGCATCCCCCCTAACTACTGCACATTACATCAGGTTTGTGAAGTTGCAGTGTACAGTTTTGCATCATGTTTTTGTATATTTATGGAGAATTGTCATGTGGGAGCCTGGATGACATATGCTTGTGGGCAGAGCACTGAACAGAATATGACACCTAACTGTAAGGAGGGTTCAAGTAGGGCCCAGGAGAGACTGAAACATGCATGCCTGGGATCCAGAGCAAATATTTCTTCAATACTTTACAAAGATGTGAGTCTGATCACTACTAAATCTCCCCATTTTCAAGTGAGTGTGGACAATTAGGAATACACATGGTCCATTCGTATTGCAAACAAATAAATATCTCAGAGAGCTGAAAAACATGGCAGATTTGTGCAATGAGTGGAGCACTAAACTCTGTTAATCTGAGGTCAGAGAAATTGAATTTTATTTGTAAATGATAGGTGACCAATGAGCTCCTTTGTTTCACATGTGTCACTGAACAAAACAAATCATGATTGCACATAGCTGTGCTTGAGATGCAGTGAAGGGTATGGGAACCACACTGATTTCTGCATCAAAATACAGAGAGATCATTCTGGATTTTCCAGGTGAGAAACATACATGGATGGCATCCAAAACTTCTCCAGGCATGTTTTTGATGACGGAACAAATTTATAACATAATAAATAATATCCCCTCTTTAATCTAAATATTACATAAACCTGTGAATGACAGAAAACTCATCTCCTGATATGTTTTAGATAATGTAAACATAATTACACAAAAATACTGATATATCGATGCAAACTGAGGTATCATAAAATATTATTAAATAAAATACTTATTTCTGAAAGTAAAAAAAAACGAAAAAAAACAACAACAAAACAAAACAAACAAAAATATAAAAATACATCTAATTTGAATCCAGTATTACAAGGTTAATATTTTAGTTTATCTGCACATTCATTTAAATTTTAGAATAGTTCAAACTGGGTCCATACATTGAGGGAAAATTCTTTATAGATGAATCTCAATCCATTTTAATACAAAACCCATTGTTACTGGATCAATATTTTGGTACTTACCCTTGTATCACCAAACAAGAAGCATTTATAAAAAGTGACAAGCAGCAGCCAGCAGGGGGCAATATGTCTCCGTGCAGCCGACAACACAAAGAAGGCACTGAGCAGCTTTTGCCCCAAAGCATGAGCTCATAAATAGTTTATTTATTTGATTATTTTTAGATGTCTGAAAAAAGAAAAAAAAAGAAAAGAAAAACACCCCATCCTCCAGTCATCACTGTTCCTACCAGTCACCAGGCCACACCACCAGCTCTAACTAAATATCAAAACCAAGTGGAGCCCACCATCATCTGACCAATAGAGTTTAAAGGTGCACTGTGCAATTTTCCAGATGGATGATATGACATTTGCTTGTCTGTATTGAGATGTTTTTGCTTTGCTTAGAATGTGGACTTCTGCGTTGTGTTGCGAGGTGCCAAGGAGCCACAAGACACAGCGGGAACTTTTGGAGACAGTCACCTTTAATCTGTTCAACAAAACCACAAAACTTTATGAACTCCTGCTGCTCTACGTCAGTCCAGCCCACACTACATGTGAGAAGACAATGGACAAAGTCAACATCTCCCCACACTTGCCCACATGAACAAACAAAAACAATGAAACAACACATGAGCTCAATATTAACTTAAATACAAATAAAATATAACCACAGATGTAAACAAAAGTAAAGATAATTACAAGAGGACACTTTAACATTGGGATCACAATAGATGACTGACCTCTTCCCAATACTAATTCGCAAAGGGAAGAGGTGGGAGTCAAACCCCGAATATATACCAGGGGCAAGGCGAAGGACACATGAAGAAGAAAGTAAAACATAGAAGAAGCGGCTGGAGGACCAGGGCTGCACATAAAATTAAACACCAGGTATAAACAAAACTGTAATAAAAAAACACCATTTTGTGTAATTATACATATGTATGAACTGGTTACACATGTTCCATGAACATGTCCATGGTGGTGTACCCTCTATTAGAAGTTACATAGTGCACCTTTAAAATGGAACCAAACACTAAAGCATAATCCTGGGAGCTATGTTGTCGGGGGCTTTGTGCCCCTGGTATGGTCACCCATGGCAAACAGGTCCTGGGGGACTGGTCAGACTAAGAGCAGTTCAGAAGCCCCCATGTCGAGTATAAAAACGAGTCCCTGCGCCTCCGGGTCGGGAACAGGTCTCTCACTGTTGTGGCCGCCTACGGGCCAAACAGCAGTGCACAGTATCTGGGCCTTCTTGGAGTCCCTGGAAGGGGTTCTAGACGGGGACTCCTGTTGTCGGTAATGACAGTGACATCTGGAGGGGCGTGATTGGGAAGAATGGCCTCCCTGATCTGAACCAGAGCGATGTTTTGTTACGTGGCACGTGGAGGTTGATGATTGACTTTGTTGTTGTGTCATCTAATCTCCGACCTCCTGTCTTGGACACTTGGGTGAAGAGAGGAGCTGAGCTGTCAACTGATCACCACCTGGTTGTGAGTTGGATCCGCTGGCAGAGGAGGAAGCCGGACAGATCTGGCAGGCCCAAGCATATCGTGAGGGTCTGCTGAGAACATCTGGTGGAGCCCTCTGTCAGGGGGGTCTTCAACTCACACCTCCGGGAGAGCTTCTCCCTGATCCCAGGGGAGGCTGGGGACATGGACTCCGAGTGGGACATGTTCTCCACCTCTATTGTTGATGTAGCTGTGGTCGTAAGGTCTGCGGTGCTTGTCGCAGTGGCAACTCCCGAACCCGGTGGTGGACACCGGAAGTAAGGGATGCTGTCAGGCTGAAGAAGCAGTCCTATCGAGCCTTGTTGGCTCGTGGGACTCCTGAGGCAGCTGACATGTACCCGGAGACCAAGCGTGCTGCAGCTCCTGCAGTCACAGATGCAAAAACTCAAGGTTGGGGGGAGGACTATCGGATGGCCTAGAAAGAGATTTTGGCAAACCATCTGATGCCTCAGGAGGGGGAAGCAGTGCTTCATCAACACTGTTTACAGTGCGGGCAGAGAGCTGCTGACCTCGACTGGGGATGTTGTCGGGCAGTGGAAGGAATACTTTGAGGATCTCCTCAATCCCAACGTCACGTCTTCCGAAGAGGAAGCAGAGACTGGGGACCCGGAGGCGGACTCGTCGTCATCACGCTGGCTGAAGTCACCGAGGTGGTTGGCAAGCTCCTCAGTGGCAAGGCTCTGGGGGTGGAAGAGATCCGTCCCGAGTACCTCAAGTCTCTGGATGTTGTGGGGCTGTCTTGGCTGACATGTCTCTGCAACATCGCGTGACGGTCGGGGACAGTGCGATTGGATTGGCAGATCTCCTGTCACCCTTCTTATACAGAGGGACCCGGAAAAAGGTAGCTTTCCCTCTCCGGGTGGGTGGTACGTCTCTTCCTCAAGTGGAGGAGTACGTATCTTGCGGTCTTTTTCAAGAGCGGATGGAGCGTGAGATTGACAGGTGGATCGGTGCAGCGTTTGCAGTGATGCGGAGGCTGTATTGATCCGTTGTGGTAAACAAAGAGCTGAGCCGGAAGGCAAAGCTCTCAATTTACCGGTCAATCTACGATCCTACCCTCACCTATGGTCATGAGCTCTGGGTAATGATCCGTAGGGTGGCCGGGGATAGGGTGAGGAGCTTGGTCACACGGGAGAAGCTTGTAGTAGAGCCGGTGCTCCTACACGTAGAGAGGAACCAGTTGAGGTGGCTCGGCCATCTGTTGGAGGTGCTCTGGGCATGTCCCACCGAGAAAAGATCCCGGGGAAGACCCAGGACACGCTGGCGGGACTATGTCTCTCGGCCTGCCTGGGAATGCCTTGGGGTCCCACCAGAGGAGCTGGAGGATGTGTCCGGGGTGAGAGAAGTCTGGGAGTCCCTGCTTAGACTGCTGCCCCCGAGACCCGGCCCCAGATAAGTGGAAGAAAATGGATGGATGGACACTAATGGATACAAGCGGCTGAAATGGGCTTCCTCCGCAGAGTGGCCGGGCGCACCCTTAGGGATAGGGTGAGGAGCTCGGTCACACGGGAGGAGCTCGGAGTAGAGCCGCTGCTCCTACACGTTGAGAGGAACCAGCTGAGGTGGCTCGGGCATCTGCTCAGGATGCCTCCTGGACGCCTCCCTAGGGAGGTGTTCTGGGCATGTCCCACCGGGAGGAGGCCCCGGGGAAGACCCAGGACACGCTGGAGGGACTATGTCTCTCGGCTGGCCTGGGAACGCCTTGGGGTCCCACCGGAGGAGCTGGAGGACGTGTCCGGGGTGAGGGAAGTCTGGGTGTCCCTGCTTAGACTGCTGCCCCCGCGACCCGGCCCCGGATAAGCGGAAGAAAATGGATGGATGGATGGACACTAATGCAACTTTTTTGTCTGTTTAGTGTAAATTTGGTACATTTGCAGCTTTCTGTTCTAAAACTGACAGTGTGTGCTGCCTCTAGTGGCCACTGCAATTTCAAGTACTACATGACATCACACAGGACTACCCAGATTGCAGCCAGGTGTTTCAATTTACAAACAGCTGGTTGCAGGGGCGGAGTTTGAAGTGTGGATACCTGTTACACCAATCACACTGTTCCTCTTCACTATACCCCCCCTCAATGAAAAATTCAATTCTGTCAATTGGACACAATGTTTTTTTGAGTGAAGACGTTTCGCTGCCCAGTTCTGGTCAGATTTTTAGACTGAATAATAACTATGCAAACTATGACTCAGGCACAGTTCACACTTAGTGTAGCTCAATAGACCTAGCTAACAAACAGAAACTGTAGAAACTCTAAACAACAGGTGTGTTAGTTTCAGTGCAGTTAGCTCTTCCCTTAGCAATCGGCCCTGAACTGAAAAAATATCTTGGATGAGCTGCAAAACTTCACTTTAATTAGGCTTTTTTTTAACAATTACAATACAATACAAGATTTACAATATTAAAAATGCAACTATAACATTTTCTGATGACACATACACCACCAGCTTGTCTCCATGGAGCTATAATTGGCATTAAACTTTTTCATTTCACATTTTAATTGTTAATATTCATGAAAAACATTCATCCTTACTCTAAGTGGTGTTGCCTCTCCACAGATCTGACCTGCAACTTATCCTGGTTGGGTTATCTGGTTGTCTCCATTAAAGTAGGTCTAAGCAATAATAACTCCATGGATACAAGCAGGTGGCATACCCTCCACCAATACAGTTACATAGTGCACCTTTAAAGGAAACCTATGTAAGATTTAGATGTCCCCAGACAAGAGATTCAAAACAAATATAGCACTAACTGATAACAATTGTAATATTGATGTATTTTTAATTACAAAAACACTGGACATGAGTTATAAGTTATACTTTGGTGTTTTGGTTCTCAGATCAGAAAGCAAAATGAGCCTCACATGAATGGTCACTACCTAAACACCAGCACCTGCAGCCAATCATGAATCTGTGCTAGTGCAGCCTCTGCAGCTCAGTGAGTGAATTCTGGAGGCCTGTCCATATACTGAAAAGGAAAAAAAAAAAACTTGGATGTGTCTTCTATCTGCAGGTTAAGGCTCTGGCAACATAACACATTATAGCGCTCAAATTACCCTTATCACACAGAGCAGGGAGCAATTGTTCTGTTCATAACCTAATTTAAAATTCCTTACTCCTCTCGGTGCCAGTAATGGGTTTAGACTCTCACACTGTAGCCAAATGCAGATGTTTTCTGACACAAAGTCTTTAATGAATTGGAATAACCATTCAGTAAATAATGAACCCAGACAGGAATACCTTTAAACAACCAATCCTATTAACCACTACTATTGTGTACTTGTTTACACAGACCTCTTAGCTGTGAACGTGATGTGGGTCCCCGGGTCATCTCCACTGCATACAGAGCCGCATACAGCACAGTGCACAGTGACCCTACCTCCCTCCTCCCTGTTGCCTGGCAGAAGCCTGTTTTCTGCCCAGCCTCTGACCAGAGCTCCCATTGGCTGCACGTGGCGCTCACTGGCTCTCCCTGTTGCCATAGCGCTGATGCAGAGGAGATGGGAGAGTGACAGAGAGGCACCAGCAGAACCAGCAGCACCAGCCAGGGAACAGGTGACGTGTCTGCCCATAGCAGAGATGGGCAGACAGGCCCCTGAGAGAGAGGAGGAGTGGCCTGTACAGCATACAGCCCCAGTCCCAGAGAGAGAGGAGAGCCCCCTACAGCACACAGCCCCGGCCCCTGAGAGAGAGGAGGAGCAGGACCTATAACACACAGCCCCGGCCCCCAAGAAAGAGGAGGAGCACCCCTAAAGTCTGGCCCCAGGGGAGGAGGTGGACCTACTTACATCTCTGGGCACTCAAAGTCAAAGCTCAGTATAAAAGAAATGTGCAAGAGCCACTGGGAACTGAGAATCTCTAACTCTGATTAGTGGATCATTGGTTTACCTTTGAGCCACTGCAACCTAAGTAATGTTGAAGATTTGTTGTTGTTATCAAGGTTCCAGCACAAAAGAAAACTGAATTCTACATCATGCAAAATATGACTCAGGGACAGTTCACTAGTTAAATGGTGTGAGCTACTAACGTATATAATAACATATCCTAGTTTGTGTTAGTTTCAGTCCTTCAAAAAGATATAAAGCAGTGACCCACCAGCAACTCGACCAGAACTGAAGAAGCTGGTTGGATGAGTGATGAAATGTCTTCACTTTAAAATGTTTGTCCAGTAACAGAATTCTATATTTTTCTTGCGATGTTTGTTATTTAAAGTGTATATTATATTGTCATGTCATTTGTCACATAAGTAGCATTTCTTTTTTGAGCTTTAATCATTTTATATAGTGTTTTTATTAATTCAAAATGTATTGAAAAACACATGGATACTTCAGTAATTAATACGGCCTTCTCTAATCTCAAAACATTGAGTTTACATCATTAAGTGGTCCATCCATTTAAAGGTGCGGCACCTGATTTAGAACCATGAGCACAGTCGTAGCAAGTTTTAGTTTGAACTGTTAGCCCTGCCCACTTAAACATGTCACTCAATCCAATGTTGAACCATGACAAACAAAAACTATCTGAGATGTTCACATATAGTTATTTTCACAAGGTTCTCATCCAGCAGTGTGTTAATTGGACAACAAATAGTGTCCCTGTCATTTTCCTGTCCTTTATCCTATGGCTGCAGTGTCTTGCTTTTGGGTGTTCTGGCCAAGACTTTCTGCATTTTCTGTATAAAAGCTGATAACTAGTATTGGGACTTTTGGCTCCTTTATGGGATCTGAATCTTTTGGATCTGTTTGCTTCAAAGAGCCATTCAAAACACTGGCTCTTTTCTATTTATTTATATGACAGAAGCCTATCTGAGAACTCATTTTATCTACAGAGAAATGACCAAGGATAAGATTTTTTTTTTAATGGTTCAGACTGAGAATGGGACTGTGTTTCGCCTGTGAAATTATGAAAATCTATATAAAACATTGCACTACAATACTACTACGACTAATAATAATAATAATAATAATAATAATAATAATAATAATAATAATAACAATACTACTACTACTACTACAACTAATAATAATAACAATAAAAACAAAAACAAACAAACAAACAAACAAAGTGTCATTATGATCCCAAATATGTTTTTATATACAAAGCTCTCACTCGAGTTGCTTGCTCTGCTTCTGTGCTGATTTTTGTGTTCGTTCAAAGTTAATCAGTATAGAAATACATACAAATTAAAAAAGAAAAAGATTAGGCTCTTTTAAAAAATGAGATCCGGTTCCAATCGATCACTTTAAGGAACCGTTCCAAAGAGCCGACTCAATCATGTGACATCACGTCATGTCACTACTGACCCTGTAGTTTAAACCTCTACAACGACTGAAAAGCATAAGATTCTTGTATTAGTTCATATTTCATTACTGCTCCTGGACTTATTAAAGATGTGACCAATATGAATATTGATTTTGAAACCCAAATCCCACAGACCTTACTGCAGTCACATGTGGTTGGTGAACATCCTAGCAACACAGGAATAAATGGTTTTGAAAAGTGCTCGTTTTCCTAATCTCTTTTCCTAATAGTACATTATGTCTCCATGGCAACAGGCGTTGGGGTGGGTGGAGTGGTGGGGGCGGGTGTAGCGGGGCCTGGCGGGGGGGTGTGACCTGTTTTGCTGGGGGAACACTGCTGGGACGAGGCTGGTGTGTCCTGGATGAGCAGGCCGTGTGAGCATCAGATTCATGTTTAATTGGAGCACAACCACAGCCCCGCTCTGATAGTGTGTAGACTGCTCTGCTCCTGACAGAGAGAGGCAAGGGCATCAATTTGAGAAAATAAAAAAATCTGGCATAAACAAGAAAAAACAAAAACAAACGGATTTTGTAAGTTTGTCATCATTTGATATTTTCAGAGGGAAACACTTTCTACAGAGCAAATCAATATTTAACTTGAGCTGACAAGTTAATACAATAATGTAAAAATAGATCAGGTGAAAACAATTCTCAGTGTAATGCTTTTGTATAAACGCTGTAAAATATTGTTAGTACAATATAACATGTGGTGTTAGATTGTTACAGAGATAGAAATAAGTCTCACACATTATAAATCTGAGATCACTCTATAGAAGGGATGGAAATGAGGTGGACTTTTCACTCAAATGCTTCAAGGCGATTGGTTTGTCCATTGTCAAATGCACAAAGCACTTGTTTCAAAGACAAAATATTCTGTATTTAAGGGGTATGCAGGAGGAGCCTGGAACCAACAGAGACAAGTTTGGACTCCAACTCCCACAAGGCACTGGGGGAGCTGATGAGGCTGAACCAGGAAGTGTGTGTGTGTATCGTACAGACCTAGGGCCCACATCATCAGGACGTCTCATTTCCATACCAAACACACAGAAAGCAAAATGACTTTGTTTTTGAAGTGCCTTCCAAAGATGCATGAGGAGGAGAGCTGTCGAGAGTCTGTCTGCTCCAGGCCACTGCGTCTCTGATGATCCCAGCGTTCAGAACAAGTTAGTCAGTCTGAAGTCTATAACACTGAGGTGGAATGGAGAAGAATGCAGGAGGTGTGCTAAAGAGAAGCATAAAAAATCCTGCTTCAGACAGAAGACAGGATGGTGTTAATGGGGACATGGAATATATTGGTATAATGGAAGTTCTCAAATGTTTTTGGTGACCCTTTTTTCCTTTCTTCAATTTTGTGGGTTGAATGCTTTATCAGGCAGTTGTATCTTGAAATGAAAAGAGAGGTTAAAGACATTCAGCAAATGGTCAGGACCAGGAGGTGACCCTAGGTGCTAACAACAGCATATGTGCAACACCTTAAATTTAGTGGCCTCTCACAACCCAACAGAGAGGAGGGGTCAAGAAAACTGTAAGGGTTGCATAAATATTTATATAGGATCCTATCCAATTTCATCTGTCCAGCACATTTTGTTTGTGCTGTATGAAAAGCAAAGTGGTCTATTTAAAAGTTTGAAAATCCAGAAAATACAAATGTGCCAAAACCTCAATATATTGATATGTCAAAAAGAAAAGTGGTGAAACATGCGCTGAGTTAGAGTTAAGTGACTGGTATGAAAATCAGCTCCTATAAATCTGAGGCCATGGTTTTCAACAGGAAAAAGGTGGCTTGTCCTCTCCAGGTGGTGGGGAGTCCCTGTAAAGTTCCTGAGAAGATCATGTATCTTGGAGTCCTGTTCATGAGTATCAGACGGTTGTGGTGAAGACATAGCTGAGGCCAAAGCAAAGCTATTGATTTATCAATCAATCTACGTTCCTACCCTCACCTATGGTTCCTGTATTAGTCCTGGTTTAGACCTGGTTTAGATCTCTGTTCTTACTCTGATCTATGGTCATGAGCTTTAGGTAATGACCAAAAGGAGAAGGACTCGGACACAGACAGTCGAAATGAGTGTCCTCTGCAGTTTGGCAGTGTGCTCCCTTAGAGACAGGGTGAGGAACTCCTCCAGGTGGAGCAGAAGCAGCTGAAGTGGCTCCGGTTCCCTGGGGCCTCGGAACACCTCCCTGAACACCTCCTGTGTTCCAGAAATGCCCCACTGGGAGGAGGCCCCAAGGAATACCCATCACTGGCCTGCGAACACCTTGGGATCCCCCTGGAAAAACTGGAAGGAGTGTGCATGGAAAGAGAAGTCTGGGAATCCGTGCTGCCTCCGTGACCTAGTCCTGGATAAGACAGAAGAAAATTGATGGATGGAAATTGCTGCAGTGAATATGAATTTTTTTAACAGTGATACAGTGAGTACGGAAAAATTCAGATGCCCTTAAATATTTCACTCTTTTTTTATATTGCAGCCATTTGCTAAAATCATTTAAGTTATTTTTTCCTCATTAATGTACACACAGCACCCCATATT
Source organism: Periophthalmus magnuspinnatus (assembly GCF_009829125.3). Classification (NCBI taxonomy): domain Eukaryota; kingdom Metazoa; phylum Chordata; class Actinopteri; order Gobiiformes; family Gobiidae; genus Periophthalmus; species Periophthalmus magnuspinnatus. Next base: position 18,790,455 of record NC_047135.1, on the reverse strand, counting down.
GACAGAGAAACAAATTGTTGACATTTTTGCAGATTTATTAAAAAAGAAAAACTGAAATATCACAAGTCCATAAGTATTCAGACCCTTTGCTCTGACCCTCATATATTTAATTTGGGTGCTGTCCATTTCTTCTTATCATCCTTGAGATGGTTCTACAACTTCATAGGAGTCCAGCTGTGTTTGAAGGCCACACACCTGTCTATATAAGACCTTACAGCTCACAGTGCATGTCAGAGCAAAAGAAAATCATAAGGACAAAGAAACTGCCTGAAGAGCTCAGAGACAGAATTGGGGCAAGGCACAGATCTGGCCAAGGTTACAGAAAAAAATCTGCTGCAGTTAAGGTTCCTAAGAGCACAGTGGCCTCCATAATTCTTAAATGGAACAATTCCTAGAGCTGGCCGTCTTGCCAAACTGAGCAATCAGGTGAGAAGAGCCTTGATGGGAGAGGTAAAGAAGAACCCAAAGATCACTCTGGCTGAGCTACAGAGCTGCATTCGGGAGATGGAAGAAAGTTCTAGAAAGTCAACCACCACTGCAGCCCTCCACCAATCGGGGCCTTAAGGCAGAGTGACCCGAAGCCTCCCCTCATTGGAAGACACATGAGTTTGCTATAAAAACACCTGAAGGACTCCAAGATGGTGAGCAATAAGATTATCTGGTCTAATACCTTTCACTATATCATCAACATGGAACTATCAGTAGCTAAAATGCATGGAGCCAAAACAAAAACTATCTCATTATGGAGTAAAAGCTTATTGGAACTGGATAATCTTAAATAAGCATATATATATATATATATATATATATATATATATATATTATATATGTAAGCGTATATGTAAATAGATATAAGTATAGTATGTATAGTAATGTATAGGGATATAGGAATACACATATAATGTGCACGCATATATATGTTTTATGGAATAGGTGAGTGTATATGTATGTACGCATATTGGAAGTATGTATTTTGTAAGTGTACGTGTGCACACACAAACAAATATGCAATGTTTTGATCTTGTACATGTGGAGCCCAGGGAGGGGGGGTAGGATCACCATGAGCTCGGGATGATTTTTTTTTTTTTTTTTTTGGGGGGGGGTATCGCATTTTTGTTGTTCTGTTGTTATTATGTAAACAATAAAAATTTGATCACAAAAAAAAAAAAAAAGATTATCTGGTCTGATGAGACCAAGACAGAACATTTTGGCCTTAATTCTAAGCGGAATGTATGGAGAAAACCAGGCACTGCTCATCACCTGTCCAATATGGTGGTGGCAGCATCATACTGTGGGGGTATTTTTCAGCTGCAGGGACAGGACGACTGGTTGCAATTGAAGGAAAGATGAATGTGGCCAAGTACAGGGATATCCTGGATGAAAACCTTCTCCAGAGTACTCAGGAAGTCAGACTGGGCCAAAGGTTCACCTTCCAAAAAGACAATGACCCTAAGCACACAGCTAAAATAATGAAGGACTGGCTTCAGGACAACTCCATGACTGTTCTTGAATGGCCCAGCCAGAGCCCTGACTTAAACCCAACTGAGCATCTTCAACTTTCAACCTGACAGAACTGGAGAGAATCTGCAATGAGGAATGGTAGAGGATCCCCAAATCAAGGTGTGAAAAACTTGTTGCATCATTCCCAAAATTACTTATGGCTGTATTAGCTCAAAAGGGTGCATCTACTAAATACTGAGAAAAGAGTCTGATTACTGATGGTCGTGTGATATTTCAGTTTTTCTTTTTTAATAATTCTGCAAAAATGTCAACAATTTTGTGTTTCTCTGTCAATATGGGGTTCTGTGTGTACATTAATGAGGAAAAAAATAACTTAATAACTGGCTGCAATATAACAAAACCTGAAAAATTTAAGGGCGTTTGAATAATTTCCATACCCACTGTATATTGTAGAATATAGGTTTAAAGTTTGCGTGCTCTCCATCCAGCCCTGGGGATCCAGCCCTGTTGATTCCACCGTTGACATATGGACACATGGAGACTTCAGTGTGGGCTATGGTTTGCGAGGTTGTGCGTCTGTCTCTTCTGTCCCCAGACACACTGCTTGTGCTACATACAGAATATTTGAGTATGTCCAGTATGTCCACAGCCCCCACCCTCTGCCCACTGTCCAGAGAGACTGGGGACAGATCTAGGTTAGGTAGACAGAGAAAAGACTACACACAATATGGGGTCCAACCTTACGTGGAAAAAGGTCTGAAAATGTAAATAAATATTGTTGAACTTATCCACAATAAAAGCATATGAACCTATATTAAAATTTCCAATGTCAATAAATGTTGTAGACTCACATTTTTATGTAGCGCTTTACTTAAAGCACTTTACATCACTTAAAGCACCGTTACTTAAAGCACTTTACATCACCACTCACCTGCTCACATTGGGGGCAATTTGGGTTAAATATCTGGCCTTTCAAATACTACCACCTCTAAACCACCCCTAAAACAGAACTTTTCCAGATCTAAACTACAGGGCTAAATCAAGTCTCCAGTGGGACTACTACTAGCAGTTCATTACCCACAAATAAATAAATAAAAATGTCCTTCAACCCTCTGCTGTACCATTACACTCACAACTGCTGCTGTTTGAGTCTGTGAAGCAAAGTGACTCAATAGGGCCCCCGGGGGACACAGCAGAGAGAGGACACCAGGAGACATGACCTATCCATGCAGGCCCCTGGAGGACAGAGGGGACCTAGGGGTCAGAGAGGATGTTGAGGACAGAAGGAGAGGACAACAGGGGACAGGACCTAAGATACTGAACTGAAGAAGGCCCCTGGAGGACAGAGAGGACAGTGAAGACATCAGGGGACAGAATGGACAAAGGGAGAGGGAGGGAGAGGACATAAGTGGACAGGACCCAGTCACAGTGATTCAGTAGACCACCTGCTGTGTCCGAGGCCTCTGGAGGACATTGTTTGACCAGCTAGTGATAGTGTCATGATCCCTGCATTATCTGTATCCCTGTGTGCTCTCCCCCTCCCCTACCTGCCTGAATCTGGAGCTGGGCGGAGTTCCTATCTCCTCCCATGAGCACCTGGAGTGCATCAAGACAATTACCACCACCTGCTGCCGAGTATATGAGAGCTCGGCAGAAGACACTCAGGGCCAGATTGTCCGTGTGTCAAACATTCCTGCTCTCTTGCTCGTTCCTGCTCCTGACCCTGCGCTCCAGCTCCGGTACAGTCCACCCCTTGTCTTCGCCTCCTGTCCTGTCTTGGTCTCCGGCTTGCTTCCCGTCTCCTGCCCTGGCTCCCGCTCTCTGGATTACCCCTGCTCGGTCCTCCCTGGTCTCGTTCCCGGTCCTGTCTTGCTCCGGCCCTGGCTGTCTCTGTGCCCGCTCTGGACTACCCCTGCTCGGCTTGCCCTGGTCCCGATCCTGTCCTCGTTCCGGTCCTGGCCTTCCCCGTTCCTGCTCTACACTACGCCCGCCTGGTTTGCCTCCCGCTCCCCGCTCCTTGTGTGTGTTTAATGAACTATTGACTATTGTTTCTGCACGAACTGTAACTAAACACCGTAAATCTGCCCCGAGTCTGCACTCCTTGGTCCGCTCCTGCACCTGCCGTTACGACAGAACGATCTGGCCAGCATGGACCAAGCGGACTCGGGACTGGACCAGTTGCTACGACAAGCGTGTTCCCACCATGGTGTGATCATTGGACAACATGATCAATCTATCCGGGCCCTGCTGGATTTTAATCAGACTCTGACTCAACAAGTGGCTCAGCTTACTAATCAGGTTGCCGTGCTGCTCGCTGCCCCACCTGCTGTGTCCGAGGCGCCGCCGCTTTCTCCGGAGTCGAGAGGCATGGACCCAGAGCCATACTCAGGTCAGCCCAGCCTCTGCTGGGGTTTTTTGTTCCAGTGCATGTTTCTGTTTCAGCAGTGCCCCACTCGTTTCAATTCCAGGGCCGTTAACATACGTTACAAGGGCTCTCCAGTGGGTTGAGGCACGATTGTCGAACACACCTGTGGACAATTTGAATTTTAATGACTTTATTTCTGCCTTTAAACTGGTATTTGATCACCCACATTATCAGGCCAATGCTGCGTCCCGGTTACTGAGCCTCGACCAGGGGTCCCGGACTGTGGCGGACTATACCATTGAGTTTTGGACGCATGCCGCTGAGGTGGATTGGATGGATAGTGCGCTACGTGCCGCCTTCTTACGGTAGCTAAACGAGCACCTTAAGGACGAGTTAGTGTCTCCTCCCCGAACCGCCACCTTAACGTGGTGGAGGGGTTTGTGCACCCGAATGATCCTGGGAGCTATGTTGTCGGGGGCTTCATGCCCCTGGTAGGGTCACCCATGGCAAACAGGTCCTGGGAGACGGGTCTGACTAAGAGCGGTTCAGAAGCCCCCCATGGAAAGAAAAAGATCAAGGCCAGTTACGTCGCCCGAACTGGCCTGGGGTGGGTGCTCGCCAGCGAGTGCCTGGTGGCCGGGCCTTTCCCCACGGGACCCGGTCGGGCCCAGCCCGAAGGAACGACGTGGGGCCATCCTCCCGTGGACCCACCACCTGCGGGAGGAGCCATGCGGGGCGGGTGCAAAGAGATCCGGGCGGCAGTCGAAGGCGAGGACCTCGACGACCGGATCTCCGGACATGGAGACTAGCTCTGGGGACGTGGAACGTCACCTCGCTGGGGGGGAAGGAGCCTGAGCTTGTGCGGGAGGTTGAGCGTTACCGGCTAGATATAGTCGGCCTCACCTCCACGCACAGCTCGGGCTCTGGAACCCAACTTCTTGAGAGGGGTTGGACTCTCCATTTCTCTGGCGTTGCCCGCGGGGAGCGGCGGCGAGCTGGTGTGGGCTTGCTCATTGCCCCACAGCTCAGCCGCTGCATGTTGGGGTTCACTCCGTGAACGAGAGGGTCGCGTCCCTGCGCCTTCGGGTCGGGGACAGGTCTCTCACTGTTGTGTCGGCCTACGGGCCAAACAGCAGTGCAGAGTACCCGGCCTTCTTGGAGTCCCTGGGAGGGGTACTAGACAGTGCACCAACCGGGGACTCCGTTGTTCTCCTGGGGGACTTCAACGCCCATGTGGGTAACGACAGTGACACTTGGAGGGGCGTGATTGGGAGGAACGGCCTCCCCGATCTGAACCCGAGCGGTGTTTTGTTATTGGACTTCTGTGCTAGTCACAGCTTGTCCATAACAAACACCATGTTCGAGCACAAGGGTGTCCATCGGTGCACATGGCACCAGGACACTCTAGGTCGGAGGTCGATGATCGACTTTGTTGTCGTGTCATCTGACCTCCGACCGCGTGTCTTGGACACTCGGGTGAAGAGAGGGGCTGAGCTGTCAACTGATCACCACCTGGTGGTGAGTTGGATCCGCTGGCGGAGGAGGAAGCCGGACAGACCTGGCAGACCCAAGCGCATTGTGAGGGTCTGCTGGGAACGTCTGGCGGGGCCCTCTGTCAGGGGGGTCTTCAACTCCCACCTCCGGGAGAGCTTCTCCCTGATTCCGGGGGAGGTTGGAGACATGGACTCCGAGTGGGTTCTCCACCTCTATTGTCGATGCGGCTGCTCGTAGCTGTGGTCGTAAGGTCTGTGGTCCTTGTCGCGGCGGCAATCCCCGAACCCGGTGGTGGACACCGGAAGTAAGGGATGCCGTCAAGCTGAAGAAGGAGTCCTATTGAGCCTTGTTGGCTCGTGGGACTCCTGAGGCAGCTGATGAGTACCGGCGGGCCAAGCGTGCCGCGGCTCGGGCAGTTACAGAGGCAAAAACTCAGGGTTGGGAGGAGTTCGGAGAGGCCATGGAGAAGGACTATCGGATGGCCTCAAAGAGATTCTGGCAAACCGTCCGACGCCTCAGGAGGGGGAAGCAGTGCTTCACCAACACTGTTTACAGTGCGGGTGGAGAGCTGCTGACCTCGACTGGGGATGTTGTCGGGCGGTGGAAGGAATACTTTGAGGATCTCCTCAATCCCACTGTCACGTCTTCCGAGGAGGAAGCAGAAACTGGGGACCCAGAGGCGGACTCGTCCATCACCCTGGCTGAAGTCACTGAGGTGGTTGGCAAGCTCCTCGGTGGCAAGGCTCCGGGGGTGGACGAGATCCATCCTGAGTACCTCAAGTCTCTGGATGTTGTGGGGCTGTCTTGGCTGACACATCTCTGCAACATCGCGTGGCGGTCGGGGACAGTGCCTGTGGAATGGCAGACCGGGGTGGTGGTCCCTCTGTATAAGAAGGGGGACCGGAGGGTGTGTTCCAATTACAGGGGAATCACACTCCTCAGCCTTCCCGGTAAGGTCTATTCCAGGGTACTGGAGAGGAGAATCCGACCAATAGTTGAACCTCGGATTCAGGAGGAGCAGTGTGGTTTTCGTCCTGGTCGTGGAACACTGGACCAGCTCTATACTCTTCATCGGGTCCTCGAGGGCTCATGGGAGTATGCCCAACCAGTCCACATGTGTTTTGTGGATCTGGAGAAGGCATTCGACCGTGTCCCTCGTGGTGCCCTTTGGGGGGTGCTCTGGGAGTATGGGGTCCGGGGCTGTTTGCTAAGGGCTGTCCGGTCCCTGTATGACCGGAGCAGGAGCTGTGTTCGCATTGCCGGCAGTAAGTCAGACCTGTTCCCGGTGCATGTTGGACTCCGCCAGGGCTGCCCTTTGTCACCGGTTCTGTTCATTATATTTATGGACAGAATTTCTAGGCGCAGCCAGGGGCCGGAGGGGGCCTGGTTTGGGAACCACAGGATTTCATCTCTGCTGTATGCAGATGATGTTGTCCTGATGGCTTCTTCGAGCCAGGACCTGCAGCAGGCACTGGGGTGGTTTGCAGCCGAGTGTGAAGAGGCTGGGATGAGAATCAGCTCCTCCAAATCCGAGGCCATGGTTCTCGACCGGAAAAAGGTGGTTTGCTCTCTCCGGGTGGGTGGTGAGTCTCTGCCCCAAGTGGAGGAGTTCAAGTATCTCGGGGTCTTGTTCACGAGTGAGGGAAGGATGGAGCGGGAGATTGACAGGCGGATCGGTGCAGCGTCTGCAGTGATGCGGTCGCTGTATCGGTCCATTGTGGTAAAGAAGGAGCTGAGCCGGAAGGCGAAGCTCTCGATTTACCGGTCAATCTACGTTCCTACCCTCACCTATGGTCATGAGCTCTGGGTAATGACCGAAAGGACAAGATCGCGGATACAAGCGGCTGAAATGGGCTTCCTCCGCAGAGTGGCCGGGCGCACCCTTAGGGATAGGGTGAGGAGCTCGGTCACACGGGAGGAGCTCGGAGTAGAGCCGCTGCTCCTACACGTTGAGAGGAACCAGTTGAGGTGGCTCGGGCATCTGCTCAGGATGCCTCCTGGACGCCTCCCTAGGGAGGTGTTCTGGGCATGTCCCACCGGGAGGAGGCCCCGGGGAAGACCCAGGACACGCTGGCGGGACTATGTCTCTCGGCTGGCCTGGGAACGCCTTGGGGTCCCACCAGAGGAGCTGGAGGACGTGTCTGGGGTGAGGGAAGTCTGGGAGTCCCTGCTTAGACTGCTGCCCCCGCGACCCGGCTCCGGATAAGCGGAAGAAAATGGATGGATGGATAGTGTCTCGTGATGAACCCTCAGATTTACGCGCCCTCATCACCTTGACCAACCAGATTGACAACCGGCTGCGGGCGCACCGGAGGGAGAGACGTCAGTCACCAGTCCGGCATGAGACACGTTCCTCCCCGCTGCCTCCTGAGGAACCTATGCTGCTCGACCAGGCTCTCTCATCGGCAGAGGAGCCTTCTGACCTGAGACCTGTGACTCCGCTTGCCAGCCAGATAGGTGATGGTTGGCAGGCGCGCCGGAGGGAGAAACGCCGGTCTCCAGTCCGGCACGAGACACGCTCCGCCCTGCCGCCCCCTGAGGAGCCTATGCAGATTGACCGGACCCTCCTGTTGGCCGAGGAGCGTCAACGGTGGCGCCGCCTAGTGGGGGCGTGCCTCTATTGTGCCGAACAAGGACATTTTGTGGCCACCTGCCCAGTACGGCCTAAAAGGGAGCGCCAAACAGTGGCTCTGGGAGGACTGGTGTTGCAGCCCCATATCCCGGAGAAAGACACTAGGACCATCGTCTCCACGTGCCAGGTGTGTGCAAGGCCTCCCACTCGCCGTCCGGTCCCGACCTGTGCACTCCCGACCTGTCCTCTCCCGACCTGTCCTCTCCCACTCACGACCCTTGCTGCTCCGCTGGACGCTATCTCCTCCTTGGGTCTCTACAGTGACTCTTTCGCTCGTTCCTGCTCCTGACCCTGCGCTCCAGCTCCAGTATAGTCCACCCCTTGTCTTCGCCTCCTGTCCTGTCTTGGTCTCCGGCTTGCTTCCCGTCTCCTGCCCTGGCTCCCGCTCTCTGGATTACCCCTGCTCGGTCCTCCCTGGTCTCGTTCCCGGTCCTGTCTTGCTCCGGCCCTGGCTGTCTCCGTGCCCGCTCTGGACTACCCCTGCTCGGCTTGCCCTGGTCCCGTTCCCGATCCTGTGTGTTTAATGAACTATTGACTATTGTTTCTGCACAAACTGTAAATAAACACCGTAAATCTGCCCCGAGTCTGCACTCCTTGGTCCGCTCCTGCACCTGCCGTTACGACAGATAGTCCCTTCTACATTCTGTTTAGATGCAGAAGGGTCTGAAACAGAACCATAAAGGGCGTAAAACTCCATTCTAACTTGGAACGGTCCAACCACAGCCACTAATTTGTATCACGTGTCTCTCCAATGCAGAAGACATCTTCTCTCCAAAGTTCTTATGTCATTCAGAACAAAATATATAACTTTTTTACTTGAGATAAATAAGAGTTTGGCGCTTTGATTGTTGATTCTGCCAAAATCTACCTCTGTTTCTTAGTCCTTTTTGTTGTTTTTTCCCCTTTTTACTTGTAACCTGCCATGTTTGTTTTGACATGATCAGAGCATGCATCTCTCTGATTGGTTAATCCACCTGTCAAGCATGCCTCTTGGAATTGGGGAGACAGGATATGGTTCCAGACACACTTGTCTTTGTAACATTTTGTCAAAGCTTGTGGTTCCGGCTGGACAGGAAACCTATCCATACACACAAACTCATTAGAGTGGACTGACACCAGACAGAAGGGAACTAAAGGAGAATATTGGAGAAGGAGTCATTCTGATGTTATTTTATGAAAACAATATACAAAGTATATTAAACAATACTTAAAGAGGGGGTTTACTTTCTACCATGTTGCCTGACCATTCCCTGGCCCTGTTCCAACCCTCCTTATGGTTAGCTGTAAGATTCTGTGCAATGCTCAGCCCACAAGCCTACGTCATCCATGCTCCCACATGGCAATTCTCCATAAATATACAAAAGCATGATGCAAAACTTGACAAACCTGATGCAATGTGCAGTAGTTTCATTAGTGGGATGCACACTAATTATGTTGTGATAGCAGTCTGCAAAAGGAGGTTCGGAGCATCAAAAACTAAAGTGAAACTCATAATTGTTTTTTGTGAGTATAGCATTCTCAAAATAATAAAAGGTAACATGGTGATGTAAATATGTTATATTTTAGCAATTAATACGCCATAGAACATAGCCGTAGAACATGCTCAGTCCCTTTCACAAAACATCATTCTCAAAGCCCACTGTGAAAGGAAATATCAACAAACTCACCCCAATATGACCCTCCCTCCCCCTCATGTGCACATGTGTGTGTGTCTGTGGACATGTGTGTGTATACATGTGTGCATGTGTACATGTGTATGTGTGGAGGGGATCTGAACATAAGTTGATGCAAAGATGGAAATCAGAGCGAAATGTACCACACAGCCCTCCAGCCCTTGTGTTACTCAGACTGTGAGCTGTAACAGGGATGCAATCAGGACCACCACAGGACCAGGGACACATCATACACCCCCAACACCCAACCCCCCTCTATCTCACCCCTCATCCCCCTCTCCCTCCCCCTTCTGCCCCCCAGGCTCCAGTGCACCCACATCCCACTCAAACACCGCCCGCAAGATGTCACGGCAATTGTGCTTTCTATCAGAGAAAGTCATCATTATAACTGCTACACCAACTACAACCCCCAATAAACTCAAAGGGCTGCTCCGGTTATCACTATGTGAACATTTGTGTCTTCTAACACAAACTTTCACACCAAGGACCGGCTAAGAAAATATTCAGCTTTAAAGAAGACATTTTGTGCTTGTGTACACTATATAGTTATAATCTATGACATTAGAGCTGGCATTGTCGTAAATGTCATCACAACAAAAAGCTGCACAGTTGGATAGCTCCACATCAGGAGGACATAACAGATTTTTTTTTTTTTTTGTACCAAAATGAAAATGCAACACTGTGTATCACCGATTAAGAAAATAAAATTGAAGAACAAAGTAAGTAGAGAGCAGTGGGTGCATGCATATGCCTGTTAAAACGGGGGTAAGTCGTTACAATGAAGGTAACAACTTACTTCTGACTTACTCATGTGTCTTGAACACATGAGAAAAAAGGTTACTCAAGTATGACTCAATTACTCCAAATACAACTTCGAGAGGATAAAAGAGAAGGGAAACAATGTAACATGATTAAAAGCTCAGAAAAGTCCATTTAGCAACCAGATCTAAACCATCTAACCATCAGATCTAAATCACTAGGACAACAGTGTGAGTTAGTAGTTCTAAACCAATTACAAACTAAGAGGGCAATAATTAGAATTAATAGTATAGGAGCTTGGTGGGTCCTGGAGGCAGCAGTCTAACAAGAGATGGTCAGATGGGCGACAGTGCCTCTGTAGCATGTATATGCGTGCTAACTTATATTAATTAATTAATTATTAATAAAAAGAAAAGTTACTGTGTGAATTGGGCTGAGTTTGACTGAGTAGACTGAGATTCAACTGCTGGAGCTGGTGTAGTAAGTAAGAAATGCAGGCAGGAGGCAGCAATTATGTTGGGTGCTGGTACCGTATATTGAAGTGAATTATATTACAAAATAATATTTACAGAAACAAAAATAGCTAAACACAAAATAGTAATAATAATGACAACAATAATGAAAACCCCGAATATTTACAGTCTGCAGATTTGAACCGGTAAGATGTGATAGGTAAGTGCACTTTAAGTTCTAGTTGGGTGAGATGAGTTGGTTGCAACAAAAGGAAAAAAATGAAAGGAAGTGTACAGGTGGTGTCCACTTATTACTGACTTTTCAGTATTTGAGAGTATGAGTTCTTTGCTTAGTATCCATTTGTATTGTTCATTAGAATAGTGTCCATTGGCTTTGATTATAGATTAAAAGTCAGCAAAAGATAGAAAGAGTGGGGGGGGGGGGGGGGGGGGGGCTGTGTCAGCCTCCTACCAGACCCGTAGGGTGATGAAGCTGTAGGTTCTGGTCTCAACCCGCCATCTTAATCAAGAACCTGGCCTGTATTTGAATAAACAGAACTAAATAAGTGACTTGAATAAATAAAAATCAAATGTCTAAAGTAATTAACCTTAGCTGAGTTACATTGTTCAGTTCCATTGTGTACACCAAATAATTTACCATTAATCAATTAATTGCTTAATTGCAAATAAATAATCTTTGAACAAGGTGCTGTGGCCGTATGCTGTAGCCCATAGCTACAGTGTTAACCTTGCAGGTTTTCACATAAATACATTCAAAATAAACATTTAGCAATAAATGGTCTTAAATTACCGGCATAAACATTAAATAGTCATTTCACAACAAAGTGCTAAATGCTCCAAAAAGGTATTAAATGTGTTTTACAATGAGCACAAACAAGAAAACAACGTTAGCCCGAGCATGCTAATGCTAAGCTAATTAGCTTAGCATCGGATGCTAGCAGCACTTTACATTCATTCAAACTCACCAATTCCCCAGTTTAACATTGCATGATGGCGGCAAACGGACTCCCCATGGACCGGAGGTTAGCTCTACAATGTTAAGAGTGGAACTACTTAGTTTGTTGAAGCTTAAAAACACAGAAAAGAGCAAATATTGTAAATTGTTTGGGACTGACCTTTTCACAGCTGCCTCGGTAGCTTCCCCCACAACTCTGACTAGGAAGCTGCTGACACAGATTGAAAAGACGCTCTGCATGCTGTGATTGGCGGACTCAGGTCACGTGATTAGGGGTGCGGTTACGTAAGGCACGTATGAGACACGGAGGGCAGAAATAAATATATAAAAGTAGCTTTTACCATCAGTGGAGGGCCGCGGGCTAACCCCGGAGCTACTACCATCAGTGGAGGTACCCCTCAAGTTAGCGCCACAGTTAACACAACAACCAGCGGCTGATTGTGGGCTAAAACTCAAACGTGCACAATGGAAACATGCAACAAATAAGGTAATAAATAAACAACAGCAAACCAAACTACTACAAACTGTTAATCATGCAAAAATCCTCTGGGATCCTGAAGCTAAACCAAAGGGGATTTTTGGTGGCCACATTGGCAGTGGTCAGAAGCTTACCTTCCAAAATAGAACAAGTGGAAAAACTATTGCATGACTCAAATCTGGTGCTTGTCGCGGCGGCAATCCCCGAACCCGGTAGTGGACACCGGAAGTAAGGGATGCCGTCAAGCTGAAGAAGGAGTCCTATCGAGCCTTGTTGGCTCGTGGGACTCCTGAGGCAGCTGATGAGTACCGGCGGGCCAAGTGTGCCGCGGCTCGGGCAGTCAGAGGCACAAACTCGGGGTTGGGAGGAGTTCGGGGAGGCCATGGAGAAGGACTATCGGACGGCCTCAAAGAGATGCTGGCAAACCGTCCGACACCTCAGGAGGGGGAAGCAGTGCTTCACCAACACTGTTTACAGTGCGGGTGGAGAGCTGCTGACCTCGACTGGGGATGTTGTCGGGCGGTGGAAGGAATACTTTGAGGATCTCCTCAATCCCACTGTCACGTCTTCCGAGGAGGAAGCAGAAACTGGGAACCCAGAGGCGGACTCGTCCATCACCCTGGCTGAAGTTACTGAGGTGGTTGGCAAGCTCCTCGGTGGCAAGGCTCCGGGGGTGGACGAGATCCGTCCTGAGTACCTCAAGTCTCTGGATGTTGTGAGGCTGTCTTGGCTGACACGTCTCTGCAACATCGCGTGGCGGTCGGGGACAGTACCTGTGGAATGGCAGACCGGCGTGGTGGTCCCTCTGTATAAGAAGGGGGACCGGAGGGTGTGTTCCAATTACAGGGGAATCACACTCCTCAGCCTTCCCGGTAAGGTCTATTCCAGGGTACTGGAGAGGAGAATCCGACCGATAGTCGAACCTCGGATTCAGGAGGAGCAGTGTGGTTTTCGTCCTGGTCGTGGAACACTGGACCAGCTCTATACTCTTCATCGGGTCCTCGGGGGCTCATGGGAGTATGCCCAACCAGTCCACATGTGTTTTGTGGATCTGGAGAAGGCATTCGACCGTGTCCCTCGTGGTGTCCTTTGGGGGGTGCTCTGGGAGTATGGGGTCCGGGGCTCTTTGCTAAGGGCTGTCCGGTCCCTGTATGACCGGAGCAGGAGCTGTGTTCGCATTGCCGGCAGTAAGTCAGACCTGTTCCCGGTGCATGTTGGACTCCGCCAGGGCTGCCCTTTGTCACCGGTTCTGTTCATTATATTTATGGACAGAATTTCTAGGCGCAGCCAGGGGCCGGAGGGGACCTGGTTTGGGAACCACAGGATTTCATCTCTGCTGTTTGCAGATGATGTTGTCCTGATGGCTTCTTCGAGCCAGGACCTCCAGCAGGCACTGGGGCGGTTTGCAGCCGAGTGTGAAGCGGCTGGGATGAGAATCAGCTCCTCCAAATCCGAGGCCATGGTTCTCGACCGGAAAAAGGTGGTTTGCTCTCTCCGGGTGGGTGGTGAGTCTCTGCCCCAAGTGGAGGAGTTCAAGTATCTCGGGGTCTTGTTCACGAGTGAGGGAAGGATGGAGCGGGAGATTGACAGGCGGATCGGTGCAGCGTCTGCAGTGATGCGGTCGCTGTATCGGTCCATTGTGGTAAAGAAGGAGCTGAGCCGGAAGGCGAAGCTCTCGATTTACCGGTCAATCTACGTTCCTACCCTCACCTATGGTCATGAGCTCTGGGTAATGACCGAAAGGACAAGATCGCGGATACAAGCGGCTGAAATGGGCTTCCTCCGCAGAGTGGCCGGGCGCACCCTTAGGGATAGGGTGAGGAGCTCGGTCACACGGGAGGAGCTCGGAGTAGAGCCGCTGCTCCTACACGTTGAGAGGAACCAGCTGAGGTGGCTCGGGCATCTGCTCAGGATGCCTCCTGGACGCCTCCCTAGGGAGGTGTTCTGGGCATGTCCCACCGGGAGGAGGCCCCGGGGAAGACCCAGGACACGCTGGAGGGACTATGTCTCTCGGCTGGCCTGGGAACGCCTTGGGGTCCCACCGGAGGAGCTGGAGGACGTGTCCGGGGTGAGGGAAGTCTGGGAGTCCCTGCTTAGACTGCTGCCCCCGCGACCCGGCCCCGGATAAGCGGAAGAAAATGGATGGATGGACTCAAGTCTTGACTATATAGGCCTTTCAGAAACATGGTTGAGTAAAAATACTCCAGCTGGTGCCTACACTATCCCAAACTACAATATATTTAGAAGAGACAGACCACATAAAAAAGGTGGAGGCGTATTATTATATGTTAAAAGCAATATTCAATGTAAGCAGATTGAATTTCCCCATAACGATTTGGAATGTGTGGGAGTTACAATTTGTTTATCACCTGGAATGTCATTTAATATTGTTGTGCTATACAGACCACCAAATGAGAAGGAGGTATTTTTTGCTAGGTTGAAAGAGGTACTTAAAATCTGTAACAATAAGGAGACCATTTTAATGGGTGATTTTAATTTGAACTGGTTCGATAAGGTGCGCTCTAACAAGTTAAGGGACTTAGCCAAACAATTTACTCTTACTCAAATGATGAAGAATCCAACTAGAATAACCAGCTCCACAAAGACATTGCTAGATCTGATATTTACTAACAAATTAAATCATATAAATAAAACCTATAATTTAATTATATATATATATAATATAATATATATATATATATATAATCCCTAAAGGTCTTTGATAGGAAACCGCTTTCTTTCCATGTTTGTAATATTTTAAAAAAGCATAATCTTTTTAGTTTTGATCATTTTAAACATTTTAAATATGCATGTTTTATCTACAAAGTGCTACATGGATTAGCCCTGCCTCCCATGTCAGACCTTCCAGAGGAGACTGTGAGGTGCCCTATAGAAAAACTGCCTTTGGACAAAATGCTCTTTCTGTGAAGGCGAGTAAGATCTGGAACGGCATTCCACTTCAAATAAGAGAGTGCTCCACATTATCCACTTTTAAAACTCAACTCAAACTCTGGCTGAAATCAAATCAATCATGTGATCACTAATCAATACATGGACCTCCCCTCCCTTACTTTTCTTACCTTTTTTTTTTTTTTTTTTACTCTACTTCTCACTTTTTAACTCTTGTATATTGTACTAATGTGATGTATTTGTTGTACTCTTTACCTGCCTGGGGACTGCTGATGTAAATTAGCTCTGTAGCTATAATCCGGCATATTTACATTTATTCACAACAGATGTTCATTAATGTGCATTGTCCCTATCAAATAAATAAATAAATAAAAATAAATAATTACTGGTTTGTCGGATCATAACTTAACCCTGGCTTCAAGGAAGCTTCATAAATCTTGTTATAAAAACCAAAATCGAGAAAAATCATATATATCTATTATCCCAAAGAGTGACATGGAGCTCTTGGACGATGAAATAAAAAACACCATCCAAATTGATTTAGTGTATGGTCAGGACACTGAGCAGGCTTGCAGCACTCTTAAAAATGCTATTGTTCAAATTCTTTCTAAATTTACAAAAACACTGCCATGAAAATTTAAAAGTAAAAAAAAATTACCTTGGTTCAGTGAGCGGGTGTGGCTTTTAATGAAGGAATGAGATGCTGCCTTAAAAAAGTATCTCAAGTCAAGGCTGACCATGGATTAGCTGATTTTTAAAAGTCTTAGAAACAAAGTTATAGGGCAGCTGAGAAGGGAAAAGCTGACTTTTTCTTAGAAATAATAAAACAGGCTAAAAGCAACAGCAAAATGCTATGGAAGTGTATCGATAAACTTTCGGGGAAAGAGCGGACTGGAAATGCACCTATTGAACTTAATATAAACTCATACAACAGCCGAGCACTCTTACCTGAAGGACAAGAAACTATAAAGGACAATCTCACTGTAGCAAATATGTTCAGTGACTATTTTATCACTTCTATCTCAGAACTGTGCAACCCATTGAACACAGAGCAACCTGCTACATCACTTGCTGGCTCTGTCAGAATTGTGGCATGTGGCCACAGAGGAGGACCACTTTCCACTCAGGTGGATGTTATGGATTTTTGTAGTGTGAGTGAAGACAAAGTCATTAACATAATTTCATCACTTTCAAACTCCAGAGCAAAAGACTCTTGGGGACTTGACACGCTTTTCTTAAAGAAGCATAAGACTATTTTGGCAGCACCAATTATGCACATAATTAATCAGTCGTTACGTGTATCAGAATCAGAATCAGAAGACTTTTATTGCCATAGTCTGTGAACACAGTTCACAAACTAGGAACTTGCTTCGGTGAAAAAGTGCAACATAAACACACTGAATAAATACAAATACAAATAAGGGCATGCACAAAGTTAAAAAGATATGCTTAAAAAAATCAAATGAAATACTTAAAGGGAGAAAATATGTACAATAGCAGCATCAGAACAACAGTGCAAAGTGGCTTATTAAAGTGACCGGTGTTATTAAGTGTCCAGTTTAGTGCAGATATTATAAAGTGTTCATGAGACAAATGTGTATGTGTGTTTCCAGACTCCTTTAAAACAGCTATTGTAACACCTATTTTTAAATCAGGAAATCGTATGAATATCAAGAATTATAGACCTATTAGTGTGCTTCCTGTGGTCTCCAAAGTCATAGAAAAAATTCTTGCGGAACAACTTATTGACCACCTCCACTACAGAAATATGTTGCATCCAATGCAATTTGATTTCCGGTCAAAACACTCCACGGATACAGCATGTTGCTATTTGCTTGAGGTGATCAAGTCTAGTCTGGACAAGGGAGGGGTGGTTGGGGCTATTTTTTTGGATCTCCGTAAGGCATTTGACACCGTTAACCATTCAGTGCTGTTGACAAAAATGCTAAATTTCAAACTCTCAAGAAACACTGTCAGTTGGTTTCAGTCGTACTTTCAGTGTGTAAGGATAAATAACAAAACATCTCCATTTACTACTTGCTTAGCAGGCGTGCCCCAAGGGTCCATTCTGGGGCCGTTGCTCTTCAGCTTGTACATCAACGACCTACCTTCTATTTGTGACAATGTAGAAATCATGATGTACGCTGACGACACAGTATTCCTTACACACGGTCCCAACGCAAATTCTGTCGCAGCTAAGCTATCTGTGGCAATGGTAAAAGCAATAGAGTGGTTTAACAATCTTTCCTTACTCTGAATACTGAGAAAACTGTTACAATGTACTTCTCAAACAAACAAAGTCAAAGTGTATGTCCAAATATTTATGTGAATAGTTGCATGATTAAAAATGTCGAGGAAGTTAAATACCTGGGAATCATATTAGACCCTACCCTTAATTTTAAAAAACATATTAAAAAGGTTTTTAATGTCTTGAAATTCAACATCACTAATTTCCAACACATTAGAAGCTCATTATCATTAGAAGCAGCAAAATGTTATCTCAATGCTATGATTATATCTCACATTTTGTATTGTATTTCCTCATGGTCTTAAGCCAAAATAACAGTACTAAATCCTCTTAGATCATTGCATAATCAGGCGTTGAAAATCCTCGATTAAAAGCCCAGACGTTACCATCATTGCTACATATTGGACAAATTTTAAATATTAAGCTTTGACAACTTGATCAGGTACTCTGATATTCGCCTGGTACATAAAATCTTGCATGACGCTGCCCCACCCCCACTAAAGACCTATGTACAGCCTCGCTCTCAACTAACAAGTAGAGTGTTAAGGTCCGTGTCCAGGGGTGACTGCAATGTTCCTACAAGAAAGTCCTCTTTCTCTCAATCTGCCTTCTCTTTTAAAGCCATCAAGGAATGGAACGGGCTTCTAGAAAATCTTAAGAACATCAGCACAGCTTTTCAGGGCTGTCAAGAACTGGCTTCTTGACCATCAGTCCTGCCCACACTAATTATACCAGACGGGTATTCGGCCATCAGATGTTACCCTCGTGGGTACCATCTGAATCTTGAGTAAATAAAAAAGTAAATTAACCTTAGCTGAGTTACATTGTTCAGTTCCATTGTGTACACAAAATAATTTACCATTCAAATACAATTAATCAATGAATTGCTTAATTGCAAATAAATAATCTTTGAACAAGGTGCTGTGGCCGTATGCTTTAGCCCATAGCTGCAGTGTTAACCTTGCAGGTTTTCACATAAATACATTCAAAATAAACATTTAGCAATAAATGGTCTTAAATTACCGGCATAAACATTAAATAGTCATTTCACAACAAAGTGCTAAATGCTCCAAAAAGGTATTAAATGTGTTTTACAATGAGCACAAACAAGAAAACAACGTTAGCCCGAGCATGCTAATGCTAAGCTAATTAGCTTAGCATCGGATGCTAGCAGCACTTTACATTCATTCAAACTCACCAATTCCCCAGTTTAACATCGCATGATGGCGGCAAACGGACTCCCCATGGACCGGAGGTTAGCTCTACAATGTTAAGAGTGGAACTACTTAGTTTGTTGAAGCTTAAAAACACAGAAAAGAGCGAATATTGTAAATGGTTTGGGACTGACCTTTTCACAGCTGCCTCGGTAGCTTCCCCTTCCCTTCTATGCCGTGCCAGTTCTTTTCATATTATTATTGTGAGGTATTTTCTAGCAGTGCAGCGCTACATCAAACTAGTATCTTGACTTACTAACACTAAGATAAATGACACGTGCCCATGAGGGGCGCAGACGTATGGAATGTACCGGAACTCATGAAGATTTTGTGCACGTCTCAGGACTCTCTTCTGTCCTTTCTGGAGAGTCCGTTGCTTCATTGTTCACATTACCTGTGTGGAACTCATTAAACCTTCTGACTTTATGTTTCAGTCTCTTGGTCTTTGACGCTTACAATAGAAACAAACATTCTTACATTATTCTTATTGCAATAATAATTTCTCATGATAATAATGTCTTCTTATTGTCTAGCAATAACTGCACATTCCTTTATTCCATGTAACTACCCTCCTTTTTAATCATTAAACACACGGCCTGTACTTATCTTTATTCAGATTTAACAGTTTCATGTCACACTGTTGTAGATAAGGTAAACCAGTACGAACATTTGAATGTGTATTGCGCAGCGGACTCCATTTTCTTCTCTTTTTTGCGTAGTTGCGGTGCATGATGGGATATAGAAGTGCATGTCCGATCTCCATGGAAACGGTGGAAAGGGGAGGGCAGGTTTGTGGGAACATTCAGTAGGGTGGGTTGAAATGGGACAGCCCTTGTCGCGCCGGAAATTACGTAACTGCCCTTCGACGCACACTTCCAATCGTGATCCTAAGGCCAGTTTGGCGAATTGGGACATGGCCATTGAAAAGACGCTCTACGTGCTGTGATTGGCGGACTCGGGTCACGTGATTAGAGGTGCGGTTACGTAAGGCATGTATGAGACACGGAGAGCAGAAATAAATATATAAATGTAGCTTTTATATAAACAAGATTTAACGGCAGGTCAAAGCAGGAGTTTAATAAAACGTTTTTTTAATAAGACAGAATTTTAACCTGGGTTACACCTCAGTGATTAGAATACTTGTCCACTAACACAAAGATCGGAGTTTCAATTTCCGACTGGACCAACTTCTATCACAGTGCACTTCATCCACGTAGACTATTAATGTGGTGCGTAAATGTTGGTGATTGTCAGAGGAGCTGACGTCACAGATTGACCACCTCGCTTTTGTGAGTCTACCCCATGGCGGCTGTGGCTACAATACTACAGTTGCTCGATCTCCTAATGGGGGACCCTAGGCATTCCCAGACAAGTCTTATCTGGGTGCCCTGCTGGTGGTACATGGGTGGAACACCATAGTCAAGCAGGAATCTGAAAAATCCTTTAGGTGTGGAGGCACAGCGGCTCTACTCCAAGCTTCATCCAGGTGAACTCCGAATCCTAAGGATATAGTAAGTAAATGTTAGGAATGATTTCTATACAAAAAATCCACTGTTATTAAAGAATGAATAAAGAAGTTTAAAGAGGTGGTATTAGGCGGCAAAATCGACTTTTTGGAACTTTCTACTATGTTATAATGTTGTTCCTTTGTCAAAAACATGTCTGAAGAGTTTTTAGATGGCATCCATGCATATTTGAATCATCTAGTAATCTCACCCAGGCCTTATGCTTCCCCAATATACAAAAGTATGATACAAAACAATACATTTTCAAAGCAATAACAGGTAACTTGGTGATCTAAATATGTTATGTGTTAGCAATTACTACTCAATAGAAGTGCAGTAAATAAGGTTAAAAACACTATGTGCATACTTGACACTGGCCTCTGCCCTCACTATTACTATTTAATCCCACATGTTTGGAGTGTCTGCAGCCCCTCCCCCACAGAGACCACCCCCTGAATAAAACATCTTAATAATCAGAGTAAAGTGTCCCCCTCATATATTATGTACAGTGGAACCAGTCTGTCTCTATGTCCACGCTAATGTCCCCCAGAGAGGAAGATCTGAGCCAGTGGGACAGCATGGACTGTCCTCCATCTCTGGCCTGTAAAGCTGAGGTCTGACTTTAAGTTGTGAAAATATGAAGTAGATATGTACATTCCTAGCTCACATTAAAAAAATAAATAAATAAAATAAAAATAATAATAATGTTTATTTATTTATTTTTTAATCCTGCGTTAACAATATGATCTATGGGGGTAAAAAAAACAAACAAATCAAAAACAAAACAAAAAACAAAAACAAAAAATATACAAAATTAAAGCCGCAAGCGGCATCGAACGGCCCTCACGGGCCATGCTTTGCAGTCGGCTGACCCGGCACTCCCTGTGGGTGGTGCTGACGCGCCACTTGTCTCCGTTTTGTTGCGGCATTGTGCTGCATTTTGCACCAAACAAGTCAAAAGACATTGGAAGTGCTGATGCACAAAATGGAAAAATAAGTGTTTTTCCAGGCGTCGCCATGGCAACACCATGCGAAATACAAAGTTGACCCCCTGGACTGTTTTGACAGAGACGACCTGAAAAATCACTGTGCCAAATTTCACATTACTCAATGAAGCGAATAAGTTGTTATAAGACTTTGAAATGTATGAAAGTTTGGAAATTTTCCCATTAGGATAACATGGGCTTTTTTGCGCATCACCATGGCAACACAGTGAAAAATATGACATGGGTCTGATTGACTTTTTTGGTCAGGATGACATGAAGAGTCATGGTGCCAAATTTCACATTATTCCATGAAACTAATATTGTTGCCATGAATGGGAAAAATTGGGAGGTTTCCCATTAGGATAACATTGGCAGATTGGCGCATCATCATGGCAACAAAAGACGACATAGGTCTGATTGACTTTACTGATTGGGATGACCCAATGGGATTTTGTGTCAAATTTGGTAACATTTGGAAAAAAAAAAAATGTTGGCCTTCCATACAAATATATTAGATGTTCTGTAGGGGGCACTATCGCGCCAATGTAGTTTCTATCATAATGAGTAGCTTTAAGCCCGAAAGTTTTACAACTGATTCGAATTTGAGCAAAATCGGACTTTGCTTGCGCAAACGGGAGCAAATTTTGTCACTACCTAAACCCCAGCACCTGCAGTCAATCATTAATTAGTGCTAGTTCGGCTTCTGCAGTTCAGTGAGTGAATTCTGGAGGTTCTGAGATTTTACATGAGGCCTGTCTATATGCTGAGAATGAGAAAAAATTGTATGTGTCTCTATCTGCAGCTTAGGGCACTGGCAACACAAGTTCAGTTGAGATTGTTGTTCCTTAAAACCTAAAACTAAAGCAAGTTTGCCATAAGGTACACTCTCTTATTCCTACAGTAATCTGTCCTCTGTCTTTGACCCATCCTTCAATGCCACTGAGCTAGACTTGGTCAGGAACACCCAGCTAACCTAACCCTAACCTATTGTGTGTCTGTTGTGGTATATATTCTGTGTATCGTATAATGCAATTAATAGTGCTTTGGTTGAAAAAAAAAAAAAAGACTGGAGACCTAAATTTCTTTACTTGCCAAAACTAAATTGATATTTTTTAAATAGACCCATTATGCAAAATTGACTATTTAGAGCTTTTAACCATGTTATAGTTACTCCTCAGTTACCCTCTCAAAGTTGTATTTGGAGCATTTGTGCATGTTTGAGTATTTTTTTTTTTTCTCCTATTTTCAAGACAACTTAACCCCCGTTTTCACCATCACCATCATTTGCCAATTTCAATTTCTTAATCGGTGATGTCTTCTTTAAATGTTATTTGAGCGACAGGCTTTCTATCAGAAAAGTGATAGTACACCTTAGGATAATGGACAGTTTGAGGGCAGTGTTTTAAAACTGTGAGATTGGTCTGATGGAACCCTAATGGAGAAAGAGCTTTCTGTGAGTCACTGGAGGACTGGAGGAGACAGTCCCAGAAGACACAGGGCTGATATCTACAGAGCAGGACATTACAGAGACACTCAGGGACACAGAGCAGAGTGTGCACAAGACAGAAGAGGGGGCACACATACAAGTCCATTCACACCTCTGATACATGAATGTTTTAACAGTCTCTGAGGAACATCTGACCACAAGCTCCAAAACATCTGCTGCCCAAAAATGGACATTAAACTTTATCGGTGGCATTTTAAAATGGACTTGAATGGAACAAATTGGTTTGAAGCAGGACGGATGCAGCAGAGGATGAATGTAAAAAGGAACTAGAATTTGAAGAAGACATATTGACCTTGTGGCTGCTATATATTTATAATCTATGACACACATGCATCATTACATTAGAATATTGATCTAAAATGACTTAATGAAAGAAACAAGTCCGCAGACCTCCGCGTTTGAAAAATGTGGAGCCCTATGGGAGCTGACGTCCCTGTAAACGTCATCACAACAAAGCATCACATGCTCTCACCGCCCCCTATGGATAACTGCGCATCAAACTCGCAAGCTGCAGATTTTTTTTTTTTTTTCATTTGTACCTAAATGGCTGGCGTTGCTAGGAGCTTCATAGAATGTATCCTATTCCTATTTGTAACATGGTGGCTAACCCGTTAGCTACCATGTTACACATGTCCCTCTCTCTGTAACTGCTGTTGTCAGACTTGTCATTTTGGTCTTAAAATGTTTGTGGTAATTTGCTCTACATGATCCTGGTATTTTTATTTTGCTATTTTGTCTGTGAATCAAGATATGGATATAACAGACAAATCAGGTGCGTTGTTTCCTCGAGGTTTGATTGACAGCGTCGCTAAGCGTGCACTCCGGAAGGAGCGTTACTTTCAACAGCTTTGCTTTGGATTGGCTATGTGGTTGCAAATATGGAACTCAACTCCAAATTCGCTCTTATAACTTTTAGCCTTGATAAGCTTCATTTCACTGGATCTCAACGCTCTGGGTGACATCACACTCACTTAATCCACTTCTTTATACAGTCCATGGGTGTTGCACAATGACTGGCATATACTCCAGCATGTGTACACTACCACTATTTTACCCTTAAACGTTTTGTGTTTTGTATTGATTGTGGGCCCACTGTTTACCATAGGACAGGCTTCTGCTGGAGGAGAGACCCTTCCCCTTTACCTTCCCCGTGACTTCCCATGTTTACCTCATCTGAAAAAACAGGTTAGTGATGTCAGTGTTTCAGAGATGTGACTGTTCTGAAGTATGCCTGGAACCCTCAGAGTAGACCTTTTAGGTCAGGTCAAAATGGACATTGAACATTGACTGGTCTTTTTTATTGTAAATGGTAAACAGTCACATTTTTATTTAGTGCTTTTTCACCTTCGAGGCACTCGAAGCGCTTTACATCTAAGGAACCACTCAGCCAGTCACACACACACAGTCATACACCAGCGTACACAGACAATAGCACGGTGGGTGTCTTGCTAAGGACACAACGACAGCATTCATGTGTGCGAGCTGGAATCGCAACGCCAATCTGTGGGTCAGTGGATCTTACTGCTCTACCAATGATATTTATGTTGTGGGAGTGGGATTCAGACCAGACCAACATGTGGATCAATGGACAAGCATTGCTATTGCCATTATATTGTTGAAATTAAACTATGCCAAGTTACAAATAAATTAAATAAAATATTTTGTATATTGATGTCTCTGTAAAAGGCATCAGTAAAATCAGATAAACACATAGACTTGTATACGGCCATGGACCAGTATGGAACCTCCCTGGATGACTGAGGGAAACCTATGAAGGTGCAAATGTTCCAACATTTTTGAATGTGTAAATGTTGATTTGTATACTGGTAAATAAAATATATATATATATATATATATATATATATATATATATATATATATATATATATATATATATATATATATATATAAATAAAACAATGATATTGATTTGAATGTTAAGACAGCAGGGGGGTGGGGCTAGAAAAGACTGGGGTTGGCTAAACTGGTTTATATACCCAGAGCGGTTCGTGGGAACGAGTGATATGTATGTGTATGTATATGAAAATGTATATGTATGTGTGAGCGGCTGGCTAGCTCATTTCAAACTGATTCACTGTTACAGAGAAAATGATCATGATCGATGTCACGGGGCGGGGGTGAATCACATGACTGTCGCAGAGAAAATTGTTAGCATCAGACATGTGACTGCTACAAAAAAAATTGTCAGCGCTTAGCATGAATCATGAGACTACAGAGAAAAGGGGCGGGGCCTAGTGTGAATCACATGACTGTTGCAGAGAAAAAGGGTGGAGATTAGCGTGAATCATACAGGAAAAAGGGGTGGGGCCTAGTGTGAATCACATGTCTGTGGGAGAGAAAAAGGGTGGGGTTTACCATGAATCACATGACTGCAGAGAAAAGGGGTGGAGCCTAGTATGAATCAAATGACTGTCGCAGAGAAAAAGGGTGGGGCTTAGTGTGAATCATATGACAAAGGGGCGGAGCCTAGTGTGAATCACATGACTGTGGCAGAGCAAAAGGGGTGGGGCTTAGTGTGAAACACATGACCATTGCAGAGAAAAAGGGTGGGGCTTAGCGTGAAATGTGCCGTTTGAATGGTGCATTTAAGGGCTTACATAACTTCCAGCGTGACAAGTGCTGTCCCATTTCATGCACCCGACGAATGTGGCCGAAAATGTGACCTGCATTTCCATGGAGATCGACCGTATGTGCATCGGAGCACACTTCGCGCACTGCTATATCCCATCATGCTCCATGCCTATGCAAAAAAGAGACGAAAGTGGACTATGCTACGCAATACATGTTCTAATGTAAGTACTGGTTTACATCACCTACAACAATGCTACATGAAACTGTTAAAATTTTAGTAAAGATATGTATGAGGTGACTCAACCTTAGTGAAGTTCTGTTAATTCACTAGTTCACCTGAATTGTTGATTTTATTTTGCACTGTTGTAAATATATTCCATAATGTTTATTGTTACATTCCAGGGTGACTGCTTCAACATCTGTCCAGGGACTACAGATGAAAAATAGCCTTTCTGGCTAAATCTGGTACATTTACAGAAATGTTGATTAATGTACACTGTACTGTTCCTGTCAAATAAACCAAATAAATAAATAAAAAATTTGGGTTTACAGTATGTGCTGTGTAACTGACCAAATGGTTAGTGGCATTATCCCTTACACTTGTATATTAGTGTAGCTATTGTAATGTTTAATATTTGTCATTATTTAGGAATATTCTTTTGTCTTTAGAGAGAAACGAACAGATGATGGAATTGATCCACCTGACGGGGGAAAATGGATTCTTATTCACTGGTGCCAAATTCTCCGCAAGCGCACAGACACAAGTTGAGGTGCACTCCGTGTCCCATTTCGGCATGAAGGCGGCTACACGGAGGAGTGCCCTTCGTCGGTTGGGTAATTTGAACTGAACTTCGAAGGGTACTTCAAAGGGTATTTCAAACAGTATTTCAAATGGTGCGTTTGGCGAATTGGTATACGGCCATTATGAATGAGTGAACCATGAGGGGAAACCTGGCCGGTGCACCCAGGGCTCAGCAACCCACCGGCAGTGGGCCAGGTGCGGGGCTCAGGCAGCGGCACTGAAAGTAGCCACAACTTAGAACAAGTGTATTTTTGTATGCTCAGATGCTGAATGATGAAATTAACTCAAACGTATGTCATGTCCTCATGTTTGTTAAACTCAATGCTCAATGTGTAGCCTGCTCTGTTCTGTAGTAAGCGCCTTCAGGAACCCTTTCTCCAGGTTAACTGGAGTGGCGTTGCTGCTAAAAATGTAGGAGCCAATGGTTGTGACCACTCGTAACATCACACCAGCCTTATTAGTAGGAAAAAGCCGGGGAAAAGTCTGCTAACATAAGGCGCTAACTAATGATAACATCCCGTTTTCTGAAAAACCTGTTAAAGTCAGTGTGGCTACAAAAGTGTTATCTATGCTGCTACTTTCAACTTAAACCTGAGTGATACGGTGTCTTTTCCAAAACTTTGTAAAAACAAGAATTTCAAGCAAACGCGACAAGTGAAATGAGGCAATGCTAATATAGTTACATCACCCAAAATACAACTTACAAACAGATTTTTACCACTGTCACAGACTGATGTTGATGTTAATATACAAACGGAAAATGGATTTTTGTCGCAAAACAAGAGCAATGAAATTGGCAAAAGAGCGGCAGCAGACAGGCGGTCTGTGCCAAACGTCAAGGTCAGAGATACGCTGCTGCTAGGAGACGGTGCTATCAGAGATGTGACTCACAGAATCCAAACTTGCTCGTACCCCAGTCACACTGTCTCTGAGATTACAAAACTCCTCCCAAAAGTTTTGTCAACATACCAAGGAGCTAAACAGCTGATTGTGCACGTGGGCGCAGTTGACACCGGAACGAATCAGACTGAAATCTTGAAATAGAATTTCATTGAATTATTTGAGGAGCTTGATAAAGTGGAGGTTAAGACTTTTATCAGTGGACCTCTTCCTAGCATAGACAGAAGGAAGATGAACAAATTTACCCGGCTGCTTCAGCTGAACACATGGCTGTACAACACGTGTGCGGTCAGAGGACTGCACTACATTGAGAACTTTGATCTGTTCTGGAAACGAGAGGACCTGTTCAAGGGAAATGGCCTGCACCTGAGCAGAGGTGGAGTGAGAGTGCTGACGGATAACCTCCTCCACGCTCTGAGGCACCGGCCTGGACAGGGTCCTGGGCCAGTGAGAGAAAAGAGGAATGAGAGAAGCATTCCTGCTGCACCAACCAGACACCAAGCCAATGTGTCAGCACCACCAGCAGCACCACAACTACAACCACCACCTCCCCCAGCGAAGGAGTCACCACCAGCAGCACAACCATCTCCCCCAGCAAAGGATTCAGCAGCACCACCACCCCCCCCAAGAGAACAAATCACCATCACCACCACCTTCAAAAGTGAAGGATGCATCTCCAGTGTCACTTCCCCCAGGGCCCACATCACAGGCCTTGAACCTGTCTGTGACAGCCCCAGCAGAGGTTTCAGTCGCAGCAGCACCCACATCACCTCCCCTGCCCACAGACCAGCCCTGGGTCCCCTTTGCTACATCTACTCCCTCTAGGGACTCCTCACTCTCCTTTTCCTCCCCACCTTCACCTATGGCCCTTCCCGACCATCTAGAAAGTCTCATCAGATCAGGAATTAAGATGGCTCCCCTCACACTTAATATGGCACAATCGAGAGTTCTGGCATCAACTATGCTGAACTCTTCCCCATATCCACCTATCCCCCCTCGTCTTTCACCCAAACTCCCCCCTGCTCTGTCTCCTCGGCCCTCACCTGGTCCCTCACCCTCACCCTCACTCCCCCCTGCTAATCTTTGGTGCTCACCTGGTCCCTCACCCAAACTCTCTTGAACACTCTTGAAACCTTTGGTCTGACTCAGCATGTCAGCGAGCCCACCCACAACAGAGGACACACTCTGGACCTGCTTATTACAAAAGGAGTAACTATTTCAAATGTCAATGTGGTGGATGTTGCTCTGTCTGATCATTTCTGTGTCTTTTTTGACCTGTCTTTTATTCCTAAACCAGCGGCTGGTCCTGCAGTTGTTCGAAGGAGACACATAAATGATAAAATAGGTGCACTGTTCATGGAAATACTACACTTTGAAAATGCGTCATGTTCTAATGTTGATGATTTGTTGAACTCTGTAACTTTGAGTGTTTTAAATTTTCTGGACACCATTGCCCCAATTGATTTCTTCCAATCAGGTTTTAGACCCTACCACAGCACTGAGACTGCTCTTATCAAGGTGACAAATTACATCTGCCTGAACACTGATGCAGGCAAAGTCTCAGTCTTGATCCTGTTAGATCTGAGTGCTGCCTTTGACACTGTTGATCATGGGATCCTCTTACAGAGACTGGAGGACTGGCTGGGCATCTCTGGTACGGCACTAAACTGGTTCAAGTCCTATTTAGAAAACAGGGAGTACTTTGTTGAAATTGGAATATGTATATCAGATAAAATGTCCCTGACCTGTGGGGTGCCCCAGGGTTCAATCCTGCTGTTCAATCTCTACATGCTGCTGTTAGGCCAGTTAATACGCAGCAATAATGTGTCCTACCACAACTATGCAGATGACACTCAGATCTATGTCTCACTGGGAGCAGGTGAATATGGATCAGTGGATTCACTCTGCCACTGCATCCAACAGATCAGTGTGTGGATGCAAAACAACTTTCTTCTGCTAAACTCAGACAAGACTGAAGTCATCATCTTTGGTCCACAGAAACATAGAGAAAGTGTCAGCAGTCACCTCCAGTCTCTCTCTATAAAACCTTCAACTCAGGCTAGAAATCTAGGGGTAATAATTGACTCTTTGAATTGAACTTTAACAGCCACATCAAATCAATAACATCTGCAGCTTTTTACCACCTAAAGAACATTGCAAAAATCAAAGGTATACTGTCAAAGCCAGACTTAGAGAGACTTATCCATGCATTTGTCTCCAGTAGGTTAGACTACTGTAACGGCCTGCTCACTGGCCTCTCCAAACGAGCCTTAACACAGATGCAGTACATCCAGAACGCTGCTGCTCGGGTCCTGACTAGAACCAGGACGTACGAGCACATAAGTCCTGTGCTCAGGTCTCTGCACTGGCTTCCTGTAGCTCAAAGAATTGACTTTAAAGCAGCTCTGCTTGTGTATAAGTCTCTCCATGGCCTAGGTCCAAAGTACATCTCCGACATGTTAGTGCCATATGAACCATCTCGCACACTGAGGACTTCAGGGACCGGCCTCCTGCTGGTGCCCAGAGTCAGGACTAAACATGGGGAATCAGCATTTAAGTTTAATGCAGCTAAAACCTGGAACAGTCTTCTTGAAGATGTGAGACAGGCCTCTACTTTGACAATGTTTAAATCCAGGCTCAAAACAGTTCTGTTCAGCTGTGCATACGACTGAAAGGTTTTTATTCTGCACTCTTCTCTTTTAATGGTAAATTTATGATGATTATTTGTGATTATTTATGTTTTGATTTGTGTGATTTTAATGTCTTTCTTATTCTGTAAAGCACTTTGAATTACCTTGTGTACGAATTGTGCTATACAAATAAACTTGCCTTGCCTTGCCTATGCACCTTGGTATACAACTTATTAAAAAGGTTAATAATGCACATCATAATATCACATAAAGGTGATGTACTGTCTGAATTTGGGTTAGCTATGCCTTTACTGTATATAAACCACTTTAGCCGTTGCCACAGCAAATCCGTTTTCCTCTAGCTCCCTGCTGTCTTCAGGTTCAAATCAGGTTCGATTTGTGCTTACAAATTGTTTTGAGACAAACTTGGTGCAACGAATGTCTCAAACCCTGTGAATGTGTCATTTTCAGATTTATACTTGCTTATCTTATGCTTACAAACTTGTAAGCATAAAATGATACTTCTAACCGTAAGATGAAATTTGTAAGTGTAGAACAAAATTTGTAAGTCCAAACAACTTTTTTTTTTTTTATTAATCAGTGTACAAATCAACATTTACACATTCAAACGTTTTGGAACAATTATACCTTCATAATAAGATACGAAGATGTATGGCCACATTTTAAAGTATAAAATTATTACGAATTAATGTTGTTCATATGCGATTTTCTGAAAACGTTTTTTTTATTTTTTATTATTATTTGGTACCAGAATTGGTATTGAGTATTGAGTCTATTCCTTAGTATTGAAATCAAGTTTGAAATATTGTGATAACACTCATATTTATCCTTCTGTTTCATCAGAGCTTGTATTCACTTTATTAATATTATCTAGACGCAAGGTCCAAAGGGCTGTTTTGTTGGCCAATCCTCTGACACTATAGAGCCAAACTGTGTGTCCCTCCAGTGACCAGCACCTGTGAGGAGGACTCTCTCTCTTCACCTACATATCCTTCATGTGTCAGTCTTAGAGACACAGAGACAAGTCCATCGGAGAGGGGCCCCAGGGCCTCCTCCACACGACTTCCTCCTGAGTGTGAGCCCAGAGACAGGAACTTTCATCTTCTGTCACCATACAGGAGTAGAGCCTGATCTGAGCCTTAAAGATGGGGTATTGCACTTCTGTGGTGTTTAAAATGCTAACACAAAGTATTTATATCACCATGTTACCTTTTATTGTTTTGAAAATTCTGTATTCGCAAAAAACAACGTATTAACATGTTTTATAAGTTTCACTTTCATTTTTGCATCCCTTTGCTCCTTTTTGCTCTCTGCACTAAGTCACTCCCCCTTCATAGCATATTTGTTTTAGCTAACATGTCATGCCAAGGCAAGAGCGAAGCGCTCATATCCCCAAACACACTCCTGGCATTGAGCCCTATCCCAGCACCCATGCCACAGGCATGGGCCATATTTATTGCTGCTAAAATGAATAGAAATCAATGGGAGGTCAATGGGCGACCTCGACGTGATGGTGCTAATGTGCTCGTCATTCGTCATTGACCCCACGGTGACGTGGGAAATGTCATAAGCTTTCAAAAAACATTTAATATGTCATTGTAATGTTGTAATGTAATGGATATATTGTTTTTGCTAAAATTATTATTATTATTTATTATTAGGCTCGAGCCCCTACAGGGCGTAGGGCCTATTGCTTCCGCAGCATCGTCATTACCAGTATTTTCGCTAACGTCGCATTTTAATCAACTCCTCTGAGGGGGTTACACCGGCAGGGCTGAAAATCACTGAACATCATCTAGACAAGTAGGGCATCAATGCCATGGCGATGCATGAAACAGCCTATGTTATCCTAATGGGAAAAATCCCAAATTTTCTGCTTTGCTTTACTGAGGAATGTGAAATTTGCCACAGTGACTTTTCAGGTCGTTCCCGTCACAAAAGTCCGAGGGACTAACTTTGTATTTTGCACGATGTTGCCATGGCCATGCCTAGAAAAAAACATGTTTTTGCATTTTGTGCATGAGTGCTTTCAATGTATTTTGACTTTGTTTGATGACCACTGCAGCCCAAAGCTGCAAGAAAACAGAAGCAAGTGCCACATCAGCGCCACCCTTGTGAAACGTAGCCCGCGAGGGCAGTTCAATGCCGCTTGCAGCTTTAATTTTCAATTTGCATTTTATGTGAATAAGTAACACAAAATGGTACATAAGTGTGAAGTAGAAAGAAAATTATACATCATTCCCAGATAAAAATTAATTAATTAATTAAAAAATACAAAACTTTTTTTCCAAGATTGCCCTGTATTTAATTCCATCCATCTTCCCATCAGCTTGGACCAGCTTCTCTGTTCCAGCTGAAGAAAAGCACCCCGAAAGCATGATGCTGCCACCACCGTTTGACCGTGGGAATGGTGTGTTCAGATTGATGTGCAGCGTTAGTTTTCCTTCACACACATGTTTGCTTTTAGGCCAAAAAGTTCGATTTTGGTCTTATCAGACCAGAGCACCTTCTGTCGCATGTTGTTGTGTCCTCCAAATGACCTCTAGCAAACTGTAAACAAGACTTCTTATGGATGGTTTTCAACAATGGTTTCTTTCTTGCTACTATTCTATAAAGATCAGATTTGTGTAGTGCACAACTAATAGTTGTCCTGTGAAAAGATTCCCCCACCTGAGCTGTGG
The DNA here is from genome assembly GCF_009829125.3 of Periophthalmus magnuspinnatus. Classification (NCBI taxonomy): domain Eukaryota; kingdom Metazoa; phylum Chordata; class Actinopteri; order Gobiiformes; family Gobiidae; genus Periophthalmus; species Periophthalmus magnuspinnatus. The sequence continues at coordinate 18,758,169 of NC_047135.1, read as the reverse complement.
ATCGCTGCAGCTCTTCCAGAGTCAACATGGGCCTCCTGGCTGCATCTCTGATGAGTGCTCTTCTTGTTTGTTTGTTTTGTTTTGGTGGATTACCTTTTCTGGGTAGGTTTGCAGTTGTGCCATACTCTTTCCATTTCCAGATGATGGATTGAACAGTGCTCCTTGAGATGTTCAGCACTTGGGAAATCTTTTTAGATCCAAGCCCTGCTTTAAACTTTTCCCACAACTTTTTCTCTGACCTGTAACCTGTGTGCTTCTTTGACTTAATTTTGTGGTTTCTCCCCAACACTCTCTTAACAAACTTCTGTGGCCTTCACAGCACAGTTTCATTTATACTGAGACAAGATTACACACAAGTGGACTTTTTTTAGTCATTAGGTCAATATTCAATCTTTCCAAAATTACAGGCAACTTCTAAAAGCAATTGGTTGCATTCAAGAAAAAGGGGGCTGAATACTTTTGCACGCTGCACTTTTGAGTTTTTTTTTTTTTTTTAAACATTTGGAAATCTTGTAAAATATTTCCTTCCACTTCACACTTGGGTGGCATTTTGTGTTGCTCATTCACATAAAATGCTAAGAAAATGCATTTATATTTGTAGTTGTGACGTGACGATATATGGAAATGTTACATAGTTATCCTTTAAACCCCACACACTTGCATCCTGTAGACCAAAACCCATTCCACTATGTTTCTGTATCTGGCACAGTATCTATTAAATACACTGTAAGCCCCGGGCAAAAGCACAATACTTCTTGTACACGTGGCTGTAGGGCATCTGGAGCAAACTGAGTCTGGCATCACTTCCACAGGCTCGTTAACATCTCTGTGTGCCCCCTCTGGTCATAGCATCTCCTCTGTCACACCGCAATGGAGACGTGTGCATGTGTGTGCAGATGTGTGTGCGTGTGTGTGTGCAGATGTGAGTGCGTGTGTGTGCAGGTTTAAGTGTGTGTGCAGATGTCTGTCTATGGTTGTGTGCGCGTTTGTTTGCAGATGTGTGTGCAGGTGTGTGTGCATTTGTGTGCAGATAAGTGTGTGTTTGTGCAGGTGTGTGTATGCAGGTGTGTGTGTTTGTGTGCAGATGTATGCGTTTGTGTGTACAGATATATGTCTGTGCATGTGTGAACAGATGTATGTGTGTACAGATGTATGTGTGTGTATGTGTGCGTGTGCGTGTGTGTGTGTGTGTGTGTGTGTGTGTGTGCAGAGGACTCTTTTGGCTCTGCTGTCTAAGTGTACATCGAGGCTGTGCTCCTCTGTCACCCTCATAAATACATTCCCCACAGAGATCAATAACACGCCATCTATCAAATCAGGGTCATGCTGGAAATAAACTAAGTGAATGCAAGCCTCTTTCCCAGTTAAATTCATTCATATCAGTGTATCTTTATTTCCAGCTGTTTTTATCTATTTATTTTATTTTATTTTTGTTTGCTCAAACAACGCTAAAAAAAACCCAAAAACCCTCATCCTCTTCAGCAGGTCTCACACAATAATTAAAAAAAAAACAAAAAAAACAACTTTCAGTCCAAATCAAAATGGGTAGAAAGTACAAGTACTTTCTCTCAAATGTAATGAAAAGTAGTAAAGATAGATAGATAGATAAAAACTTTATTAATCTCCAAGGGAGAAATTCAAACACACACTTGCACTAACACACACAATAATAACAGTAGAAACAATAAAATATTACTATCAATAGTATAAAGTACTTCTCATATAGAAATTACAGTTCCTATCAGGCAGATCTGTTAAACAGCCTGATAGCTGAAGGGACAAACGACCTCGAAAAGCGCACTGTCCTGCAGCTCAGTGAGAGGAACCTGTTACTCTGTGTGCTTCTCTGTGCAGACATAGTGTCACGCAAGGGATGTCTGGAATTGTCCAAAAAAGTAAAAGTAAACTAAAAGTAAAACGTATCCACTTTAAAATGGATTTAAGTAAAGTACAGATACCCAAAATGTGTACAGTACTTTACTACTTTTACTTCATTATATTCTACCACAGGAGTGCCTGAAACATTGCTAAAAGCATTGAAAGTACAGAGGCTGTATGTTCCACTGTAGCTGTCGAAAGCTTTATCCATGTGCTGCCTTGTGTGAAGCAGAAGCACTGTGAGAAGCTGCAGAGTTTGTGAGGTGTGATACGAGTCCAGCCTTCCTTTCACAGTCTCAGTCTGATCACAATAAGGTAATTATACACCACAGTGGCCCATAGGTGGCACAGTAGCTGAATGGCTAGTACTCTAATGTTACTGCAAGAAGGTTCTGGTTCGACTCCTATGCAGGTTGCATATTCTCCCTGTGACTGGGTGGGTTTTGTCCAGGCACTCCTTCAACCCAACACATGCACCATACCATCCTCCAGCTAAGGTTGTTCTGACCGAGAGATGGGCCCACTGGTGCTGCAATTCTTCTGAAAGGAGGACCCAGCGGCATTGATGAATGGGTCAAATTCAGAGATAAAATTTCCCTGCAGGAACAATAAAGTGTACCTGAACCTTAGAGTCTAGTGTGAGTAAAAATTCTTACGCAAGGACAATGCTACAAGTCAAAAGAAGTGCTAAACTCAGCCTCTACCGCTACTCTCACACTTAACATACAGAAGTCAGCTTAAAGTCAGCCAATAATGCAAAGACAATCTGATTTTTAAGTATGTCCGACCATGTTAGAAAATGCTCTCTTCTGCTGGGTCCAAGAGTACAGTACTAATGCTGAAAGAAGTAAAAACATAGAGATGGCCTCAGGCTGGTCATAATCACCATTAAATATTAACTTTATGATAATGAAATTAGAATCATTAATTGAAAAGAATGAATTAACAAGCCAATATTTGCGAGTCAGCAGCCTTCGACTCTCAGTGGGATATGTAAAGCTACGAAGAACATGAATTTACATCATCAGTTGTTCATCAGATTATCATAATGCATAAGTGCTGCAGTTAAGGTTCACACACATGAAATTGTAGCTACAGCACAGATATGATGGTTTAAAATGGCTCCGTGCTATCGATCCTTTGGCCAGTAATGTAAGTAAGTACAGCTTATCTCATCATCACGGAGGGCTTTGAAACTATTTAACTTTTTTTTTTTTTTGGTAAGGAACTGTATGTAAGGTTTTGATTTTAAATGTCATAAACATGGCCTATATGAGTCCCCAGATATGACTCATACAGGCCATGTTTAGGCTCAAATATAGCTTTTACTGATAATGATTGTAATTCAATGCTGAAATCCAGTTAGCTCGAACCTAAAAGGACTCTCTCTGATCTGAATGGTCACTACCTAAACCTCAGCACCTGCAACCAATTATGAATCAGGGCTAGTGCAGCCTCTGCAGCTCAGTGAAGGAATTCTGGAGGTTCTGATCTTTCACATGAGGCCTGTCCTTATACTGACAATGAGAAAAACATATATGTGTCTCTATCTGCAGGTTAAGGCTCTGGCAACACAGGTTCAGCTGTAATTGTAGTACCTGTTTTAAAACTAAGAGTGCAGGCTGAAGACTAGAGTGCATTTCAAATTGTTCACATCATAGCCCCTAGATCCTTTACCTCTGGAGGTACTTCATGGGGTCAACTATAAGAGTCCTAAGCAGACAGGAGGAGTTTCAGTTGCATTTGGAGAATTTGACAGTCCTAACCAGCCAGGAACAATAGAGCGGTCATGTAACACTACAGCTGTTTAAGAAAAACCTGCAACAGCCACAAAACAGACTACAATAAGCCTCCACATTCTGTTCTACTATGCTTATTTTAATGAGAATTTCAACATGGCAGTGTTCTGAAATTACCCAAGTGTTTGCACATGAAAGAAGATGCTGCTGTTAAAAAAAAAAACAACATAAACGCTCTGTATTAAACCTCACAGACTGTACCATCTGTGACTCTGAAAAGTTTAAACATGAACCACCTCCAACATCTTGATATGTGCCCATGCTCAGAACAGAATAAATATTTACCAAACTCACCATCAGTTGCAGCTCTGTCTTCTGTTCCACCAAATCCTGTCCTTTACTGTGGTGGAGCAAAGAGCAGCGCAAGTAAACTTTTATTTTCATTCTTATATAAAGTTTCCAGATATTTCAGGTCTGAGGCAATGCAACTTTTACTGCATTACAAACTCTTCATGCAGAGACCAGCGGTGTTCGGAAACCTTCAAGGAAAATTCACACTGTATTGTGGAATGCCTCATAGATCCTTAGTGCTGGTTAGGAAGCTCCCAAGGTTCCTATGCTAAAGGAACTATTAAAGGAAGCATGCAGGCTCCTTTTCCTAACTCCTTCCTAACTCAGTGCACTATTTGGACAGTCCTTATCATGGCAGACAATGACGCACATCTGGTGTTGGTTTAAAGACCTAGGAGCTTTGTGACGAATTTGACAAATTCGGATACCGATTTTCCTTTCATTCACAAGTTTATGTGATATTTTGTCTGTCTCCATTTTGCCATGTGGTTATCTGATCCAGTAACAGAGTATGGTAGAAGAGTGGTTAAAAGGCAAACCATCACTACAGTTACAGCATCAAGTACACAACTTTCATGAATGATTTGGTAACTGGCTGAGAGCCAAATACAACAGGCTGTGATTGATTGACAGTAGCAAGCAGGTGACAGAGAAAGGAACATGATGGAAATGGCTTTTTCTTGCTTGAATTGTAGCCTCAGCTTAATAACTCGCTCTGTTGTTGTTGTTGTGCACATGCGGGAGCTGTGTGTTGCCTGTTACGATTACTCTGACCCTACTTTTGGACATTTGAGCTCTGACCCCACTTTTGGACATTTGATTTGTAACCATTTGATTTGTAATCATATTGTACACATACTGGAGGTTTTTGGCGACTGTTGATTGCTCCTGGAGGCTGGAACTTTAAAAGTCGCTATGCATCTCCAGTACACACAAGATCAGCTGATCAGCCTGAACAATGTAGCAGCAGCAAACACCTAGAGCCGGCACCCTCACAGCGCCTGCGACGCCATTCACGCAGCTGTAGCCCGGATACAGATGGTTCACCCTACCGCTCTCATTGTGATTTCTGGGGACAAGACTCTCTCCCATTTTCACCAGTTTGTGAACTGTCCCACCAGGGAGGAAAGGACATTAGACCTTTGTTACGCTAATGTCAGGAATGCATACCTGGCCACAGCGCTGCCCCCACTGGGTGGGTCTGATCACATTCTGGTTCACCTCAAAGCAGCTTACCTCCCTATGGTGAAGCACCTCCCCCCAACAACAAGGTCTGTGAGGAGATGGACGGATGAGAGCATGGAGATGCTACAGAGCTGTTTTGAGGTGACAGACTGGGATATACTAACAAAGCCACATGGAGAAGACCTGGATGAACTGAATGACTGCATCACCAGCTACATCAACTTCTGCGAGGACTTAATAGTCCCATCAAGAACTGTTAAATGTTACCCAAACAACAAACCGTGGATAACCAAGGACATTAAAGCCATATTAATCACAAAGAGGAGGGCCTACAGAGCTGGCAACAAGGAGGAGGCCCGGTCTGCTCAGAAGGAACTGAAGGTGAAGCTGAGAAAGGCCAAACAGAGACATGTGAGGAAGCTGGAGGGGAGACTTCGGCAGAATAACATCAAGGAAGTCTGGAGCGGCATGAGAGCCATCACAGGATACAAGCCGACCAGAGGGAGAGGCGTTGAGGGGGATGTGAACTTAGCCAATGAGTTCAACATCTTCTTTAATTGCTTTGAATTGGCAGGCAATAACCATCTCCAGCCAACAGTCCACCCCACCCCCCTCCCTTGCCCGTCTGCAGGGGAAGACACTATTCACACCTCTGACAGCTCCACCCCTCCCCCTCCTGACACCTCCACACTGACTGTCACTGAAGAGCAGGTGAAGAGACAGCTGCTGAGACTCAGGGCTGGCAAAGCTCCAGGGCCTGATGGAGTGAGTCCCAGGGTCTTAAAGAACTGTGCCCCTCAGCTAAGTGGTGTCCTGCACCAGATCCTCAACCTGAGCCTGAGTCTTCAGAGAGTCCCCCTGCTGTGGAAGACATCGTGCCTCGTCCCCGTCTCGAAGACGCCGCACCCCAGCGACCCCAAGGACTACAGGCCTGGGGCACTGACCTCCCACATCATGAAGACTCTGGAACGACTCGTCTTGTAGCAGCTGCGGCCCAGGGTCCAACATCTGCAGGACCCCCTCCAGTTCGCCTACCAGCCCCACCTCGAAGTAGACAACGCTATTCTGACCCTACTCCACAGAGTCTACCCCCACCTGGACAAGCCAGCTACCACTGTGAGGGTCATGTTTTTTGACTTCTCCAGTGCCTTTGACACCATCAGGCCGGGTCTGCTGGCTGAGAAGCTGGCTGTGATGCAGGTGGATGACTCCTTGGTGTCCTGGATTGTGGACTATCTTACTGGAAGACCACAGTATGTACGCTTACAGGGCTGTGTGTTGGACAGAGTGGTCAGCAATACCGGGGCTCCACAAGGGACAGTCCTCTCTCCCTTCTTCTTCACTCTCTACACTACGGACTTCAGCTACTGCAGTGAGATTTGCCACCTTCAGAAGTTTGCTTCAGCGGTGGTGACGAGAGAGAGTACAGGACTGTAGTGGACAACTTTGTCACCTGGAGTGAAAAGAACCGCCTTCAACTCAACATGATCAAGACAAAAGAACTGGTGGTGGACCTGAGGAGGACCAAAGCTGCTGTGACTCCCATCTCCATCCATGGGGTTAGTGTGGACGTGGTGGAGGAGTACAAGTACCTGGGAACGTACTTGGATAATAATCTGGACTGGAGCAGAAATGTGGACGCTGTCTACAAGAAGGGTCAGAGCCGCCTCTATTTCCTGAGGAGGCTGAGGTCCTTTGACATCTGCAGGACAATGCTCAGGATATTCTATGAGTCTATGGTGGCCAGGGCCATCATGTACGCTGTGGTCTGCTGGGGCAGCAGTCTGCACGTGAGGGACACTAATAGACTCAATACGATCATCAGCTGGCCATGTTGTGGAGAAGGAGCTGGACTCTCTGACTGTTGTGTCGGACAGGAGGATGTTGGCCAAAATCAGGGCTATTCTGGACTCTCCCTTCCACCCCCTCCACAAGGGGCTGGCCAATCAGAAGAGCTCGTTCAGCCACAGACTGTTACTGCCACGCTGCTCCACTGAGAGACACAAGAAATCTTTCCTGCCTGTCACCATCAAACTGTTCAGTTCTTTGCTGTAACTGATCACATACAAGTACTGCAATATCCCATTTACTGTCTGTACATTGATGCAAATATGTTGTTATGTAAATTATTTATAGACTCTTTTAATTATTTATTGACTCTTTTATTCTTATTGTTTTTAACACTGGGGATTATTAGGATACTACTTATTTAAAATTTTTCTATTTTGTGGTCGGTGGCATCTGTAACGAAAGAGAATTTCCCCTCGGGAATCAATAAAAGTGATTCTGATTCTGCTTTTGGTGTGATGATGAGAAGCTGGTTATCAGAGGGAGCAGAGCGCAGAGGGTTAATCAGAATTATGAGAGGTCATGACCCTGACTCACATCAAACACTGCACAAACTGAATGGACAGATTAGTTCAAATGTGTTCATTTCTGTAGTTTAAGCTAGTTATGAGTTATTTACTTAAATGTACTATGTAACCTTTCTATCTATCTCTATGGAATCAAGGAGGAAGCAGGTGGTGTGCTGTCTGCATCTAATCAAAAAGCATTTTTACCATCCACAAACCAGAAAAGTAGGTCTCTGAAAGTTGTGAAAAGGGTCAGTAGGATGGTCAGAATGTATACAGTAAATAAGGAATAAATTTGAAAAAATGCCGACCATTTATTATGCAAAATCAAGCTTTCCATCATGTTATGGTGCTGTTTCCTCGTCAAAAAACATGCATGAAGATGTTTTAGATGTAATCCATGCATGTTTGAGTAATCTAGGGATCTCTACCAGACACTATTTGAACCCTCCTTATACATACCAGTGCAAACCCGCGCCTCTTGGCCTTTTGTATAAGACTCAGCCCACCAATCTCCCACACAACCATTTTTATAAATATACAAAAGCAGGATACAAATCAATATTCTACAACTTCACAAAACTGAAGCAATGTTTCATTTGCGAAATGCACACAGATGGTGTTGTGATAGAGCTCTGAAGGGAGAATGAATTAGCACAGAGAGAAGGGGAGACTTGAACAGAAACATATAAAAAATGTTAATACATTGTTTTTCGGCTAATATAGCATTTTCAAAACAATAAAAGGTAGTAACATGGTGATCTAAACATGTTTTGTGCTAGCAATTAATAGTAATACCCCCTCTTTAAAATGAACTAGCACAACTGAATAAAAATATTTTGAATCAAGACTGCATATTTCACAGTGCACATAGTCAAACCTCTGCCTCAGCCTTATCTTGAGCACCCCCCTCCTCCTTCCTCCCTGCGCCTGGAGCCTTATCCTGGGCACATCCTGAGCCCCAAGCCCTCCCAGCCCCCTCAGCCCCCCTAGTCTCTCCAGCCTGTGGCACAGAGGGGTTTTCTGGGGCAGGAGAACTGGCATTTGCTGCTCTTTCAAACTCCAGGTGGGTGTTTAAGTCTATAACTGTTCTGAGTGATGCGCTGGCGGCCTGATGGAGCCTAATGGAGCCTGATGAGGCCCAGATAAGCCCCCGCACTCATATCACTTAATAGATCTGCTTTGGGCCGGAGGGGACATGACTGCAGGTATGTGGAACGATGAAGAGCGAGCGTATGAGGATCAGAGCGAACCTACTAATTGGTGTGAGATTAGACTATTGTGAACGCTGCTCTTCTGGAAAATGGAGTAGCACAGTGCAATATGGCTGCTGCCACAGTCTCTGCTGTTAATGTATGACAAGAAGGAACAATAATGTTACTATTTTAGCTGGTGTTTTGGCCCTTAAGTCTTCACTAAGTTATTAATGGAACTGTATGCATCCTGTGGTTTTAGGAAGAGATGTTTTAATTCAGGTGCAAAATTGGGTGTGGAAACTAAAATATAGCGTTTGCAGTTTGGAAATTGTGTGCATTACTTCTGCCTCAAAATGGACACGTAAAATGAGAGAATACAGCACCCCTAAAATACATGTTTGGCTTATCTGACGATGATAGGGTCAGCTGCGTTAAGTGTAGTGTAGTGGCAGTCCTGCAGGCCAGGGTTTCAGAGTTAGAAACGCGGATCCGCTCTTTGGAGGCTCTGACCCCGAGTTACAGTCAGGTAGCAGCAGTAGGGACTGCGGACCGCAGTAGCTTTAGCATAGCTAGCGAGACTAGCCCCCCAGCGCAACCCTGCAGCCGGGATCAGACCAGGACAGGTTTGTGACAGTTAGAAGAAAGCGTAGGACTAGGACAGGCCAGGGACGTAGGGCTGAAAATAGGACTGTAGAAAACCAGGGACATTGGGTTGAGAGAAGAGAGCTTCCCGTCCAGAACAGGTTTGCTCCCCTGAGCTGGACCCGGGACACTCTAGTCATAGGGAGCGCCATAGTCAGGGACGTGGAACTGCCTGCAGCTTCCACGCGGTGTTATCCTGGAACCAGACTGGGTGACATCGAGGGGAATCTTAGGCTTTTAAAGAACAGTAAGAATAGGTACTGCCGGATCGTTATACACGCGGGGGGTAACGATATTCGGCACAGTCTGTCAGAGGTAGTTAAGTTACAGATAGCGGCAGTCTGTGAATTGGCTAACTCGATGTTGGAGTCCGTGTACTTCTCTGGCCCCCTCCCAACCTACACTAATTGTGAAATGTACAGCTACTTTTCAGCAGTCAACCAGTGGTTGACCAATTGGTGCCCGCAGAATGGTGTCGTCTTCATAGATAATTGGAGGGCATTTGAGGGAAAGCCTAGGCTTATACGTAGAGACAGCATCCATCCCACGCAGGCTGGCTCCGCCCTGTTAGCTCAGAATATGATTGCTAGTCTAGATTGACCAGGTAAGACTAGCACTCACAATAGCTCAGGGAAGCACAGTCATAGTGACATTAGGGAGCAGTTTAGACCAGTGAAGCATAGCTCAGTCAACGAGAACAGCTCCAAACAGACAGAGACTGTGTGTGCCCCACGTACAAAAAGTACAAATAAAACACCCCTAAACTCTGACGAGGAAGCTGTCAGATCTCATAACTTAATAAAAATAAATAAATGTGTCGCTAATAAACAAAATGATAAGTGTGTAAAATGTGGACTGCTAAACATCAGGTCTCTTTCCTCTAAATCCCTTTTAATAAATGAACTAATTGGCGACCTTAATATTGATCTGCTAGCCCTAACTGAAACATGGCTTCGGGAAAATGATTATGTTAGCGAATCAAGTCACATGAACTTTCAGAGTGCCCAGAGCACAGGTCGAAGTGGTGGTGTCGCCGTCATCTCTCATTCCAGTCTAATTCTCAGCCCCAAACCCAAATATACATACCTCTCCTTTGAAAGCCTCGCACTCTCCATTACGTGCCCCAATTGGAAAAAACAAAAAGCTGTTATATTTATAATAATTGATCGACCTCCTGGTCCATATGCGAAGTTCCTAACAGAGTTTTCTGATTTCATTTCAAGTTTGGTTTTGAATTGGGAAAGGATTGTTATAGTTGGAGGTTTCAACATACATGTTGATAACGGCAGTGATTGCCTCAGTAATGCTTTTGGCACGATCCTGGATGGGATCGGTTTCACCCAGAGTGTGAATAAGCCGACTCATTGTCACAATCACACTCTAGATCTCGTTCTAACCTACGGTATTGAGATTACTGATCTGATTGTCCTTCCTCAAAACCCTATACTCTCTGACCATTTCTTAATTACCTTTCAATTCATACTAAAAGACTATCCAGCCCCGCAGAAAAAAAACAAAACAAAACTATAATGAAAAGAGCATTATCAGACAAATATAGTTATAGAGTTTAAAGAAATTATTGAGCCATTACTAAAAGATATGTCATGTGACAATGAGAATAATTTTAATCCAATTGTCACTGATCAATTGGTTGACAGATCACCTTAAAATCTGCTCTCGATGTTGTAGCTCCGCTAAAACAGAAAAGCATTAAACCAAGACCTCCGGCTCCTTGGTATACGTTACAGCTCAGGACACTCAAACAACATGTAAGACGCACAGAGAAGCTTTGGTGGCGCTCGCACTCTGAGCAGTCTCTGAAGTCATGGAAGCTCTGCCTGCTCACTTATAAGGCAGCTCTGCGGAAAGCCCGAACCAGATACTATTCAAATCTAAAAGAAATAAACAAAAATAACCCCATATTTCTGTTCAGCACTGTAGCCAGGCTGACAAACTCCCACACTTCTAATGAGTCTCTTATCCCCTCGAACATTAGTTGTGATGACTTTCTTCAATTCTTCAATTACAAAATTACAACCATTAGAGACAAAATCAACAAAGCTACTCTAAAAATCAGCTCTGAGCAAATCCAGTCTGTTATACCAATATCCCACATAGATCCTCTAATAATATTAGATAAATTTACTCCTGTTGATGAGGTGGAGATTACCTCAGCCATCATGTCGTCCAATCCATCAACCTGTTTGCTCGTATTCTAATCAGACTCCTCAAAGAAGCCCTCCCCCTAATAATAGATTCCATCCATAACATAATAAATATGTCGTTAGACAATGGCTACGTTCCTCAGTCCTTTAAGTATGCTGTGATTAAACCTCTAACCTAAATCCTGATGAACTAGCCAACTACAGACCTATCTCTAATCTTCCCTTCCTCTCAAAAAATCTAGAACAAGTTGTTGTGAAACAGCTCTGCCGCCACCTGCAGGACAATAATATATTTGAAAAATTTCAATCTGGATTCAGAGCTCACCACAGCACAGAGACTGCACTGCTTAAAGTAACAAATGACTTACTACTAGCTGCTGATAACGGGCTGGCTTCAGTCCTGGTCCTGCTGGACCTCAGTGCAGCGTTTGACACCATTGATCACAATATTCTACTGCAGAGGTTAGAATGTGACATTGGAATCAGAGGGACCGCCCTCAAATGGTTTAAATCCTATCTATCAGATAGGTACCAGTTTGTTAGTATAAACCAGTGCACCTCTCCCTGTTCTAAAGTAGCCTGTGGTGTTCCACAAGGATCTGTGCTTGGTCCAATCCTATTTACTCTGTATATGTTGCCATTGGGTAACATTATCAGAAAACATGGAATTAATTTTCACTGCTATGCTGATGACACTCAGCTATACTTATCAATGAAACCAAATCAGTCTGATCAAATAGATAAACTCAGTGCCTGTGTGAAGGACATCAAAACCTGGATGACCTTGAATTACCTGCTCTTAAAAAAGAAGAGGTCATTGTCGTTGGTCCCAAAGGTTAAAGAGAATCTCTCATTCACAGCCCATATAAACCTTTTTTCTCTCTGCCTCAAATTTGGAGCTTTGTGGGAAAATTGCCCCGTTTTGCATATTCATTAGGTCTCATGTGCTAAAACTGTGGTGCATGCTTTTCAGAGACGCAAACAAATCTGCACCTGATTTTAGCATCACTTTCATAGGGAAATCCATTTTGGATTGTAGATTCTTTGTAAATCTGGCCATTACAATTTTAATCACATATGCAGGCCAAGGCACTCTATCTGCAGATAGAGGACACATACAAGTTTTTCTCATTCTCAGTATATGGACAGGCCTCACGTGAAAGCTAAGAACCTCCAGAATTCACTCACTGAGCTGCAGAGGCTGGACTAGCACTGATTCATGATTGGCTGCAGCTGCTGCTGTGTATCCTGTACAAATGTGTTTACAGGGGAGATATTTGGTAAAGTGTTTTTCCATTGATCCGAAGGTTGGTATACAAACATTCACGCTCCCAACAAAAAATATCACTGGGAGATAAGTCAGATACACTGACCCAGAGGTTGGTGGTGAGATTCCAGCTGTCATGCATGAATACTGTTGTTGTGTCTTTCGGAAAGACACTTAACCCATTATTCCCAGTGCCTGTTCACACTGGTGTATGCATGTCTGTGTGTGTGTGTGTGTGTGTGTGTGTGTGTGTGTGTGTGTGTGTGTGTGTGTGTGTGTGTGAATGGGCGAGTGATTCCTTGATGGTGGAAAAGTGCTTTATAAAAATGTGACCATTGTGGATAAACCTATCATAAACCAGTTAGTTGTATTCTAACAATCCAATTCAACATTCTTTTAACCAGTACTACTGAAACACATGTCAGCTTCTCCAGATCTGAATCAGGAGCATGCAGCTCGAGGAGCGATGACCCACGCCCACACAGGAAGAACATGCAGAGCGCGCAGGCTTCATGGAGGAGCCGCAGTTTTCAGTTTACAGTTGCACAGGAGGCAGAGGAGGCATTAGCAGAGAGCAAGGAAGAGGACAGATGCTCCGCGCTGATTAGCACAAGCGAACGCTGAGAATAAAATGTCATCTCACCCCAAAGACGCAGCGGTGGAATACATTAAGACTGTGCTACTTTATGATCAACAAATACAGAGATTACAGAAAGAGAAGAAAGTGAGCCCCAATCTGCACATATCCACAACATCTCCACTGTCAATGTTAGGATGCGCCTGATTGTAAAGTCAATAAAAGTACAAATTCAACCACAAAAACTAAAGCAATCCATCCTTTTGTATACCCGTCATCATCTGTCAGCCAAGCCTTCTGTCTTTGTCTCTCAACCAGTCACCAATCAGAACAATTTAATGCACTCACTCTTCCCTATTTCATCATTCTATTCCAGCCATAGAATCCTTTACCACGGCAGCAGAACCATTTTGTTTTTTTGGTTTTTTTTCAGTTATGTTTTTTTATTGCTCAAAACATCTTGAAATACATGCATTTTTACTCTTAGCCTCTCCACAGATTTGACCTGTAACTTGGCCTGCTTGTCTAATGAAGATTGATAAGTTTAATGCCATACTGTGGAACATTCCAGACAAAGCAGTGACATCTCCTAGGAGACACCTTTAATATAAGATTCACATAAACAAACCAGAACCACCAAGGCAATAACCATGACCAGATTTAGACTAAGACATAAGGAAGACTAGCATTGGAACCAGGATTTAACCAGGACTAAGGTCTGAGTTGGGACCTGCCTGAATTAGTACGGAAGTATAAGCATAAGGACTAAACCAGGGCCCAGGACTAGGATCTAAACCAGAAATTTAAGAACTTAAGGACCTAACCAGGTATTAAATTTCTGATTAAAGCAGGACTTGATTTAGTCCTGATTTAATCAGGACTAAATCAAGTCTAAACCACAGCTAAATCCAGAAAAGAGCAGGACTTAAGCCAGACCTGGACTTCAGCATTAAATCTGTTACGTGTGACTGGAACAGTCCAGTGAGGTGACTAGCTAACAGGGGGCGCTCTAGGATAAACCTGGATACATAGTTATTGCAGCTGTTAGTCACATGACCCTCTGGACTCTCCAAAACTCTGGTGCAGTGAAGACAAAAGTTTATTCAATCGCATAGGAGGGAGTCAGAGACGGGAGTCCACACAAACATCAAAATCACAGCATAGAACCTCTATAGTTTAAACAGAGCTAAATAAATAAATAAATAATAAATAAAAGGGACATTAATTTTTCCACAATAGCTGAAGTGCTGCCAATGTTCAACCCCAAAGACTGTTCTCGGTTTAGTCTTTGATAGTATATTACTTTCTGGAAGTGGAATGCACTAATCCATCTTATTCAGTTACGATACCGATATTGATACTTTGACTTTAAGTATTTACCAATACCTGGTGGTGCAACATTTCTGTGGAAACAAGCAGGAGGAGGCTCCTCCAGGCCAAATAAGAGTCAGGTTTATGGTGACACAAGCTCACTCACAGTAGGAAACATGTTGTTTTCTGTTTTTCAATCTAATAACATTTTGGACATTTCTTTCTTTCTCAACAGTGACTTTCCCATAGAGTTATAGAGGCCCCTGCCCTCCATGTGAGATTATGACATCATCAAATTGTACAATGTGAATGCAACCTATTAGAAGACCACCCTGAGCCCCGAGCAGCTCTGCATAAAAAAAATATACTAGGGATTTCTTTTAACAACAATCGGATAATGTAAAACTGAATTAGGTTGACTGGTTATTTTGAAGACACAAGTTTTCCTAAAAAGTCCCAAAATAAAAATAAAAGCCAAATTGGATAATATCCAACTGATCCTGGCTTGTGCCTAAATATGAGCCATCATCTGTGTTTAAATAATGTGAATGTGAGGGCCCCACGCGGCTCTGAGGAGGAGGGGTGCTGGGAGGGCATCTGCTGCAGCCCTGCTCTGAGATGCTTAATAATCCATGACCTTGCATTATTTCTCTAATGTTCACATGTGGGGTTCCTCATCATATGTAAGAGCTGTGGGGTAGTCTTCTGTGCGAGCCGTGGGGTACTCTGCTGTGGAGGGTGTGGGGTACTCTACTGTTGAGGATGCTAATTCAGTTACAACTCAAATTAGTAAACCACAGGGTATTCGCCTGTGGGAGATGTGGGGTACTCTGCTGTGTTCTTGGCTGGGGCACTCTGGGTTTGTGAGGTACTCTTCGCTCTGGGGTAATCTTATGAGATATTCTTCTCTCTGAGTTAGTGGAGTACTCTGCTGTGTTCTTGACTGTGGTGCTTTGCGTTTGTGGGATACTCTTCTCTCAGGGTTTGTGGGGCACTCTTCTCTTTGGGCTTGTGAGGTACTCGTCTCTCTGGGTTTGTGGGGTACTCTTCTCTTTGAGTTTGTGGGGTCCTCTTCTCTATGTGTTTGTACAGTAGTCATTCCAAGGTTTTTTGGCACACTCTTCTTAATGTTTGTGGGGTATTTTCTTTCTATGGCATAGTGGAATACTGTTCTCTGTGATGCTAGAGGTGGTTCTTGGCTGGGATGCTCAGTGTTTGTGGGGTAATCATCTCTGTGGGTTTGTAGGGTAGTCTTCTCTATGGTTTGTGGGGTGCTCGTCCCGGTGGTTTGTGACTGGAGTGCTTGGGGTTTGTGGGGCACTCTTCTCTTTTGTTTATGGGGTACTCTTCTCCATGGTGCAGGAGGTTGCTCTTGACTGTGGTGCTTGGGGTTTATGGGGCATTCTTCTCTTTTGCTTTATGGAGTACACTTCTCCATGGTGCTTGAGGTTGTTCTTGCTTGGGGTACTCGGGGGTTTGTGGGGTACTCTTCCTGGTGGTTTGTGACTGGAGTGCTTGGGGTTTGTGGGGCACTCTTCTCTTTTGTATATGGGGTACTCTTCTCCATGTTACAGGAGGTTGTTCTTGGCCCGGGCGCTCTGTATTCGAGGGGTTCTTTTTGGGGAGTGATGGAGCACAGCTGTGACCTACTTCTGCAGAGAGCCTCACGTGCAGAGGCTGAAACGTGACTCCCACCCCTCACTCCTTCAGCCAGGTCTGAGAGCACCCTAACCCCCCCCCCCACCAGCACCAGGGCCCAGACCACCCCTCCCCAGAACCAGACCGGACCAGCCCATCAGAACTGGGGCTGAGGAGGGGCTTCCATACCCGCTTCAGGGTGCTCCTGTCAGGCCACATCTGGAGCTAATCAGGCCTCAGGAATGTGCTGCTCACTCACAAATATTCACACACACACACACAAAAGTTTAAACCTAGCACTTTGTTTTCTTTCGGGTTGGCCCTGCTTTAGACTGTGTTAGTCCTATTGCATGAGATAGATAAAAGTGCTTGCATTTTAATCAGGTAGAATTTTTGGGACACTTTTTTACTATAGGAATGATTTATTAACAATTATTAACAATGCAAATTCTATTGTGATTGCATTTACTGTGCATTTGTATGTCAGAACTGAATACTGAGGCCATAGCTTTTGTTTTTTTCAGAAATTCCTTCAGCGTGGACAGATGTCTGTGTAAACCCTCAGTCGTCCAGGTCTGATCCATAGCAAACGATGAAGTTAAATCTGTCAACTGGACAAATTGTTGTAGCAGTGAAGACGTTTCGCTGCTCATCCAAGCTGCTTCTTCAGTTTTGGTCAGATTGCTGGTGGACACTGCCTTATAACTATCTGAAGGTAACTCCACTGAAAATAAAAACACCTATTGTTTACTGTTTATTTATTTATTTATTTTTTAACTATGGATCATACATGGATGACTGAGGGATTACACAGACAAAGGAACAACATTTCATGGAAACAAGCAGGAGGAGGCTCTCCTCCAAGCCAAAGGAGAGTCAGGTTTGTAGAGATGCAAGTTTACTGTAAGGATGCATATTTCACTTCATATTCCAGTGCTATAACAAAATAAAAAAAACAAAAAAACAAAACTGCATACTGGGGCTTTAATGTTGTATCCATCTTTGTGTTATTCCCTTTTTACAATGACCTTAGTCTTCTTTTAGACCTTAGAATATGACATTAAAGAGCATGAGTATAGCCTGCGCCTGGTCACAAAACAACTATGTGGTTCCTGCAGTATGTATCATTAGAACATAAGCTAAGGATTTAAGTTCTCTTATATGTTACTGAGGTGCCTTGAATCACCTTTTTTCTTTTTTTTTTTTTAAATCACACTATGTATGCTTTTAATTTAGAGGGCAGAGTGATCTAAGATGACCACTGTATTAATTAACACTTGTCCTCAAAATTGTGCTGAAAGGAAGCTGAAACCTTTGAATAAATGTGTAATCAAGCTACCTTACCAGGGCCAGTGGCTCAGTGCAGTGTTTGCCTACAAACCCGAAGGTCAGTGGTTTGATTTCTTCGATGAAGTGCACACTGTTATGTCCTTAAGCAAGACACTTCAGTCGCAATTCCCATGTAAATTTGAATATGTGTGTGAATGATATTGGCACACATGCAAAACCTTGATTGAAGTGAAATGAAAAATGACTTCAGTGCAACACTTTGAGAGACTAAAACATATGCATTACATTTTGAAGACAGAAATGAGAAACAAAACATTTTTAGCTCCACAAACTTTGTCAATATGGTGTCTTGTGTATTTCAGAGTAAAAATATAATATAAACTCAATACCTACCTGTCCTGTGCAGTAACCGAAGCTGCTGCATTCCCGTTTGGTCCCTCTGAGTCTGAGGAGCATGAGTTTAAAGATCCAGTCTGGAGAGAGCGGGATGAGGTTACATCTCTGTTTGAATTAATAGAATTGCCCAACTGTCCTCAGGGTCAGAGGACTAGCTCCAGGACAACAGAGAGGACCGGACAGACTATGAAATGAATCCTTTGCATTTGACCCATCTTTCAAAGCTACGATCAGGAGTGGGTACCCTGCAGAGCCACTAAGGATTTTCTCCAGATCATGTATAGGGTTAAGCCTACCACACACCACAAGATTTTTCAGTCTTAAACAATCTCCAAGCACAAAGAATGCAGCAGGATATGGCAGTGAAGAGACCGCACACTACAAGCTTAAAAAACACAGCCAACAAAGCTAGCGACCTCTGTAGAGTCACTATTACTTATCTGCAGCAGTTTCACCCCAATCCTCACCGTCTGGATGTAAGCAGACACATATGAAGATCTACTCTGGCCTTTTTACTTTTTAAAGAACACTTCAGACTTGATTAATAGTGCTGTTTTGTGGACTGGATGTCATTTAGATTATTTTCACTGTTTATATTTCTTCACCTCTGTGTCCCTCACTCCGTCTGCCTCTGACGCTCTATTTTATAGGCTGGTGCAGCAGTGGTGATGTTTTGTGGTTATGATATGAAAAAGCATCGTACACATTTGAGGAGTGCAGTGGATTAAAAATTGCATAGGAGGAAGTTGGGTCACCCTTCTCCAAAGTTCAGGAGAAGAATATCAAGTTCCAAAAACGTTACCAAGTGCACTTTTAAAGCAACATGATGTAACTTTCAAGAGGTGGCATGTCTCCTGCATGATTCTATGGACATAGAAAGTTAAAACCATACTAGGAGCATTCTCCATGGAGACAGATACATTTATGCCATACTGTGGAATATCATAGCCAAAAGAACAACATTTCAATCAGTTGCCAGGCCAGATAAGAGTCAAGTTTGTGTAGATGCAAGCCCACTCACAGTAAGGACACATTTTTTTAGTATTTCAGTGCAGTGTTTTCTGGAGGGATTTATTTTACTTATAATAAAAAGTTGTATTTTATGAAGCTGGTAAAAAAAAAAATTGAGGACTCTATACCACTATATTGGTAATGATGTGGTGGGAAATATGTATTAGTATTGCTCTGTCAGCTTTGTCTCTCATTTTTGTGCCATAATCCACATTAATCTATAATAATCCAGTCTAAAGTTGCTTCACTCAGACTTTTTCTACATACAGCAGTTTTCTTCTAGTGCCTAAACACTGAAATATTCCCATTACTCTCATGTTCATTCTGAGCTGACTCAAGTACAAAGCCAGCCCCACCACCTTTCCCGTATAGCCCCTTCTTGTCTCATCTCAGGTTGACCACCCTCCAGGAGCCTGATCTGAACATGGTCCAGATCTTTGGTCAATCAGAGATATTCCAGAAGCACCATGGGCTCTTGTCTCTGACTTGAGCCTTCTGTGTCTGCCAAGGTTCACCCAGAGCCCCATCCTCATGAAACAGAACATATTTATCAAAGCAAGAACTTATTTATCAAAGCAGATCTGGGCCTGATCAGAGCAGATGTTTGGAGACTCAGTTGTTAGAAAATTTGACATCTCTGGTTTTACATCTTCTGTCCCCTCTGAGCTCTGTCCCAAAGCATCTAAGCCTCACACGAGCTGGAAAACGTTCACAGAAATGGTCAAGAAAAATTATTATAAATTCTCCCTTTATCAGCATTTCTAAAAAAAATAAATAAATAAAAAATGTGACCGTACATTTTTTAGCTAAATACGTAACTGGTGGGTAGTTTAAGGGCTGCTAACACGAATGGCTAACTAATAGTTACATGCATAATAAGTGTTCATAAGCATTAATAAGTGTTTTATAAATACTAACTAACAGGAACAACCAATAGCCTAAACTAAAGTGTGGTTAAATCAATCAAATCCATGATGCAAATCCTTTATTATTAGATGAACAACATGGTTTAAAGTTCAGCTACTGGTTACAATATGTTAAAGCTAGGGTGGTTTAGGTAAAGATTATTATTTAGGTGAATGTTAGGCTTTAGGTTAAGGTTTAGGTTATGGATAAGATTACAGTAAGAGTTTAGGTTAAGGTTATGTTTAGGTTAGGGTTTAAGTTAAGGTCCAGCTAAGGTTAGGGTTTAGGTTTAGGTTTAGGTTAAGTTTAGGGTTTAGTTAAGGTTAGGGTTTAGGTTAGACAATAGTGACTATGGTTAAGGTTAGGATCAGTCTTATGTTCCCTCCTTAGAAATCCTGGAAATCCATGAGTGAAGGAGTGGTTACTGGATATACACCACTTTGAATGCCTTTAAAGAGCTACATAAATGTGAGAATTTACTATTCCCTGACCCAACAAGAAACTCTATGACCTATTCACAATAATAACACTACAAGACTGCTGTTTGTTCCATTTGCACTGTGAGATCATTTGCATATAGCTTCTGCAGGCAATTAGTGTACTCTGTCCTGTCCCTCATGAGGAGTTTACAGGTGCAGACATGAGCTCATCAGATCATACAGGACTAAAGCCACAGCAGTTTAATCCTCGAGCTGATGGGATAGCACGTGTGGACAATATTTATTATAGTTTTAGATTAATTAAGTGACAGTTTGTGGAAAAATATACAGGAAGTAACACTGAGTTGTACAACAGAATCCCTCTACCTATGTCAACAAAACAGAAAATTACATCCAAAATACAGAGACAATTTATTCACATGAAGGACATTTTCTTTTCTTCAACAGTTTCTTCATTTAACAAAATGAATGTTTCGGAAGTTACACAAACTTTGTCCCTTGTGTACATGGTTGTTAGATAACAGAACTGGACTCTACTTCTGCTATATCTACTGTCCATGTCCAATTAAGAAATAAAACCCTAAACTTTCCAGATATTGATGAAATAGGGAAAACTATTCAAAATTATTTTTCCAAAATTTTCATACAATTATTATTATGCTCACTAACTACGTTTGCATGTCCTATATTGTGCAAAACTGACTATTGTGAGTTTTTAGCCATTAGCTCCCCAACAACATACCTAGAGTTGTGTTTGTTTCATTCTCACAAGTTTGAGTATTTATTTATGGCCCATCTTTATTATTTATCTATCTACATCTCCTGTCTACAAGCTCAAAATGCTCTGTTCCACCTTGTGATGTCATGTAGTGGTAGTTTTCAAGTTAATAGCTCCTTTTACCTTTAGTTCAGTAGAGATTGGAATTTGCAGAGGTGAAATTACCCAAATTATTCTAGTATGGCTTTTAAAAACACAGTGGAGCACTACCTGTATTACCACATGACATCACAAGGTCGAGCAGAGTGTTTCCTATTTGAGAGAAGAACGCAGCTTAAATATGCAGAGTTTGTGTGTTAAACATGTGTGAATGAAACAAAACATAACTCCAGGTCTGTTTGTGATGAGGAAACAACATTAGAACACAGATCAGAAAATAGCCTAATATGAGCCCTTCAATGGAAAGTGTAGTCTAGCTTGTCATATACACTTTAAAAGCAGCACTTTGTAAACTGGACAAGGTGCTGGTGACACATCTAAAGAAGAGAACAGAGATGACCCCTATGGGGGGCCTAAGAAAATGAGGTCCAAAAACTACTCTCAGAAGTACAATTGTATTAAAATGTACTTGAGTAAATCTATGTGTGTACCATCATTATGTTGTTCTGCTTAGCTGACTTCAGATGCTGTTTAATGAAGGGTGAAGGCTCCATTTGCCTGTTAAATGTGCCCTCCAGACTAGGCAAGGGTCAGTCTGAGTCCTGGTCTGGTCCTTGTCTGGTTCTGTCTGGTCCTGGTTTGAGCCTGGTCTGGTCCTGTCTGGTCTTCATCTGATCCTGGTCTGGCCATGGTCTGGTCTTGGTTTGGTCCTGACTAGTCTTGGTCTGACCCTGGTCTGGTCCTGTCTGGTCCTGGTCTGATCCTGGTCTGCCATGGTCTGGTTTTGGTCCCGGTCCGTTGGCAGTGCTAGTGATCAGGACTCAGATATTTGCATGGATTCCCTGTGTTCTCTGTACACAGCTCCTCAGGTAAGTGCACAGGCAAATGTACCTCTGCTCTGCTCCAGAAAATGCTTTAAGACCTCAGCACAAGGAAACACTTAGAGACAGGGAGACATGACATGGCAGATTACTCGAGTAACTTGGCAATGTGTCATTTTTTGTTATAAGTGAGTACAGATAGGGGGTAGGTGAAAATAGATGATGAGGCTGTATCAGGCACAATGTAGGAAACGGTCAGTTTGAGTTAAAACATAAAAATGTCTGATGAAAGCAGTTTACACAAGGCTCATGGTACAATCCTTCACCGTTAGCAATGCTTGACACTTGAAGGGCCCATATTATGCTGTTTTATGATATACCAAAACTTTGGACTCTCCACCAAAATGGTTACATTTTTATTGTCCAATAATCACAAAGTGTGCTCGAGCATGCTAGTTGTTGTTAGTTTTACTGTCAGGGCAAAAGTCCACTCTGGTCTCTGAGCGTTTTGAAAAGTTCATCACTGTGAATAATTAAAATGCTCAATGTGTAAGGTAACCACTGCAAACTGTATAAATTAGACATTGTGCTTGTTTCTGATATAAAGTTATCATCCATGACACCCATGGATCGTTATGTTATAGTTTGCACATTTTAAATCGCACTATTCATCTAAAATGAATTAATAAAAGCAACAAGTCCACTGAATTCTGCATTAGAAAACTGCTCCAATGGGAGCTGACGTTGCAGTAAAGACTTTTTTTCATATGTATCAACGCATCTACATGACGCTGCCAAATCCTACGCGTATCACCGATTAAGAAAATACAATTTTAGAACGAAGTAAGTACAGAGCAGTGGGCATATGATGGTGATGGTGAAAACAGGGGTTGATCGGCAATATGGCATCATAAAGCGATTAAAGATTGCTCAAACATGCACAAATCACTCCAAACACAACTTTGGGTGAGTAAATGCTGAGGGCAAACAACTATAACATGGTTAAAACCTCTGAAAAGTAGATTTTGCAAAATAAGTTTGCTTTAAAATGAACTAGTTCTGTTTTTCACATTTTTAAGACCACAAATCAGGTAACACAGGCTGACAAGTGACCAATAACAGCCCTGGAATCCTGCGCCCATTTACATAGCCCATATCTGAGGTGAGGGGCTGAGTGCCGCTCTGAGGTGATAGGCCAATCCATCAAGGAGAGGAGAGGGTGAGGGGTCATAACCAGGTAGGGGGGCAAGATTATTAAGTTCATTGATAACTGTAAGAACTAAAAAATAAATAAAAAAATATCATAATAATAATACATAACTTGTGACCATTTAAGAAGGAAAGTTAAAGCCATAGTAAGTCACTTTTTTTGGCCAAAAAAACAGACTAAAATAAAAGAATTTATAATAAAATATAATAAAAATAAAAAGAATTCTGTTCACCGTGCTTTAAAGGAGCATTACGTAACTTTTCTAGTGTTCGCCATGGAGATGCTATTGCCTTGCCTAGAATGCTCCCCCAGTGTGGCATTAAACATTTGCATCTTTTATTGCTCAAAAATGCCTTAAGAGAAGAACGTCACTTTAACTAGTGACCTGGTTTGAGAGCGAGAAAGAGAGGAAGAGGAAAAGGAAAGAAGAGAGAAGAACATGAGGAAGAGGAGAGTGTTAGAAGGAGAGAGGGGATGGCAGCACCACGATGCCTGTGTCCTGAGGCGCAGTCCGTACAAGAAACTCTACTGAATAGTGGTTCTGTATGTATAGTATCTATGGTAACAATCACTTAAGCAACATACATTCATGTCACTATAACAAACATATTGTTTTTTCTTGCTGCAATATTTCAAATAATGTGATTTATTTGCAAATAACAGAAAGTAAAAATTCTGTTCATAGGGCATTAAAGGAGCACTATCTAACTTTTGCAACAACTGGAGTTGTTATCCCTTTGCCTTTAATGCTCCCCAGTGTGACTTTAAACGTATGGGTCCTCGCTCACAAATACCTTGAAAAGCCTGCATTCTAACTGTGAGTGGGGTTAGCAGCTGTTACACAGAATAAGACCCCATGGAGACACAGGAAGGGCATCTGAAGCACAGGGAGATTTCAGAACATGTTTGTAGAGGTCTAAACTACAGGATTAGCAGCTTTTATACAGAATAAGACCCCAGAATAAGACACCATCGAGACACAGGGATGGTATCTGACACACAGGAAGGACATCTAACAGACCACACTATCATGACCTAAGGCAGTGGTTTCCAACCTTTTTTGTCTCACATACCCCATCACATAATTCAAATTGTGCTTACCAATATAGCCATTTATAATGATTATATTTTCTTGTTTTACCCTCTGGCAAGAACTACAAGTTATGCCCTATACAAAGTGGAGCAGAGCCTGTCCTTGCCTCTTTGTGTATGAGTGAGTTTACCCTGAGAACCAGAGCCAGAGGAGCAGAGACTCATACTACACCTCTGTCACAAACCATTACAGGAGGTACAGAGAGACAGAGCGTTTAGCACCAAAGACATGACCTACATCCTCAGGTACAAGAGAGTATGGAGGGAATACAAGCACGCTCAGGATTTCACTGCTCCAAACATCACAGCCCCTGGAGCCTCGAGCAAGAATCGAAACATCACAACAAAACAACTGCTCTGCTTCTACAGTGTTGTTGCTGAGACCGAGGAAGTAGTTCATGAAGCGAGTTTTATTTCTATGAGGTCTTAACAGCTAACACATACCATATTTGGATCATCATGTTAGCTTTTATTGTTTTTAAAGTGCTACATTTGCTGAAAACAACGTATTAACACGTTTTGTAACTTTCTTTACTTTTGTTTTTGACACTTTGACACTCCCCTCCCTTTGCATCAGCAATAAGCCATTCCCCCTTCAGACTAACATCACAACACTACCATGCCATTAATGAAATTACTGCACATAGCATTAGGTTTGTCAAGTTATTGTGTACAGTTTTGTATCATGTTTTTGTATAATTACGGAGAATTGTCGTGAGAGAGCCTGGATGACATAGGGTTGTGGCTTGTGGGCGGAGGATTGGACAGAATCTTACAGCTAACCGTAAGGAGCATTCGAATAGGGCCCAGGAGAGATCACTAAAATACTCAAACATGCATGGATGACATCGAAAACCTCTTCAGACATATTTTTGATGAGGGAACAAAGTTAGAAAATGGTAGAATGTGGCTATTTTGCATAATACTCCCTCTTTAAACAAAAACCTCTCTCCCCTTTTTCCCCTCATGCTCACTGCCTGTCAAATAGCATCCACACGGGTGCTCTGACTGGCCAATTCTTGCTCCATGCGAGGAGTTCTGTTATAGCTCTACTTTCACACAGAAAGCCAGCTCCACACACAGCAAAAGACAAAACCTTTGGCAACTTCATACTCTGAAACGAGCACCCCACATCCTCTCTCTGTCTGCGGAGAGACCGGGAGAGGAAGGGGAGCCATGTCCCATGTCATTCCTCTCACTTTACAGATCTGACGGAATAAAAATTCAAAACTATTGGCCGGGCGAGCATTGACTTCTCTTGTTTAGACTGGTCATAAAAAAACATCATGACTGTGGCGCTTTTGAGCCTATTTTGAGTAATTTTTCTCCATTGATCTAGGCTTTCTGGAGTCACTTCAAATGCGTTTACATCTGGTGCTGTACGGAGCATGGGCAAACTAAAGTAGCACATAAGAGGAGCAGCAGCTTTCACAAAAAAACAAAAAAAACAAAAAAACCAAAACTGAAACCTCTTCCAGAACTTTTTAAATGGGTCTATTAATATTTTATACCTACAAATAAAATAAAGCAGTTTACTGTGTAATACAACCACCTTTTAACACCGAGCCAACTTCTGTGTTTATCTGTGTTGCTGTTGAGCTAAACTGATGCTGTGAGATGTTATATTTTTCCATTGTTAATATTATTTTTTACTGAAGATGTGACAGCTTCTTATTTGAATGTATATCTTGTTCCTTTGTTGGTAGAAAGAGGAAACAAAGTTAATTAGCAAGGTTGCCGACATGTTTAGCTCTTCGCCATATCTATAGTTGCCATAGTGGCCACTCTAAATATCGGATTCCTCATGTATGTAGGGATATGAGTGTCCTGGTTTCTCTGAGCACATGTAAGCATGATATCCAGAATACTGTCATAACCAGATTAATGCTCATAACTGTGATACTCATTCACATTTAAACGCGCTCACTGGGAAATTCAGATAGTATTGTCGTAATGGCAGGTGCAGGTGCGGACCAAGGAGTGCAGACTCGGGGCTAGTTCAGTGTTTATTCACAATTTGTGCAGAAATATAAGTCAATAGTTCATAAGTCACAAACGGGGAGCAGGGAGCGGGAGGCAGACCAGGTGGGCGTAGTGCAGAGCGGGGACGGGAAGCCAGGATCGGAGCGAGGACAGGAGCGGAACGAGACCAGGGCGAGCCGAGCAGGAGTAATCCAGAGAGCGGGACCCAGGGCGGGAGACAAGGAGCAAGACGAGGAGCAAGACGGAGACCAAGACAGGGCAGGAGGCGAAGACAAATGGTGGACTGTACCGGAGCTGGGGTGCAGAGGCAGGAGCAGGAATGAGCGGGAGAGCAGGAACCTGGAGAGTAGCAAAAATCCAATGAGCATTCAAAATGACAAAATGCAAAAACGAAGCAAGAGTAGTCACGTTGACACGCGGACGGTCTGGCACCGAGTGTCTGAAGCTCATCCATCTTAAGCTCCGCAGCAGGTGGAGGTGATTGCGCTGATGCGCCAGGTGCGCGCGGGAGGAGCCAGCAACTCCACCCCGCTCCGGACTCAGGCAGGTGCGGGAGGGGGAGAACACACAGGGAGACACAAGAGAGGCAGATCATGCGTGCCTCATGACAAGTATTCAGGATACTCTCGCATGTAGACACAGTATTCTGATTTCTGAACAGTGGTGCTGTACTGAGCATGTGCAAACTAAAGGTAAGAGCAGTTACTTTCACAAAACGACTCAAACTTAAAGCAGGACTTTTAAATAATATTGATTTAAACCTATAAACAAAATGAAGCCATCTACAGTTTAATACAACCTCCTTTTAACACTGCTTCTGTGGCTGTCTGTGTTATCAAACTGACATTATACGACTCTGGTATGTTTTTTTTCTGTTACTAACACCTTTCCCAAAGCTGTGCCAGCCCTTTACAGCTATATGTTCTTAATTGAATGTGTATCCCGTTATTGGAAACATGCAAAAAAGCCTAAAGTTGCAGACATGTTTAACTCCTTACCATATCTGTGTCATAGCTGCCATAGTTACCATTCTAAATATCCAGGATATTCTGATTCCTCATCCATACAGGCATATGTCTGGGTTTCTCTGAGCACATGTAACCATCATATCCAGAATACTGTCATAACCAGGATAAGGCTCGGATGTAAACGCACTCTTTGATGCAATACCCCCAAAGTTACATAAACATTTTTGGTCAGTCAACTAAAAACTGTTAAGTTAATTATTATATTACTATGACAAGTGCCATTAAAAATTTCACGATCTCCGAGGCTTGGAGAGAAGATCGACAGTACACTCTGTAACTGCTGTTTACTTAGATACAAAAACGCAAACATTGTAAATATGTTGGATATTTGATTTATTGATAAGCACAGTCTCTAGTGTCATATGGCTCTACATATTGACTCCAGACTCCATGTGTGCAGAGTGTGTGGTTACGCATTATCATCTCTAAGCTGTTTACAGGCTGAGCGTGGCAGCGTTTAACACCTGATGTTTGCGCTTGTATGATAGCAGCAAAATCCCTGTGAGACCAGCGCAGCTCAGCATGGCTCAGACCAGCACAGCTCGGCTCAGCACGGTGTACTAAGCTCTGACTCGGTCTGCCTCCTGTCTCCTGCAGGTAGAGCTAGTGATGTGATGTTCGGGAACGAGATGGCTCTTGTGAACAGCTAGAACGGGATATAATTTTTTAAAAGAACCAAATCTTTTTCTTTGTGTTTTTATCCTGATTGACACTGAACCAACCCAAGCAACACAGCCATCAGTGCAGAAGCAGAGCAAGCAACACGAGTCAGAGCTTTGAGCCCAAAAACATATTCGGCATAAATTATTATTATTGTAGTGTACGTTTTATTTCAAAGGGTAAATACACTCCCACTCTGTTTGAACTATTTTAAACACCTCTTAACCCTGTTCTTTTCTCTGTGTGATTAGTTTGTCAATAAAATTAGTTCTCACATTAGCTTCTGTCATATAAATACATAGTAAAAGAGCCAGTCTTTTGAATGGCTCTTTGAAATGAACAGATCCAACAGATTCAGATCACGAGCTGAAAGTCCCATTACTAGGTAGAGCTTCATTCCCTTGGTAAATAGATGCACCGTTTCACGCACGAAGCAGGATCAGAGCCGCTGGGTGGATGGATCTTTATAGAACACACTGAAAAAAATGCACCATAAAGCCTCCACCTAATGAACTCCACCTCATGACACTATGTAATTCTAACTCACAGCCTCGTTTCCACTGGTTCCACATTTGTTTTTGCAGCGCACCGATACAGTCACAAAGTGTCTCCAATGTCTTAAGTGAACTGTTCGTCTCATTTAAGGGGACCAAAAGAGATGACTCATGGTATTAGCATACCTAGCCCTCTTTAGCTCCAGGTCTGCTTAAAGGTTATCTATTAAAATGGATCTTGTGTGCTTTAAGCCATGTTATAATGCTGTTACCTCCTGTGTTTTGTTTCATTCACAGATGTTTGAGTAATCTTTTATTATTAGTATGTCTACATCTCCAAAGCTCAAAATGCCCAGTTCCAACTTGTGATGTCAGGTAGTGGTAATTTTAAAGTTAACATTGTCCTTTTACCTTTAGTTGAGTAAAGAACACTTCCTGTATTAACACATGACATCACATGGTGGAACAGAGTGTTTTCTTTTTGGGAGAAGTTCTAAGCCTAAATATGCAGGAGTGTGAATGAAACAAAACACAGCTCCAGTTCTGTTTGTGATGAGGACACAACATTATAACATAGATCAGAAAATGGTGTAATACAGGACGTGTAAGCTAAGCAGGAGTAACACACCATAACAGAGTCAGGGAAAAACAAGATGGCAAAATGCAAATATATGTTGAGCCAAAAAGCTTAGCAAAACAGAGCTAGCCCATGTTAGCAGCAGCTGTTTTCTGTTTATCAATGCACTGCACTCTCCTCCAGAGCATAATGCATCTAACATTAGCCAAACCCATTGCATTACATAAATAGATGCTAAAACACAGCATAGAGGCGCAGAGATGTGAAATAAATGCAGACAAAGCAGATGATGAACCAGAAATAGTGGCTTTAACTGCGTCTCACAGCACCACAAATTAAGACTTACTAAATGTCTTTTTGTGAAGTGCGGACATTATCTTTATGATTAAAAAGTATAGATAAGGTAAGTTTGTTTGTATAGCACAATTTGTACACAAATTAATTCAATGTGCTTTACAGAGCAAGACAACACAATCACAATACAACAAATACTATAAACATACATAATCATCATAACATTAACATTAAAAGAGAAGAGTGCAGAATAAAAACCTTGCACTCATATGCACAGCTAAACAGAACTGTTTTGAACCTGGATTTAAACATTGTCAAAGTAGAGGCCTGTCTCACATCTTCAGGAAGACTGTTCCAGGATTTAGTTGCATAAAACTGAAACGTTGATTCCCCATGCTTAGTCCTGACTCTGAGCACCAGCAGGAGGCTGGCCCTTGAGGTCCTCAGAGTATGAAGTGGTTCATATGGCACTAACATGTCGGAGATGTACTTTGGTGCTAGACCATGGAGAGACTTGTACACAAACAGAGCTGCTTTAAAGTCTATTGGCTGAGCTACAGTAGCCAGTGAGGAGATTTGAGCACAGGACTTATGTGATCGTACTTCCTAGTTCTAGTCAGGGCCCGAGCAGCAGTGTTCTGGAAAAGTATAACTGATCATGTTGTAGTGTTATGTTTGGGGTATGTCAGCTGCAAACTGCGCTGAAGATCTCGAGTGCAAACCAGTCGGAGTACACAACCAGAGCGAGTCAAAAGGGGCCTTAACTCATGAACGAGAGCCTTTGTCAGAACACAGTATATATGTATGCACTGAAGTTGCAGCATGTGGCTAGTAGCAATATGACATAACTTCAATACCTACGGAGCCTGAGAGTAGTCAGATCTTTGGTATAATGCCCTCTCCATTTGGCCCATTGTTCAACACCACTTGGTCGAGGCCAACTGCCATGCCTGGGGATCATTCTTCTGATGCTGAGCTGTAGGTTTCTGGTCAAGAGTACTCTTAGCTGGAGGGTTAGGCTTTCATGCATATTTTAGGTTAAAGGGCCCATATTAACACCATTTTCTGGTCAATGTTATAATGCTGTTTAACACACTCAATCAGCAAACACTCTGTGATGTCATGATGTCATGCTGCCGAGTATATGAGGGCTCGGCAGAATACACTCGGGGCCAGACCGTCCGCGTGTAAACGTGAATGCTCCAGCTCAGTTTTGCATCTTTGTTGCCCGTCTGCATGCTCTTATTGGATTTTTTGCCACCTTCCAGATTCCTGTCCTCGCTCATTCCTGCTCCTGCCTCTGCGCTCCGACTCCGGTACAGTCATCCCTCTGTCTTGCCACCTGTCCTGTCTTGGTCTCCGGCTTGCTGCTTGCCTCCTGCCTTGGGTCCCGCTCTCTGGACTACTCCGGCCCTGCCTGTTCCGGTCTCGTCTCGCTCCTGTCTTCACTCCGGTCCTGGCTTTCCTGTCCCCGACCTGCACTCCGCCCGCCTGGCCTGCCTCCCGCTCCCTGGTTCCTCGTGTGTGTTTGAATGAACTGTTAAAGACTAAAATTCACTATTCTGTAAATAAACACTGTCAACTTGCCCCGAGTCTGCACTCTTTGGTCCGCTACACCCACCGTTACGACAGTAAGTTTCAGCCCTGGAATTGCCAATTTCTATAGTACTAAAGGTAAAAGACAGATGTTAACTTGCAAACTACAGCTTCATGACATCCCAAGGTGGAACTGAGCATTTTAAGTTTTGGAGATGTAAATAGGCTAATAATAAAGGGTTATTCAAATGTGTGTAAATGAAATAAAACACAACTCCAGGTTTTTGAGGAGGTAACAGCATTATAACATTGCTTACAAAAATCTATTTTGTGTAATATAGGACCTAATAGAGCAACTGTAGTACTGAGGAGAAACACATCCTGACATGATGAGAACATGAAAACGCAAAAGAGAAAGAGGCTCCACTTAACCCTGAAATCAAAGCAATCAGAAATACTAACCACAGAGTTATACCTTTATGTTGATGTTTGGTGTGTTTAAATGAGTTCTACTTTTCTTCAATGGTCTGACCAAACTTCTCCTCACACTCCCTCCGGGTGCAATGTTGTTTTCATACTCAGTGAATCACCTTTACGAGCCATAATGAGCTCTGTCTCCACTCGGCAAATGGCTACAAAGTTGATTAAGGTCAGGGGTGTAGTGGTCCTCCGCGGCCTTACTGTAAGTATCTGTACGTGTGCTTCTTTGTCTGCTTAAGAGCTCATGTGCTTAGCATCGATCTCACTCACAGTAAGTACAGAAGGGCCAGTAAATTACCCCGCTATGCACTTCCAAGCCACCACCACGAGCATCTCAAGAGGCGCTGACAGGCCCAGCTAACAGAGAAGTCAAGAGTTCAGACAATCAACATTTAAAAAGTAAATCACTGTAAAATGTTGAACATGGTTTAAGTAACTTGAGACTGAATGATGGATAGCACGCTCACCTGTGTTTGACTCATAACCTTTCTGTGTGGAGCATGTTTTCCCTGTGTCTGGGTGGGTTTCTTTGGGGCACTCCAGGATTCCAGGATCAACCCAAAACACACACCATAGGCCAAATCTTCCTCCTAATCCTGACCAAGACTAGCTCAATATCTGGAGATGGGTCCCACTGCTCCTGCCAGGTTGTCCCAGTGGTATAAAGGTCAGAATGGGGGGGGCATTTATTCCTACAGGAACAACTAAGTGTCCTTTAATTTTGAATTTGGAAAGAAAGTTTTTATTTGAGTTGCTTCACAAATTGACTGACTCACATTATCTTGTTTATTGTTTAAAAAAGTACTAAACCAATGTTTATTTGTCACCAAACTAAACTAAAGCTATACCACACACATTATCTCGTTATGTACTTGTCTGTCAGCCTGCCCCTGGGCAGCTGTGACTTCAGAATAGCTTACCACCACCCAATGTGGAATGAATGAATAATGCAGTGTGAAGAGGTTTGGGTGTCTTGAAAGGCATTATATAAATCCAAGGCATTGTTATGACTATTATTATATAGTGCATTAATGTATTATAAGTAATGGACACCAACTTTTGGGGGGCCTGTGGCTGTTGGAATCCTGTGTATTTGCACATTGTGCCTATGTCAGGAAATGACACTGCTCTCAGTTCTGTTTAAAATGTAATTACCTCACACAAAATGTTTTATTCCACTGTCAAATCATTCTGTGATAGTTATCGAAGAAACAAATCACAAAATAAATTACCCACCTTAAGTCAAGATTCAAACTCTATAATCGACCTATTTAAACTTTCACTGGTATGTGCTGGCTCTTTGAAGTGTTCCTCGAGACTGTACTCTGGACATGCAGCACAAATCGCCCTTCAGCCCTGAGGCAGTATTGGTGTGATCTGAGGATGCAGCCGTCGCCCCGGACAAAGAAGGAGCGCTAATCCGGCTCATCCTGCTCATTTAGGGCCGACACAAAGCGCTCTGGAACTGGCACTTTGAATGTGTGCGTACGCCGGCAAGCTCATCCCCGTGCCACCATCACAGATCACTGATAATAGGATGCCACGGAGATAACAAACACGCTATCTCTGCACGCGCACGCTAGATACACATATGCACACTAGCACCGCACACGCACGCTAGCCAGAAGACTCAAAGTGGGTTAATTGAAAATGGCACTCCTTGGCTCTCCCGTGGCACTGACATGATAAAGCTGTTATATTTAGATGCGCTCTGCAGTCTGCGGGCACTAGTGCTTGTGTGTGGAAGTGCTTTGAACATTATCTGCACATATTGTTGGAATGACCTACTGGCTTTAAACGCCTCGCTTTGGTTTTTCACACCGGCTTTAACGCATAATAGTGATTAAACAATAAATAGAGCTGCTCGTCTGCACAATAGGCTCCCTGTGGACATGTTCCAAAGAAGTACATGGTGGCACAGGTGGTACAGAGGTTGTCTTATAACTGAAAGGTTAGACGTTTACTCTCCCCATGAGGAAAAGTCTCATTTGTTCATCAGCAATTTGTAGTGATGGTTATTTCTCACTTGCTTTTTGCATTCTGAGTAACCTAATTATTCACCATGATGAGTTTATAAATGCTTTTCAAAAATTTCAAAGACGATAGCGGAATTTGTGTCACAGTAAAGCTAACAACAACTATTATTCTAACAATACACATCCTGATTATCAGACAATAAACCATTTATAATTAGATGGAGACAGCACGCAGCCCACTTATTTTGACTTCAAGAGCTGCTTATACAATACATCTGTTCAGGGGAGAGACAAATGTTGCTCAAATACATGGATCAAAATTGGATGCAGGCCCTTTAAACTTCTGAGACTCATTTGTACAAAATAGTCATGAGAGTGTTATGGAAAGACATGCCTCAATTGTCACCTGCTGCATGACCCCCCCCCCCCCCCCCCCCCCCACACACACACACACACACAGGGAGACAGGAGCATGGGGGCCTGTCAGAGAGCAGGCTTCAAGCTGTGGGTTTGTTTTGGAATTGCGTTCTGTCCAGAGCCTCCCTCATGTTCACACTGTGCATTAAGAATGGATGAAGGAGCCAGTTACAGTTGGGCTTTGGTTTCCACATTTACTAGGCTCACAAGGCTTTCTCTGTCTCTATCGAACAGTAAGTTCAGTCAAAAATGTAAACTCAAAACAAAATATTTTACATCTGTTAAATGTCGGTTTATGGGAAAAAATAAAAATTATACACACAATTTCATCTGAAATGCAGGGACAACATTTCTTCTTTTTTTTTTTGTAATTCATTTTTATTGCCAAATAATAAATATTGGGTGTATTAAACAGACTTTGGTCCTTGTTTATAATGTTTGCTGAACAACAGTCTAGCAAACAAACAAGGACCAAGGACTCGTCCCTACTTGTCAATATGGCAGTAACCGTTCCACTTGTTAGATTCCAACTGAAGCGTTCAGGTCTGAGACTGACCAGCACAAGTCTGTATTGTGGTTGAGGGCAATTTAGCACCAAACAAACCAAAACGAACATAGCAATGCCAACAGGCGTACTTCAGCCTATTTAAGCCGAAATACACACTATTTAATTAATAAAAAACATGCAGAAGCACTTTGTGTATCAGTGGACGGGTCACTGTGCTTTTCTCTCAGCTCGATTTAAATAAAGTTAGATTTTTTGGTTTGCTCCAATGTTGTGCCCCTTCGACTAATCAGTCCAAAATATTTGTTTGAAAGCTTCAATCAATGGTATTAATCACTTTCACTGAGAGCCATCCCACATTAATGTGTAGAACTCTATTCAAAAGGCTACAAATATCAATCTGCCAAGTCCAGGTTAAGTAACATGGCCTAGTAGTAACACCTTCTTGTCTCCACAAGTTAAATGTTTGGGTTTAATACGAGGCTGTGGAACATTACAGACAAACCAATAACATCTCTATGGAGACAAGCAGGTGACAGAGCCTCCACCAGAAATCTAACCTAGTACCTTTAGTATATTTCGTTTCTTGCCAAATAAGTGGTGGCATTAGTCAGTGCGTCACTATAGAGTTTTTGCAATGCATTGTGCAACCCTACAAACCAGCCATTTCATCAAATGTTTTTTTAATTTTTTTAAATTTTAATTTATTTTATTTTATTTTTTTTATTTTGGGAGAAGATGCAGGCCTTTGATGTGCCCACTCCTCCAAAGACAAACTAGGGGGCACTGCAGTGGGCACAGCAAGGGCTTTTTTTACCCCAGCTTCTGTAGTCACTCAACATTTTATTACACTGCAAAAGGCAATATGCAGTAGGGATGCACCAATATGATACTGGTATCAAATATCAAAGTAGATATTGTATGACCTTTGTTTAATGTAATAAGACGACAAGCTGATTTTGGCCCAAAACGTCTCATAATATTTGAAGTTTTATTCATGAAGCTGTTCAGTAGTTATGTGAATGTAACAGTTGTGTAACTGAAAATGTATTAAGAAAATAAGTGCCATTATCTGTCTCTGGTATTGGTTAATATCAGGTATCAGCAAGTACTTAAAGTAAAAGTATCTAATATGTGGTCAAGTTTAAATGACTTAAATGAACAACGTTTGATTTAATTTGAGTAGATTTGACTTGCACAATTATCTACCAATGGAGCAAGATTGATTTTCTTTTATCAAGAAACATAAGGGATGCACCAACCTGGCTGTTTCACTTCAAATACCAATATAGATACATTTGGCTTTTGGTAGGGGAGACGGGAATGATTGTAACACAGGGAGAGTTGTAACAGCACCACGTTAGCCAATCAGCAACCAGATAGGACAATAATGGTCATTTCAATGTTTAGCTAAATTACCACTGATCTCACATGAGAATTTTCAGGGCTGTAAACAGGAGTAAAAAAATGAGGCATTTAGTTTTTTGATCCAAAGTAAATTTTGTGCTATGAGATGGAAAAGTTTCAGACAAAGTCACAGCAGTTGCATCAGGTGAAACAGGAGTCTCTAGGGGCAAAATGTGTTGCCTTTTCACCTTCTTATGTCAAACCATTTTACCAATAGAGTGAACTAAATAGCTGACCAGGGCGGGGAAGGATGTAACCCCCTATATAAACTAATGCAAATTACTTTTTATAGAATGCATGTCAGAACAAAGGAAACAAAGGAAATAAAGACTGGGAAAGTTGTAAGTATTTTTTATGTTACTGTCTCAAACAAGGTCTATCATTCAGATCAGAGGTGAAGTAAACCGGGATCTCCCATATAACACTGAAGAAGTGTGTACAAATCCACACAAAGACATGAAAACCACTATTAATATCACATACATAAATGAGTTAGAGGTCTTTTAGACCAGTCTTCACTTT
This sequence comes from Periophthalmus magnuspinnatus, assembly GCF_009829125.3. Lineage (NCBI taxonomy): Eukaryota > Metazoa > Chordata > Actinopteri > Gobiiformes > Gobiidae > Periophthalmus > Periophthalmus magnuspinnatus. Next base: position 18,721,944 of record NC_047135.1, on the reverse strand, counting down.
ACACAGATGCCCTGCAGTGCAGACAGGATGATCATATCAGACTGAAAATTGGTGGTGGGCTCATTAACACACATACACACACTCACACTGATGCAGTTAAACTGAGGTTTGGAGTTATGCTCAGTCACAGACACTGATCTTTTTCCCCAAACCTGATAATGGAGTGTTACAACCTACCCCACTAATGGAGTGTTACAAACTTCCCTGCTAATGGGGAAAATTGTAACAGAGAAGGGGCGACAGTAGCTCAGTTGTTAGAGTGTCGAATCCTGCTCTCGACATAAACGTCATTGGTAGAGTGGTCAGATCCACTTGTGGTGCATTTCCAGCTATCAGAGATGAAAGTTGTCATTGTGTCTTTTGGCAAGACACTTAAGCTGGCTCGCGCCTAGTGTCTATGCACATTGGTGTATGAATGTGTGTATGAATGGGTGAGTGGTTCTTTGATGTAAAGTGCTTTGAGTTCCTTAAAGGTAGAAAAATGGTATATAAAAACATGACCATGTATGTGACCAGGAAAATGTTGGACTTATCAGCTCACAGCTGAGAAAATTATTCTGAAATTTAAAGTGGTGCCGTTGTAGCCAACATGTAGGCATTTTGTGACTAAGTTATAAGCACTCAAGCAAAAATTATTACAGCCATCCCCAGGCCCCCTTATCTGTTCATACTCGATATTTATGCTAGCATGATACTAGCATAGGGACTGAAAAGGCATTTTCTATCAAAGTTAACTTAATTCAAAACGAAGTAAGTAGGTATAACTGTTTAACAGGTTAGCATGAATAAAAGATCTAACATTATGCAAACATTATCATAATTACAAAAAGTTCCACTGGTAGATCATTTTACTTTTCAAGTGAAATTTACTCAAATCAAGATACACTTTTCTTAATTCGAGTTATTTTCAATTTTATATTTGACTTTTTGCAGTGTAAATCATAGTTCTCCTCTACAACATGACACATATTAGTGACTATGTGTTGTTGTGTAGCCTTAGCCTGGTGTGAGCCACATGGATGCGGGCGATAGAGGCGTGGAGATGGAATATAAACATGACAGAAGCAGACTGTCCCCTGCCCCAGAGTCTACAGCCCAACAGTCCTGAGCTCACCACAGCCAGCTCTCAGCATGCACTGCTCTGTGGAGAGCCGTTTAGCACAGCACGGTCATAACAACAACAACACACACACTTCTACCAACACCCATCTGGGCTCCCTGCGTTATTAGAGACAACAGCACACATATGTCAAAGGACAGTCTGCAGAGAGAGCATTCTGTGTCCCAGTTACAGCAGAGACGATGCAATGATGCTATGTTACTCTGAGCTGTACACTACTGAAAGAACGCAAAAAAAAAAAATGCATCACACAATCTTCCAGTAAAGGTAGCACTGACTAGGGTTGTCACAATATATTGAAAATTAAGTGATACTTAAACTAGTATTGAAACTAGATTAGGGCAGGTATCAATACTAAGAAAATCACTTTCACAGCACAGAAATGAACCTTTCCTGAATGGCTTTAGAATGATCTGGAGCTGTATCAAAACAAGTATGAGACCACATAGACTAGTAAATACCCACGGACCACTATGGAACCTACCTGGACCACTGAGGAATTACACAGATATAAGACCACATGGGAATATAATGAAAGTACTATGTTCTATTTTCTAAAGAAACTATTGTTATTATCATTGTGGTATCGAAATCAGTATTGAGTATAGAGTCTAGTTGACAACACTATAGGTCAAATGCAGAGGACACATTTGCTACAGTGACAATAATGTATTGCTGGGTTTCAGATGACATCACAACATTCTACAGGCCAATAATATTTCATACAGATGGGGGCAACTAAAATTAATATTGTTAAAATGCAGATTTTTTTGTTGTTGTTGTTGTAATACAGTGAGTTCTTGGCTCTGTTCAATAATAGAAATGATCAGGTCCCCTTTTGGATATTTCATGGTAAAGTACAATGTAATTTATAGGGAAAACTGGCTCTAGCCACCTTGTGATGTCATGAAGCAGTAGTTTTAAAGTCAACAGTTACCTTTACCTTTAGTTCAGTAGAGATTGGCAATTCTAGGGTGGAAATGATCCTAATGATTCTAGTGAAGGTGTATGGAGTTTAAAAATGTACTGGGGCCCTTACTGTATTACCACATGACATCACAAGGTGGAATAGAGTGTTTTCCATTTGAGAGAAGAACTGAGCCTAAATATGCACGGTTTGTGTGTTAAACATGTGTGAATGAAACAAAGCACAACTCTAGGTATATTTGTGATAAGGAAACATTATAACATTATAACCGGAAAAGAGCATAATTTAGTCCCTTGAAGCTTATGATGAGGGTAAACCATTGTAATATGGTTCAAAGCTCATTAAGTTGATTTGCCCACTTAAAGTAAAAAACAAAAAAATGTTATGCTCCCACTGATCCACTTGTGTATATGCTTGAAGTATATTTAGAATTGACAAGCGGCTTCGGCTGTATTTCTGTCCACTCCAATCTGCTGAACCAGGCACACAAGTAATGGTGATTCCAGTGCAGGGTACTTCACCTGCCTTTCCACTTCAAAACGTGCTAGCTGTGTGTTTTGGGCATTATACAATCTAGTGGTTGGGTATTTCAGTAGATCAAGTGGTGTGATGTGCTACAAAATCAGGTCGGTCTAGTTACCAATAGAGATGTCCCGGTGCAGTTTCTCCCATATTTGTAATCAACCAACCAACCTCATCTTGATACAACCCCGTCTTATTTTTTTACTCTCACTTTTTATAATTTTATTTACACAATTTAGGTTGTGCTTGTATACATAATTAAGTATCCCATTGTGAATTTAGTTCCAGTTTAATAAAATGATTACGATATATAAAAACTACTTAAAAATAGCCCAATAATGTGCTATAATATTGCAAAATCATGCTTTAAACTCCTCCACACACAGCAGCTTCAGAACAGTGACAGAAACATTAGATGATGTTTTAGCCTCTGTTTTTAAAGGCAGTGTTTTTCACTGTATTATTTTTGTTTGTGGCTTCTAAAAAGACCAGAAACCTGGCTGAAGCACATTCCTACTTCACATATGTAAACAAGTTAGCACATTCAGCTCTGCTCCTCCTCCATTTGTGTAAAGTTTTGTTTTCACTTTTAAGGCTCCTTGAAGACATCCCAGAGGTAAAACAAATGCTATACCTGTCATTGTCATGTTTTAGTGACTTTAGAGGCTCCTCCATCTACAGCTCTGGGTGTTGTACAGTATGTACTGTACTTCAGTTTCAAACATGGGGTTTGGGACAGAAGAGACAGTGTGGTTGTGGGTTTGAGTCCCAGGTTTAGTTTTAGGGTCTATAAACAACATACCTTTAGCTCTAAAACAGATGATATCTAGCTCCCCATGTGTGTATGTGTGTATCTGCTGTGAACAACTGGCACTGTTAATGTTAAGCATGTCAAACTCCAACCAAAGGAAAATTTATAAACTCAGCACCAGAGAATACAGCATTACTAAAACAGCTGTGAATTACACTACACACAAATCCATGTATGTTTGTGATAAAGCCGTCCACTCACCTCACATACTCTCACCATTACTCTATACATAGTTCTTATAAGTTCTGTTAACTCCATAAAGAATGTAAAGTAATGATCTTTGTTTGTAGTTCAATATTAAATACCTTTCACAAGCTGATGGATCAATACTGAGAGCCAATATCGCAGTATAGATAGTGATACCAATTACTTTGGTTTAGCATTCAAATATGTTTAATAGATGCATGGAATAACATTTAAATGGTGCAATTTATATATCATTAAATTCCAGTGGTGGAATGTAACAAAGTTAAAAGTAGTAAAAATAAAGTTAAAGTACTATGTACTAGTGAAATTTTAAAGTGGATGCTTTTAACTTTTACCTTACTACATCTGAGAGCAGGTATAATACAGGCTTTATTCAGTCTCAAAATCTGCGCAAAAATACTTTCTTTTTACTCTTTAAGTACATTTTTAAACAGGTTCTTTAAAATTTTAACTTGAGTAGATTTTTTTATGTGATACTTTTACTTCAGTATTTTTTTGCTCCGGTATCTGTAGTTTTACTTAACAGAATTGAGCCACTTTTAAATTCTTAAAGAACTAACGCAGACTTGTTTTACAAATGGGACTTAATGTCCAATCTTACAAAAACAAAAGTCTCTGCTCCGTTTTTGCCTCCCGTGTGCTCTCCCCCCTCCCTCACCTGGCTGTACCTGGAGCTGGGCGGAGCCCTCGGCTCTTCCCGCACGCACCTGTGTCCCATCAGGGTAATCACGTCCACCTGCCCTGCTTAAGAGGAGCTGGGAGAAGACACTTGGTGCCAGACTGTCCGCGTGTCAACGTGATTATACCTGCTCTGTTTTTGCATTTTTGTCTCTTGCCCTTTTTGATGCTAATTGGAGTTTGCTGCCTACCAGGTTCCGGTTCTCCTGACCTTCACAGCTCCTGGCTTCTGGCCCTGTTTCTGACTCCACGCTCCAGCTCTGGTATTGTCTACTCCTTGTCTTCACCTCCCTGTCTCGTCCTGGACCCCGGCTCCGATTCCCGCTCTCCTGTCTGCTCTGGCTCGGCTTCCTCTGGTTTTTGGTCCCAGTCTGGTCTGCGTCCCGCTCCTGTTCCCGTCTCGGCTTTTCCCCGATGCGCCCCTGGCTCTTGCTCACGCCCTGCCCGCGGCTCTTGTTGGATTATTGAACTATTATTATTTACTATATACTATTACTATTTTCACTAACTGTAAATAAAACACTGTAAACCTGTCCCGAGTCCTGCACTTTGTTGGTCCACCCCAACCCCGCAGTTACGACAGTGTCTGAAGTTATATGTCTGGACTCATATTTGATTCATGTCCCTCTCTTCCTTGTCTCGCCACAGAGCTCACCCTGCACACAAATGAGCCATTGAGCCACACAGAGCTCACCCTGTGCACATGGACATGAGCCATCGAGCCACACACGTTTGTGTTATAGTCTTAAAAAGGTTTAGCAGACTGTTTATGAGCACCGGGTGGACAGGGGCACCACCTGGCTCTGAGCGAGGAGGAAAGCGGTGGGGCTAATGTACGTATTTGAATGTACATAAATATATTGAAATGACATCTAAAACTTTGCTTGCAAAACTCCTAAAAACCTATTTAGGGCATACAGCCCTGCTTGTATGCATGTGATCTGAACAGGGCACTTGTAAAATAAAGATTTGTGTTTTGTGCTCCTTTTGGGCCAGCGATAGTAAACATTTCACAGTGCTGTGGAAAACTAGTGTCATACAGTAGGCCTGTTCTATAAACACTGGTTTTACATTTGTTCTGGGCTGTTTTTAACTTTGAAGACCTGGCAACCCTGTCTGACCCTGAACAAGATCCTTTTTCGGCTCCTTTACTCAGATTTGGCAACTAAACTGTAGATTTATAAGCACAAGCTCTGCCAAAACCAGTCAGAAATACCAATGCTAACATTTCCAAAAGTAATTTAGAAAAACGCTGTACCGAAACGCTAGGACATTTTAAACTGTCACCGAGAACCCATACTTACATAATGAAGTGCTGAGAAAATAAATAAAATCAACCCTAAACATTTTTTCAAATAAATGAATAAAACAAAAAATCTAAAACTCATCCAGATTTTTAAAATAAAAAGGTTATTATTCAAAATGTATTTTTTTTAATGTATGCATTTATTGTTTTTATTTAATAGGTTTTTGCTTTCTACCATGTTATAAGGTATAAAAAAAAACATGCCTGAAGAGATTTTAGGTGTCATCCATGCGAGCCCTCCCAACCCTCATCCCATAAGCCTGTGTTACAAGATAAACTAATGCTTATATTTGGAAAACACACAATTACAACTCCAGGTGGGACTGGGCAATATATACCAAAAAGATGTGTGTGTATGTGTCATATTATACAATCTCAATTTTCAATTGAATTGTAATTGTCTTAAATATGATATTTCTGAACATAAACAATAAAAAGTTGTGCTCAATATTTACAATTACTCAGTTACATTTATTTGAATTTTTTTTTTCTAAAGAAACTGTACTTTTCTTAGTACTCTTACTTGAGTAAAAGTTGTCGTTAGGTTACCCTAATTACACTTAGGGTAATCTTTATTTGCACACCTAGCTGCTCTATTACTAATGTACATTTACATACAGCATATCAAAACACAATATAAAATGTCTATTTGTTCATAAAACATAGTCAAAACAAGTGGTATGGGTCAGAATAAATATATATTTACAAACTCCACACACTGCACATGAGTGCTTCTCCCTGCTTCCTTCTTCCTGCTGTGTTCTCTGCCATCTCCAAGACAAGAGTTTCTCTAAAGGCCTATTGTCAAATTAGGAGTCAATCAGAAGATAGCATTTGGGTTTAGCAGTGGGCAACAGAGTTATCTTTGTCTGAACTATATTCTGCCAGATATCAACAATAAACAAAATCTGATCTGTAACTCTCCACAGGAACGTGCCAGAGCCCACCTCACCCATGCGCACAGATGAGATGCTGATGTGTGCACATCTTATATTTTTACCTACATAGCAAACGACGAAATTTAAATCTGTCAACTGGACAAATCATTGTAGTAGTGAAGACTTTTCGCTGCTCATCTTCAGTTCTCTTCTCCCCAGAACTGAAGAAGCGGCTTGGATGAGCAGCAAAACTCCTACAAAGATTTGTCCAGTTGTGTCATGAGGCACGTATTATCTGCCTCCCTTGTGTCTCCCTGTGTGTTCTCCCCCTCCCGCACCTGCCTGAGTCCGGAGCGGGGCAGAGTTGCTGGCTCCTCCTGCGTGCACCTGGAGCGCATCAGCGCAATCACCTCCACCTGCTGCGGAGCTTAAGATGGACGAGCTTCAGACACTCGGTGCCAGACCGTCCGCGTGTCAACATTCCTGCTCTCGCTCGTCCCTGCTCCTGCCTCCGTGCTCCAGCCCTGGTACAGTCCTCCTCACTGCCTTCCTCCTGTCCTGTCTTGGTCTCCGGCTTGCTTCCCGTCTCTGGCCCTGGCTGTCGCCCTGGACATCTCTGCCTGGCGTGCTCTGGTCTCACCCTGCCCTGTCTCCCGCTCTCTGGACTATCCCTGCTGGATCTTCCCTGGCCCTGCTCCTGGTCCCGTCGTGCTCCGGCCTTGGCTGTCTTCGTGCCCGCTCTGGACATCTCTGCCTGGCGAGCTCTGGTCTCACCCTGAACCTGTCCTCATCTCGGTCCTGGTTTCCCATCCCTGCTTGGCACCACTCCCGTCTGGTTCGCCTCCCGCTCCCCTCTCCCTGTGTGTGTGTTATTACTATTAAGACTGAACCTTTCACTAACTGTAAATAAAACACTGTAAACCTGTCCCGAGTCCTGCATGTCTTTGGTCCGCTACACCCACCGTTACGACAAGTTGACAAATTTAAACTTAGTCGTTTGCTATGGATCAGACCTGGACAACCGAGGGTCTGCACAGACATTTTTACCTACAATAATGCAAACTGCAGAATAAAACAACACCTTTCAAACAATAGACAAATAAAGTCTAATTCATACAGCTGAACACCAATGTGCCAGAGTGTATTGTTCAAATGCACACTATGTGCACAGAAGCAATGCTAAGGATTACACATGATATATTTTACCTACAATTATGTCAATAGCAGACTAAACCATGCTTACTGATTGACAACAGCATCCTATCGATCAAAAAAAGGTCCTCTACTCCTGAGTCCACCGTGGAATCTTCACTCTTTGCCACGAACCGCTCCGGGTCAGAGATGCCTCTAGTATACCTTGTAGAAACATCCACAGTGTCCTCGATAGTCCTCGATAGCGGACTTCCATTGTTTTGTCCATTTTGTCATGTTCAGAAAGCAAAACTGCTGCAAAACAACAGTGCGTAAAATATGCATGCATTACGCATGAAGGACACTCAATTCACTCACTTTCTTTATGCACTCATCATGCTCCATCCGTTTACGGAAAACCATGGCATATGATAAATCGTCGTGTTCCACTGTTCATTTCCCTGTAAGGGGAAAACACTAAATGTGTGTAATATAATTGGTTGATTCTACAAGGAGGGGAGTGGGACGTAAACTTTCAGTCATCGCTGATTCGCTGTCTAGTTCCAGTAACCCAGAACCCCCACCTTATTGGCCAACCTTGGTGTCAATCACAAGTTAACACGTTTGTTTAGCAGTGAAAAAGAAAGTTGGTGCTGTCAGAAGTTTATTATGCTTGAAATCGACAAAAGAAATGCAAAAAAAGTGATGGAACAGATTTCACGTTTGGAATACTTTCCTGCAGGAGATTGGACATGGAGGATCTAATTTATTTTGTGGACATAATATCTTCTCTGGATTATATTCTCTGGACCTGTACGGAACAAATGAGAGCAACTTTCTGGAAATATGTTGATGTTTGACCGAACCAGAGCCCTCAAAGTTAAGCCATATCCAAATCCAAATTTTTGGCTTTCCTGTCATCACTGTGGTGATTGCAGGTAAAAATGGTTTGGATATTTGGAAAGACAAGCGCCGTAGCATTCATTTGATGTCTAGTTTGTGTTGGTGATGCAGAAGTATATGTAAGTAAGTACATTGCTGTAAAGTTATAAAGTGGGGACGACTGCCAGGGAGCGGGCTAACACATATAGTTAAATCACCATGTTACCTTTTATTGCTTTTTAAAATACTATATCCACCCCCCTGCCAAAAAAAAAAATCCAAAATGTAATAAGTTTCACATTTGTTTTTTGACACTCTTTCTCTCTGCACTAAACCACTCCCCCTTCAGAGCGCTATCACAACACAATCAGAGTGCATCCCACTAATGAAACTACTGCACATTGCATCAGATTTGTGAAACTGTAGTTTGTTGTTTTGTATCCTGCTTTTGTATATTTATAACAAATGGCAGGAGCATGGGTGAAATAGGTAGAGCATCAGACAGGATCGTACTGCTAACCGTAAGGAGGGTTCGAATAGGGCTCGAGGAGAGATTGCTAGATTACTCAGACATGCATGGATAACATAAAACCACAGCATGCTTTTGATTAGGGAACAACTTCATAAAAGGGCAGAAAGCTCCAAAAAAGTCTTAAACATGGTTACAAGCTCAAAATTTTGTCTAAGATGTGTCCTCACAGTAAACCCGTGGTACATTTGGACAGCACATCCTAGTTCAGCAATTACAAAGGAGGTTATTCATCTCCCCCTCGAGACACTGCCTTTGCATAAATATATTTAAAAATGTATGAATTAATGAACCCGTTGCAGCACTGGGACTTACCTGTGACAGAACATATCCCAGAGTACCACCCCCACTGTCTACCCTGCAATGTACACACAACTGTACAACCACACCAACTCAAAACACACACACATCTGCTCCCACCTCGGCTGCTGTCACTGTGTCCTGAGGGAAGGCCCGCTCACACTGATATGCTAATGTAAATATGTAAACCTATTTTATTTGAGGCTTTTCATGTGCAAAAGAATATATCACAACACGACAGGAGGCTGGTTCAAATATGAGCGTCGTGATTAGGAGGAGCAGAGGAGGAAAACTCACATTTTTCAGAAGTTGTTTCAGATCCAGAAATGGGTCAGATCCTCCAGCTACATTCACGAGCACAAAGAACGCAGAGTGCGCTAAACAACCACATTCAAATCACCCTAAAACCTGTCAGACCTCTTTTGTCCCAGTCTACAACAGAATAACCCCATTTGTGCGAATGTGGGATTAAAACAAGTGTGTAAATGTCCAAACACATGTCTAATATTGTCCTGGCCGTTTCTTACCTCGTGCAGTTGAATGCTCTCCTAGTCTGCTTCTATTGTAACTTGGACTGTGCTGTTACATGCAGCAGGTATCAGAGTACGTACACCGGCTTTTCCAGATGCTTTTCCAAAGACTTCCGGCGCTGGCGAGAACAGCAGCTGGTTTGCATCGCGCTCCTCTATTTTCCAACTTTTTCCTACTCTTTTTACTCTTTACCCTCTTTGTTTGTTTGGCACTTTTTGTAAATAGTGTTTTTTTTTTCAGAAACGCGGTGTTTTTGTTTAGTTTAAGTTTTTTTTTTTGTTGTATTTCACCAATTTCACCGGCGCAATGTGCGTGGGACCGTGACCACCCATTGTTTACCCCAGAGAACAGCTGATGGCACTACGTGGGTCTGTCGTGCTCCCGCAGGATCGACATGACATCCCAGCTGAGCTGCTACGGAGAACGCGGAGGGGCAGACGAGTGGGACGTAAACTCCGGGAAAAGAAGTGACGCTTCAGACCTGTGCTCCCTTCTGTCATCGCGGGAAACATGCGGTCTATTTCGAACAAGACGGACTAACAAGACGGACGAACTAGCAGCGCTCACGCGATATCAGCAGGAATACAGAGACAGCAGCATCATGCTTTTCACGGAGTCCTGGTTAACCCCGCAAATCCCGGATTCAGCTGTTGCTATGGACAACTTTCACCTTCTGCGCGCAGACAGGACGGCAGAGAGCGGCAAGAGGAAAGGAGGAGGTTTGGCTCTGTTTGTGAATGAGAAGTGGTGCAAACCTGGACACTGTACAGTGAAGATGCAGCTGTGTAACAAAGACATTGAGCTGCTGGCTGTTAGCATGAGGCCATACTATCTGCCCCGGGAGTTCTCACATGTGATTGTGATTGCTGTGTATGTTCCTCCCTCTGCTAATGCTGAGACAGCCTGTGACACGCTGCACTCCTGTACCAGCACACTCCAAACAAAGCACCCACAGGCTCTCTTCCTTATCTCTGGAGACTTCAATCATGCATCTCCTGCACCTGTCCTGCCTACATACACTCAGTATGTCACCTGCCCCACAAGAGACAATAAAACATTGGACTTATTTTTTGCCAACGCCAAGGGGGCTTACTCTTCATCCCCACTGCATCCCCTGGGTAGAGCTGACCACAACATTCTCCATCTGGAGCCTGTGTACCAGCCCATTGTGCACAGACAGCCTGTGGTGTCCCATGTGGTGAAGAAGTGGACTGCTGAGAGTGAGGATTCTCTGAGAGACTGCTTTGACACCACAGTGTGGACAGAGCTCTGTGACCCACATGGAGAGGACATCAACGCAATGACTGATTTCATCATGGACTACATAAACTTCTGTTTTGAAAACATCGTTCCCTCTGACGGTGCAGTGTTTTCCGAACAACAAGCCGTGGATTAACCCTGACATAAAAGCTCTGCTGAAGGAGAAGAAGAGGAAGAAGAGAGTTTTTAGGTCAGGGACCAAGGAGGAGCTGAAGGCTGTACAGAAGAAGGTCCAGAACAGGTTTGCTCCCCTGAGCTGGACCCGGGACACTCTAGTCATAGGGAGCTCCATAGTCAGGGACGTGGAACTGCCTGCAGCTTCCACGTGGTGTTATCCTGGAGCCAGACTGGGTGACATCGAGGGGAATCTTAGGCTTTTAAAGAAAAGTAAGGATAGGTACCGCCGGATCGTTATACACGCGGGGGGTAACGATACTCGGCGCGGTCAGTCAGAGGTGGTTAAATTACAGATAGTGGCAGTCTGTGAATTAACTAAGTCGATGTCGGAGTCCGTGTACTTCTCTGGCCCCCTCCCAACTTACACCAATTGTGAAATGTACAGCCACTTTTCAGCAGTCAACCAGTGGTTGACCAATTGGTGCCCGCAGAATGGTGTCGTCTTCATAGATAATTGGAGGGCATTTGAGGGGAAGCCTAGGCTTATACGTAGAGACGGCATCCATCCCACGCAGGCTGGCTCCGCCCTGTTAGCTCAGAATATGATTGCTAGTCTAGATTGACCAGGTAAGACTAGCACGCAGAATAGCTCAGGGAAGCACAGCTATAGTGACGTCAGGGAGAAGTTTAGACCAGTGAGGCACAGCTCAGTCAGCGAGAACAGCTCCAAACAGACAGAGACTGTGTGTGCCCCACGTACAAAAAGTACAAATAAAACACCTCTAAACTCTGACAAGGAAGCTGTCAGATCTCATAACTTAATAAAAATAAATAAATGTGCCGCAAATAAACAAAATGATAAGTGTGTAAAATGTGGACTGCTAAACATCAGGTCTCTTTCCTCCAAATCTCTTTTAATAAATGAACTAATTGGCGACCTTAATATTGATCTGTTAGCCCTAACTGAAACATGGCTTCGGGAAAATGATTATGTTAGACTAAATGAATCTACACCATCAAGTCACATGAACTTTCAGAGTGCCCGGAGCACAGGTCGAGGTGGTGGTGTCGCCGTCATCTCTCATTCCAATCTAATTCTCAGCCTCAAACCCAACTATACATATACCTTTGAAAGCCTCGCACTCTCCATTACGTGCCCCAATTGGAAAAAACAAAAAGCTGTTATATTTATAATAATATATCGACCTCCTGGTCCATGATGATGACACCACCCTCATCGGACTCATCTCGGACAGCGATGAGTCTGCCTACAGGAGGGAGGTGGACCGGCTGGTGTCCTGGTGCAGCAGCAACAACCTGGAGCTCAACGCCCAGAAGACAGTGGAGATGATCGTGGACTTCAGGAAAGTCACAGCCCCCCTGCCTCCCCTCACCCTGACGGACTCCCCCATCACCACTGTGGACTCTTTCCGCTTCCTGGGCACCTGCATCACCCAGGATCTCAAGTGGGAGCCGACCATCAGCTCCCTCATCAAGAAAGCCCAGCAGAGGATGTTCCACCTGCGGCAGCTGAGGAAACGCAAGCTGCCAGTCCAGATGATGGTGCAGTTTTACACGGCCATCATTGAGTCCATCCTCACCTCCTCCATCACTGTGTGGTTCGCTGGGGCCACTGCCAGGGACAGACAGAGACTGCAGCGCATTGTGCGCTCTGCTGAGAAGGTGATTGGCTGCAGCCTTCCATCTATACAGGACCTGTACGTCTCCAGGACTCGGGGGCGAGCAGGCCGTATAGCAGCTGACACCTCTCACCCTGGACATGGACTATTTGAGCCACTTCCCTCTGGCAGGAGGCTACGGTCCATTGGGACCAGAACCTCTCGCCATAAGAACAGTTTCTTCCCCTCTGCTGTTTGTCTCATGAACACTCTATAATATCTGCACTAAACTGGACACTTTATAACACCGGTCACTTTAATAAGCCACTTTGCACTGTTGTTCTGATGCTGCTATTGTACATATTTTTTCCCTTTAAGTATTTCATTTGATTTTTTTAAGCATATCTTTTTAACTTTGTGCATGCTCTTATTTGTATTTGTATTTATTCAGTGTGTTTATGTTGCACTTTTTCACCGTATCAAGTTCCTAGTTTGTGAACTGTGTTCACAGACTATGGCAATAAAAGTCTTCTGATTCTGATTCTGATTCTGATTCTGATTCTGATCTGATTCTGATATGCCGAGTTCCTGACAGAGTTTTCTGATTTCATTTCAAGTTTAGTCTTGAATTGGGAAAGGATTGTTATAGTTGGAGATTTCAACATACATGTTGATAACAGCAGTGATTGCCTCAGTAATGCTTTTGGCGTGCTCCTGGATGGAGTCGGTTTCACCCAGAGTGTGAATAAGCCAACTCATTGTCACAATCACACTCTAGATCTCGTTCTAACCTACGGTATTGAGATTAATGATCTAATTGTCCTTCCTCAAAACCCTATACTCTCTGACCATTTCTTAATTACCTTTCAATTCATACTAAAAGACTATCCAGCCCCGCAGAAAAAAAGCTATAATGAAAAGAACATTATCAGATAAATCGGTTACAGAGTTTAAAGAAATTATTGAGCCATTACTAAAAGATATGTCATGTGACAATGAGAATAATTTTAATCCATTTGTCACCTTGTCCAATGCTCACCTTAAAATCTGCTCTCGATGTTGTAGCTCCGCTAGAACAGAAAAGCATTAAACCAAGACCTCCAGCTCCATGGTACACGTTACAGCTCAGGACACTCAAACAACATGTAAGACGCACAGAGAAGCTTTGGCGCCGCTCGCGCTCTGAGCAGTCTCTGAAGGCATGGAAGCTCTGCCTGCTCACTTATAAGGCCGCTCTGCGGAAAGCCCGAACCAGATACTATTCAAATCTAATAGAAGTAAACAAAAATAACCCCATATTTCTGTTCAGCACTGTAGCCAGGCTGACAAACTCCCACACTGCTAATGAGTCTCTTATCCCCTCGAACATTAGTTGTGATGACTTTCTTCAATTCTTCAATTACAAAATTACAACCATTAGAGACAAAATCAACAAAGCTACTCCAAAAATCAGCTCTGAGCAAATCCAGTCTGTAATACCGATATCCCACATAGATCCTCTAATAATATTAGATAAATTTACTCCTGTTGATGAGGTGGAGATTACCTCATCCATCATGTCGTCCAATCCATCAACCTGTTTGCTCGTATTCTAATCAGACTCCTCAAAGAAGCCCTCCCCCTAATAATAGATTCCATCCATAACATAATAAATATGTCGTTAGACAATGGCTACATTCCTCAGTCCTTTAAGTATGCTGTGATTAAACCTCTAACCTAAATCCTGCCTGAACTAGCCAACTACAGACCTATCTCTAATCTTCCCTTCCTCTCAAAAAATCTAGAACGAGTTGTGGTGAAACAGCTCTGCCGCCACCTGCAGGACAATAATATATTTGAAAAATTTCAATCTGGATTCAGAGCTCACCACAGCACAGAGACTGCACTGCTTAAAGTAACAAATGACTTACTACTAGCTGCTGATAACGGGCTGGCTTCAGTCCTGGTCCTACTGGACCTCAGTGCAGCGTTTGACACCATTGATCACAATATTCTACTGCAGAGGTTAGAATGTGACATTGGAATCAGAGGGACAGCCCTCAAATGGTTTAAATCCTATCTATCAGATAGGTACCAGTTTGTTAGTATAAACCAGAGCACCTCTCCCTGTTCTAAAGTAGCCTGTGGTGTTCCACAAGGATCTGTGCTTGGTCCAATCCTATTTACTCTGTATTTGTTGCCATTGGGTAACATTATCAGAAAACATGGCATTAATTTTCACTGCTATGCTGATGACACTCAGCTGTACTTATCAATGAAACCAAATCAGACTGATCAAATAGATAAACTCAGTGCCTGTGTGAAGGACATCAAAACCTGGATGACCTTGAATTACCTGCTCTTAAATCCTGACGAAACAGAGGTCATTGTCATTGGTCCCAAAGGTCAAAGAGATTCTCTGTCGGACCAGATAATCTCACTCGACAATGTGAGTATAGCTTCTAGCCTTACTGTAAAAAATCTTGGAGTCCTATTTGATCAAAATCTCTCATTCACAGCCTATATAAACCTAGCTTGTAAAGCCGCATACTTTCACCTGCGAAATATAACTAAAATTAGAAATATTTTACCTAAAACGATGCTGAAAAACTCATCCATGCATTTGTTACTTCCAGACTTGATTAGTGTAATTCTCTGCTCGCCGCCTGCCCCAAAAGTACTATGAGGAGCCTCCAGTTGGTCCAAAATGCAGCAGCCAGAGTCCTAACAGGAACTAAAAGAAGAGACCACATCAGTCTGTACTAAAATATCTGCACTGGCTTCCTGTCGAGCTTAGAATCAAATTCAAAGTCCTCCTCCTGACATACAAAACCCTAAACGGTATGGCCCCATCCTATCTGCAAGATGCTATTGTCCCGTACCAGCCAAACAGAGCACTCCACTCTCAGAATGCAGGACTATTAGTGGTTCCTGGAGTGTCCAAAAGTACAGTGGGAGGGAGAGCATTCAGTTACCAAGCTCCTGTGCTATGAAATCAACTCCCTGCTGATGTTAAACAGGCCCCCACAGTCTCTGTATTTAACCCTTGGATGCACAACCTACCAATACCTACACTCTTCCACGAGTGGGGTCAAAAATGACCCCAATTAAAATCAATGCGTTTTTGCAATAACCTAGGTGTTATTCTTGAAAATCTTTAAAACGAAGAGTTGGAATATTTTCATTTTCCAGGTACTCCTCATAAAACATGTTTGTGACATGAGGGAATTTGCATTTTATTTATTTTTTCATTATTTTTTTAAGAAATTGCTGTTTTTGTATCACTACCCCCACTTCCACAAGTGGGGTCAAAAATGACCCCAATTGAAATCAATGTGTTTTTGCAATAAACTAAACACATTTCTCTCATGATGATTAAGATGATATATTTTGCTTTTCCTTTTTGACATGTACATTTTTTTTTACTTTTCATTCACATTTTAGCACTTTATAATGAATCAATCAGGTCAATCAGGTGACAACACATGTTTGTGTGTCCCTATGTCTGAAGGATGAACAGAGAACATTCAACAGGTCCAGAGACTATAAGACTGTTCACGCATATGTACACACACAAACATCTTATCTCACTGTGTGCACCGTCACAAGCTACTTACTTCTGGCAGTTACCATTGCACACAGGGGTACTGCATTTCCAACAGCAATCAGTGGCTTTGTAATCTTTGTTTCGTGGACACAACTGGGACCTCTTTCTCTTCTGCTGGCCCTGTGTGCTTCTTTCCTGTGGCCAGATCGCAGCAATTTTTGTCATGCCACACCTTCCCATTGCTTCAGTGATGTAGGTTGGTAGGGTCGGTGTACCTTCCAGTCGACTTTTCATGTTAGGTCTCACAAGCTCCTTTGAGACCTCTGTGAGGAAGTGTCGTCATCCGTTGGTGATGCCTACGCAAAATTCAGGGTGCTGAGCCCTGAAAAATGAATAGGCATTCAGAGCACCACGGGCCACCTCTGTGTCTGGTGTTTGCAGATGTAGTTGCCAACCATCTGATCCATAGTATCTACTCCTCCTTTGGTCAGGTTGTAGAAGCTGATCGCTTCTGTTTTTTGTTTTCCTTTGGGCTGTTTTCATCCACCATCTTGCTGTGGTGCATTGTGCTAAGCAGCAGAACAGCTTTTCCCTTTTGTCTCACATAGCTGATCGTGGTCATGCTGCCATTGAACCCAAATTCAGTGCTGTAGACCACTCTGGACCTGGAAGCCTTCATGACTGGTGAAATGTCTGACTTGTTCTGTCGCAAAGTTCCCACAACAGTCAGAACCTTCTCCAGGAGATGCTCTGCAAGAGGCACACTGGTGAAGAAGTTGTCCTTGGTGATGTTGCGACCTTTGTGTCTGAATTCACTGCACAACTGACAGACAATGTTTTCCCTCAGATTCTTCTGGATGTCTTCCCCTGGCTGTCTCCCTAGGTACACAATCCTATCAACTGCATATGGGGTGCATGCATCACAAACCCACCCCTCCTGGGTGGTGAGACTGCTGACATCAGGTGTATAAGTGGGACAGTATTGACAGTCAAAGTTGTATCAGATGTGAGAGATGCCATCAGATGTGTAAGTGGCACAGTCGTGCAGAGTGCAGAGTTGCTAAGAATTAAAGGTTCATAGAAGATTCCATAGGAATTGCTTGGGGTCATTTTTGACCCCACTTGTGGAAGAGTGGGGTAGTGATACAAAAACTGCAATTTCTTAAAATTAATGAAAAAATAAAGAAAAATGAAAATGGACTCATGTCACAAACATGTTTTGTGAGGAATACCTGGAATATGAATATATCACAACTTTTCGTTTTAAAGATTTTGAAGAATAACAACCTCTGGGGTCATTTTTGACCCCACGTGTGCATCTAAGGGTTAAGACCAGGCTTAAAACCTTCCTCTTCGGTATAGCTTATGACCAGGTTACTTAGTGAGGGTGTTAGGGAGTGACATTAAAACCCGGGATAAGATAGGCTGCAGTAGGAGATAACTAGCTGGGGGAAGTATGGCAACCTGAGCACTATCCTCTGCTTTGTCCTATTTTCTCATCAGCAATGCTATTCACATGTTGCCCCCTGTCCCACTCCCCCTGTGGAGTGTAACTCTTTCAGATGCCCCGATGACAGCTGGACCCTCTCCTCCTCCCCACCTGGCCCTCCTCCACCCGCCTCCCTCTCCTCCTCGCCTGGCTCTCATCCTCCTCGCCTGGTCTTCCTCCTCCTCGCCTGGCCGATTTTCCTTGTTTTGTCTGATTTTTCCTGTTGTTTGATTTTCCTGTTTGTTTTTGTGTGTAGGCAGCACAGTGGCCGAGTGGCAACACTCATGCCTCACAGCAAGAAGGTTTGGTTCGATCCCCGGGTTGCCCAGGCCTTTCTGTGTGGAGTTTTGCATGTTTCTCCCCATGCCTGGATGGGTTTCATCCGGGTACTCCGGTTTCCCCCATCAACCAAAACATGAACGCCCTTCGAGACAACTGTTGTTGTGATTTTGGGTGGTACAAAAATAAAATGAATTGAATTGAAGAAACTGAGGAGGAAAATCAGGACAAGCCAAGCCAGCCATAAGAGAAGGATGGAGCAACAGCTACAGGAGAAGAACATCCAGGGGGTGTGGAGAAGTCTAAAGACTATCTCAGGCTTCAAAGCACCTCCTGCTCAGACGGAGGGGGACCTGCTGTGGGTGAACAACCTCAATTCTCACTTCCTGAGATTTGATCAATCACCCAGCCCTCCCCCCACCCAGCTGCCTGCTCTCCCCTCCCCGGCTGGACAATGGGGAACTCCTGCACCTCTTCACACCTCTGCCTCTGCTCTTCAGCCCCCCAATACACATGGACTCACCCATCCTCCCAGCCTATCATTTTCTACAGCCCAGGTGAGACTGGAGCTCAAGAAGATCCGACCCAGGAAGGCAGCAGGACCAGACGGCATCAGCTCCAGGCTCCTTAAGTCCTGTGCAGATGAACTGTGCGGAGTTATGGAGCATGTCTTCAACATGAGCCTAAAGCTGAGGGTGGTACCACAACTCTGGAAGACCTCCTGTGTGGTACCGGTGCCCAAGATGCTACAGGCCAAGGAGCTCAGCAGCTTCAGGTCGGTGGCTCTAACATCTCACCTGATGAAGACACTGGAGAGACTGGTCTTTGGCCACCTCCGCTCCACCGTGAGCTCAGCGATGGACCCGCTGCAGTTGGCGTACCGGCCTGGCATCAGAGTGGAGGATGCCGTCATCTACCTGCTGCAGCGCTCACTGTCTCACCTGGAGAACCCTGGCAGCACTGTGAGGATTCTCTTCTTTGACTTCTCCAGTGCTTTCAACACCATCCAGCCACTGCTCCTGAGGGACAAGCTGGAGACCGCCGGGGTGGACTGTGACCTGGCAGACTGGATCCTGGACTATCTCACAAACCGGCCCCAGTTTGTGAGAGCCAAGAACTGCGTGTCTGATCTCAGGACCTGTAATGTGGGGGCGCCCCAGGGCACTGTCCTCACCCTTTACACTGCAAACTTCAGACACAACACGGACAGCTGCGTCCTGCAGAAGTTCTCTGATGACTGTGGAGTACAGAGGACTAGCACAGGACTTTGTGGACTGGTGTCAGCAGAACCACCTGATCATCAATGCAGAGAAGACCAAGGAGATGGTGGTGGACTTCCGCAGACGCCACTCTACTGCCCCCTCAGTGAACATTCAGGGAAGGGACATTGAGAGAGTGGACTCATACAAGTACCTGGGTGTTCATCTGAACAACAAACTAGACTGGACTCACAACACAAATGCACTGTACAAGAAGGGCCAGAGCAGGCTCTATCTCCTGAGGAGACTCAGGTCTTTTGGAGTGAGAGGGCCACTCCTGAAGACCTTCTATGACTCTTTGGTGGCATCAGCCATCCTGTACGGTGTGGTCTGCTGGAGCAGCAGCATCACAGAGAGGGAGAGGAAGAAGCTGGACAAGGTCATCAAGAAGTCCAGCTCCGTCCTGGGCTGTCCTCTGGACTCAGCCAGGACCCTCCTGTCCCCCACCTCCTGCACTAAGGTCATTTCTATGCTGGGCTATGAGTCTCACCCCCTGCAGGACGCTCTGTCTGCCCTGGAGAGCAGCTTCAGTGACAGACTGATTCACCCTTGCTGTGTGAAGGAGAGGTTTCGCAGGTCTTTCCTTCCTGCTGCTGTCAGACTGTACAATGAACACTGTTAACACTGAACATGTGTCATTCATCCATACCTATGTGCAATACTTAAGTCACTTTACGAAGATGTTATATTAGAGTCTATTTTTAAGTATATTTTTTAAATTATTTTAAACAATTTATCTATTATCTTGTTTTATTGCATGTACCATTTTCCTTCTGTTCTTTAACTGTGCGGTGCAATACTGGAATTTCCCCACTGTGGGACTAATAAAGGCATATCTTATATCATCGTAATTGGGATTACCTCAATCATAGTTCTTAGATTTACATGCATTTTGATAAATCAGTTTAAATTGGACCAGTAGCTGCACTGTATGGCAGTGTAGGGTTGGTTGAAGGCTCCTGGTGCTTCCAATATGATCATTGCTTGCTCACTTTTCATGCAGGTCTAGAAAGCACATTTCTGCCATTAAAAAGGAATTGTTAACTGCATGTTAAACAAAGTCTCTAGCTGGGAGATGGTGATTCTAGTTCTCCATAATCAGAGCCATGGAACTGTAGATAATCCATTCAACAGTCAGTTTGACCTGGAGCCACTCAAACCAAGATAATATGTGTTGGAGGATAATGAATAATATACATATAATTATGAATAACAGAAGACCCCAGAAGGGAAAGATGTGCGATGGGCTGGAGGTACAGAGCATGAGATGAGATATGACCGTCCATTGTATCACACAGGTAAACTGGACTCAAATGCAACACAAAGCAAGCAGTCAAACATTTTACAATCTACAACAGAAAGTGTCCTTTTAACAGGTAATTCAGAATATGGTAAATCAATGTCTTATTTAATATCAACAAAAATCTCTTCCAACACTGGGAATTCAATAAGGAGAACATGCTGGGGAAATAAACTCAGGAACAGGTAACTCAAACAGGGATAAATGCAGGTTCAGAATTAAAAAAAATGCAAACAGGGTATTTCAGATATAGGGCTTGAGAGTTGCTTTTGACTGTTCAACAATCTAGCAAGAACTGACAGAACAGAAGCAGAATATATAGACCCTGGGCTGATTAACAAATGAGATGCAGCTGCAGGGAAAACAAGGAGGTAACAGAAGAAGGGCCCGAACAGGCTGGAAAATGGAGCCGGACTGGGGATAAACATGCAAACTGTCGTAAAGGCAGGCAAAACGGACCAAACAGTGCAGGACTCGGGAAAGATTTACAGTGTTTATCTACAGAATGTGAAATATAGTTAAAAAAAACATGGGTAGAGCTGGGGGGGAAAAGGAGCCGGGGTGCGGGTCAGGATCCAGGGGCAAAGCGGGCGGCGCAGCGGAGCAGAGCGAGAGCCGAGGTACGGGAGTGAGGAAAGCAGGGACGGAGACAGGGTGACCAGAGTCAGGACAGGGAGCAGGGTGCGGAGCGGGGTCCAGAGATGCAGAGTGCGGGAAACAGGGAGAGACAAGACTGTACCAGGTCGAAGAGGCAGAACAGGAACGGAGCTGGGAGCGCGGGAGCCGGGAGGGTCCAGAGAACCGGATGTGAACACGTGGAGGATCTGGCACCATGTGTCTGGTCCGAGACGGTCCTGAGAGCAGGATGTAGACGAGCAGACAATCTGGCCCCGAGTGTCTAGTCCTGGCTCCTCTTATCCACTGCAGGTGGTGGTAATTGTGCTGATGGGCTGCAGGTGCGCGCGGGAGGAGCCAGGAATCAGCCCAGCTCCGGCCGGTGGGGGAGGGAGGGAGAAACAAGGCAGGAGGCAAAACTAGGAACGGAAAAGTGCGGATTGTGATACAAAAAGGCAGAACTGTGACACATAGTGTCAGTAATTTACCACAGTGCTTCTTGTAAAGTCCAACTATGGTCAGTATACACTACAATGCCCACGCAGAGAGGTAAACCTGCCTCATCTGAAACTCGGGGTGTTTGGCTGGTGAATACCATTCTGTTGTGAGTACCCATGTCAGATGGCTGGTGAGTATCATGCTAAGTACCCATGTCGGGGCAGTTGGGTGGTGAGCATCATGCTGTGCTGAGTACCTGTGTTGGGGCATTTGGCTGGTGCGTGTGAGTACTATGCTGTTGTGAATACCCATGTCAGGAGAGTTGGCTGGTGAGTGTGAGTACCATGCTATTGTGAGCACCCGTGGCAGGGCAGTTGGCTGGTGAGTACTATACTGTTGTGAGCCCCTGTGTAGGGGCAGTTGGCTGATGACTACCATTGCTGCTGTGAGTATCCGTGTCGAGGCAGTTGGCTGGTGAGTACCATGTTGTTGTGAGTACCCACAGCAGGGCAGTTGACTGGGGAGTACTATTGTGAGTTCCTGTGTCGGGGCACTTGGCTGGTGAGCACAATGCTGTTGTAAGCAATGTTCCCTCTAATTTTTCACGAGTCTGAGCAAACACACAAACTCCCTGAGCGGTCCTATGGACCACTGTGAGCAACATCAGACGTGGACACTGTGGTCATGCTACATCACATCCATCCAAGTTAAATGGTTTATTAAAAGAATCAAATTACCGCATTTACATTTCTGTTATAAGACTTTTAATTAAGTGCTTTAGCCCACTCAATGTTTTTTATCTGAATGCTTTTAACTGTATGTTCATAAATGTTGATTTTAACTGTCTGTATATGTATATATATTGTATTGTAAGGTGACTTTGAGTGCCCAGAAAGGCGCCCTATAAATAAAATGTATTATTATAATAATAATAATAATAATAATAATAATAATAATAATAATAATTATTATTATTATTATTATTATTATTATTATTATTATTATTATTATTATTATTATTATTATTATTACTTGAAACTGAAAATGACAAAAATCTTGCTCATGACCTGTGTAGTATGTTAATGCTATTGGAAGTATAAATATTTAATTTTAACTATAGCAAAACATGAGCTTCCAACTAAACCAAGACAACTGTAAACTCCAATGTTGAAAACACTGACTTGTATTATGAGTAAAAGCCATTGTATGAAGCTTTTGCTGTGCAGTGAGTGAGATTGTCTGGGAGACAGTCCGGTAACTCTTTTTCAGTATATGACACGATCATTTGATTTTTACAACTC
This sequence comes from Periophthalmus magnuspinnatus, assembly GCF_009829125.3. Lineage (NCBI taxonomy): Eukaryota > Metazoa > Chordata > Actinopteri > Gobiiformes > Gobiidae > Periophthalmus > Periophthalmus magnuspinnatus. Next base: position 18,698,918 of record NC_047135.1, on the reverse strand, counting down.
ATAAACTAGTGACAGTATTCAATGACCAATACACATATCTGTATCTGTACACCCAGCTGCTCTATTACTGTACATTTACATATCATATCAAAACACAATATATAATGTGTATTTGTATATAAAATATATTCAAAACAAGTGGTATAGGTCAAAATAAATATATTTACAAACCACACACTGCAAACAGTGAACAAACACACACTGGAAACTAAAAATACACTGTACATGTGACAGTGTGACAGTCATTTTGTGACAGAGGTTGGAGAATGGAGTCCCGCTCGGACCAACTTCTGTCATTGTGTCCTTAGGCAAGACACTTCATCCAAGTGGTGTGTGCGTGAATGATTGATGGTGGTGCAGATTACAAATAATACACATTTGACCCACAATTAAGTTAATAGCAGAATAAACCATGCTTACTGATCAGGAACAGCACCCAGTCCATCATAACATAAGGTCCTCTACTCCTGAGTCCACCATGAGATCTTCACTCGGTTACACGAACCGCTCCGGGTCCGAGATGCCTCTAGTTTAACTTGTACAAACATCCACAGTGTCCTCGGTCACATACTTCCTTTGTTTTGTCCGTTTCCTCATGTTTAAAACGCAAAACTGCTGCAAAACAGTGCGCAAAATTATGCAATTACGCGCCCGTAATTTTACGCGCCCGTAATTTTACGCGCGGATCTTTGCCCTGTTAAGGGGTTAAACAGCACTTAGAATCATTAGCGAGTTGTCACTCCACGTCGGCCACGTTGGCTAAAACACTGGTAGCGGCACATGAAGACGCCTGTCAATGACGTTGATAAGATGTTCAAATACGCATGTGAATCACATAATTGGCTGGAACAGCTCGTCACCGGTCACACTCACTGACTCACATTGAAAAATAGCGCAGAATGAATTGTTGTGTGTTTATTTTATTTTCAACTCCGGTTCGATTTTTTTGTGCGCAGCACAGATTTTCTGTGCGCGGAGACCGTGTCAGCAGTGCGCAATTGCGCACGCGCGCAGCTTAGAGGGAACAGTGGTTGTGAGTACCCGTGTCGGGGCAGTTGGCTGGTGCGTGTGCCCGCCTGTTGACCGTCTGCTTTGTTGGCCCAGTGCCCAGCCACATTGTCCTCACTATAACATTAGCTCTGATTTCCACACAGCCATTCATCAACCAATTAAGTGTGTGTCAGTGAGGCCTTTGTCCTGCATGCACACACACAGACAAACGTGTACACTCATACACACACACGTATACACACACACAGACTCACACGGAGCCTTCAGGGGCCGCTCGCACAGACAGCAGTGGACAATGGCTGTATTGAAAGTGAATTTGGTGTAGGGGGAGGACTTAAGTGTAAGTTGAGGACTTGGGTGTAGGGTGGAGGACTTGGTGTAGGGTGGAGGACTTGGTGTAGGGTGAGGACTTGGGTGAGGACTTGGGTGAAGACTTCAGTGAGGACTTGGGTGTACGGGGGAAGACTTGATGTAGGAGGACATGGATGTATTACACTTTTATGGGGAATTAATTGCTAACGCATAACATGTTTAGATCACCATGTTACGTTTTATATTCGCCAAAAACAATGTATAAAAATCACAGCACTATCAGCGTACATCTCACTAACAAAACCACTGCACATCGCATCAGGTTTGTGAAGTTGTAGTGTAGTGTTTTGTATCATGCTTTTTTTTATCTTTATGAAATATGGACAGGCTCATACTACTAACTGTAAGGAGGGTTCACATAGGCCTCATTAAATTACACAAACATTTGATGAGGGAACAACATTATAACATGGTAGAAATATCCAAAAGTCGATCTTTAGAGGTGTACAACATGCAAACATGTTAGAACATTCCTCTGATCGGTGCATTCTGACTGTTAGTCCCGCCTCCAAATTACATCCAATCTAAGCAGCAGCAGACTCAGTATCTGTGTGTGTGTGTGTGTGTTAAATGAGTGGGTTGTTCAGGTAAGCCATGCTAGGTCTATCCTAGCACACATCAAATGATTGCCCGTAGCTCACCTTCAGAGCAGGGTCTTCGTGGTGGGGCAGATAGCTGCTGAATATGGCATTAAGCTGCTTATTCTGTCAGGGGGCTTACAGTGAAAGGTGGTTTGACTCAGACACTCCTGTGCACTGTGTCTTAAGACCTGTAGGAGATGAGACACTTCACAGGTTTGGAACAAACCCAGAACAAACTAGGGCAAGAGATGTCTTGTTACAGATGGGCGTCTTTTACTCAAACTTTAACAGAGAAATCATAAGGGCTGACTCTACATGTATGTCTGCTGCACCAGGCCAAAGAGACCCGTGCTTACTGGATATCTGGCTTTTGTCTCGTCAGGGCTGCAGAGCGAGAAAACACTGTGCACAAGCAAGTTTGTGAAAGGAATTGGATGTAGGATTTTGATTTTAAATTTCATAAATTCTGTATCTCCAGGTACAGATACGATAAGCATGTTCAAATCAAATACAGCAGCCAATACCAAAGTCTGCTGTGCCGCAGCCCCCCATATTGATGCAAAGATCACACAGAGCTCCTCTATTAATATTTAACACTATATGTAAGAAAAACAATACATTCATGTGGGCATAATATTGATATAAAGAAATGGCTTGAAAAAGTATTCATCCCCCTGGAACCTTTTCACATATTGTCATGTCACAACCACAAATTTAAATAAATTTTCGTAACGTTTTACGTGTTAACATGTTGCGTATATATATATATATATATATATATATATATATATATATATATATATATATATATATATATATATATATATATATATATATATATATATATATATATATATATATATATATATAATTTTAATTTAATCTGGAGATGATGCATTATTTTCTTTCTACTACACACTTATGTACCATTTTGTGTTATTCACATAAAATGCAAATATAAATACATATTTAAGTATGTGGTTGTGACTTGACAAAACCTGAAAAAGTTCCAGAGTGATAAATACTTTTGCAAGCCAAAGTATAAGCATATATTTAAAGTTGATTTAAAATTCTTTCCTGCATCTTGTAAAAATATCGATCATAAGTAATCTGGAGTCCATGCAGAGTGTTTCCTTTGTAAATCTGGATATAGTTCATGTTCTCTTTCTTGTTTGGAGTGTTTTTAACTATGGCACTTAATCCGCTAGATGGAGGACGGAGCAGTGGCAGAGTTTTACACTTTGTCAGAGTCACTCGTGGAAGAGTCTAATGCCTGCTTCATACCAGAGTAAGACCTCTTCTCCTGCTCCATCTCTGTCCTTGTTCTCAGTTCTCTTCTGGTCCTTCACAGCTGGAGGGTGACACTAGGGCCATAATTGAATTTCCTAAAATAACTAATATATACTATTCCCTCAAGTCCATATTGTATCCATATAATATTTTAGATTTTATGACTAAGCACAGACAACTGCAGTGGGTACGGAAAGTATTCAGACGCCCTTAAATTTTTCACTCTTTGTTACATTGCAAACATTTGCTAAAATCATTTAAGTCATTTTTTTCCTCATTAATGTACACACAGAACCCCATATTGACAGAGAAACACAAAATTGTTGACATCTTTGCAGAATTATTAAAAAAGAAAGACTGAAATATCACACGGCCATAAGTATTCAGACCCTTTGCTCAGTATTTAGTAGAAGCACCTTTTGAGCTAATACAGCCATGAGTAATTTTGGGAATGATGCAACAAGTTTTTCAAACCTTGAGTTGGGGATCCTCTACCATTCCTTCATGCAGATCCTCTCCAGTTCTGTCAGGTTGAATGGTGAACGTTGGTGAACAGCCATATTCAGGTCTCTCCAGAGATGCTCAGTTGGGTTTAAGTCAGGACTCTGGCTGAACAATTCAAGAACTGTCACAGAGTTGTCCTGAAGACATTCCATCATTATTTTAGTTGTGTGCTTAGGGTCATTGTCTTGTTGGAAGGTAAACCTTTGACCCAGTCTGAGGTCGTGAGCACTCTGGAGAAGATTTTTGTCCAGGATATCCCTGATTTTAGCAAATGTCTCCAATATAACAAAGAGTGAAAAACTTAAGGGGCTCTGAATACTGCACCCAATGTATTTCTGCACTGGTGAGTAGAAATAGTGAAGGATAATGGAGTGAAAGTACTATGTCCCAGAGATTCAAAAAGTACACTACCAGTCAAAGGTTTGGACATACTTGGACTGTTTGTTTGGACTGGTAATCTATGTGTGGTAGTAAAAGGTTGGCGGTGGCTTGGTTCGTAGAGCAATTGTCTCATACACGGTGGATCTATAGACTACATATTCAAAGCAAAAATAAAAACTTTTACTCAGCTAGGAGGACATAGGACTGTTCCTCTGTTTCTTCGGCAGAGGTGGGTAGAGGAACCAAAAATTTGACTAAAATAAGAGTAATGTTACTTCAAAATAACATTTCTCAAGAAAAAGTACAAAGCAGAGGTCCAAGAGTTAAAAAAAAGTATTTGAAAAGTATCTCTGAAGTAAGAGTAACTTAAAAAGTAACAGTCACGGCATAACATCTGATTTATAATTTAAAGTTCTTAAAATGATGAACAATTTTCAAAGGACAAACACAAAAATCATATCATATGAAGGAGCGGTGAAAGAAAAACAAATATTAAAATCATTTCACAGTATCAACATAAAGCTTTTGTCACCTATAAACTTACTCACAGTGGGAAGAGTAACCACAACTTTTACTCAAGTAAGGTTACTGCTATGTCAATAAAAAAAATATTACTAGGAGTAAAAGTATGCTATTAAAAATGTTCTCTGAAAAGCAACATTTTTTAAAACAAGTTAATCAAGCAAACATGACTGAGTATTAGCCAAACATGTTCTATGAGTGGACCCTTGTATAGTAAATGCATCTCTGTCCCCTGTCTCCACACGACGTCTCAGAGCAGCTGTTGCATGTCCCTGAGACAGAGCGCTAAAGCTGCGTCCTTGTGTCTCGCCTGGTTTGTGCACTGTAAAAACCAGCGTCTGCAAGAGGCTCTCATTAGACTAGAGATATTTCAGATATATTCTTGTCTTATTTCAAGGCCAGTGTCTGCCTGTGGAATACAACTTACTATGCTTATAATTAGAATACAAGAGTAACAGAAATGTACATACCTTTAAACAAAACAGATTTTGTATTTTTCAACTCAAATTGTCAAGGTTAGTGGTTCTAAAACAAAACATAACAAACTTTAAAGAGGGGGTATTACACTCATATTTAGAAGATGCCCAAAACGATGTTCATGTTTTATAAGTGTCACTTATGTTTTTTGTGGTCTGAGCTCACTCCCCTTTCAGTCACTTTACAATCAGTGTGCATTCCTCTAATGAAACTACTGCACATCTCATCATGTTTGTAAAGTTGCTGTGCACAGTTTTGTATCCTACTTTTGTATATTTATGAAAAACTGTCGCCCATGTCACCCATGCTCCTCCCACACAGCTTTGGACAGATTGGGCTCCCGCTCAGCTTTGGACAGAATCTGACTGCTAACTGTAAAGAGGGTTCAAATAGGGCGAGAGTGCTTGATTACTCAAACATGCATGGATGACATCTAAAACCTCTTCAGGCATGTTTTGAGGGAACAACATTGTAACATGGAAGAAAGCTCCAAAAAGTTGATTTTGCATGGTTGCCCCTCTTCAAATATTTGGTGTTCCAACTCCAAGTACCACCAGATCAGCTCAAATAGGCCAAAAATCTAATCACCATGAACTTTTCAAGAAAACACCAAAAAAAAAAAAAAAAAAAAAGAAAAGAAAAAGAAAAAAGACTTGACTGTTTAGGAGGCACTACTTAAGCAGACCTATTCTGAAAAATCAATTTTTCATAGCTTTTAATAATGCTATAGTTTTTTCCCCTTCTCAATTTACTCACCCAAAGGTTTATATATTTGGAGTGATTTGTGCATGTTTGAGCAATCTTTAATCGCTTATTTTCAAGATTTCACCCCATTTTCACCCCTGCTGGTACACGCCTACTGCTCTGTACTTTGTTCTCCAATTCTATTTTCTTAATCAGTGATATGCATTGGATTTGGTAGCATCGCCTACTGCACCATCTTTGTTGTGATGACATTTACGGCAACGTCTGCTCCCACTGGGCACAGCAGTTTTCTAACACAGAACTTAGCAGTCTTGTTTCTTTTATTAAGTTGTTTTAGAAGAATGTTGTGATTGAATGTGCTAATTATAACATAATAATTAACAAGTGCCTTAGATTATAACTATATAGCAGACACAAGCACAATAAATCTTCTTTAAGCTCAAAATGTAGTGATCAAAACTATACTGTACTCAAATATGGTTACTTCATCCTGATCATTCCAGCTTCTCTCAATGCTCCTTTATTACAGTGTACTTGTCCTTTTCTCATCTTATGTCTCTAAAACAAAGACGTCTGAGTGAAAGTAGGCCAGTCCGGGCAGGAGGACACAGGACAAAGGACGCAGAGGACATGCAGGACAGACGCATACATTTGCATACTAATGAGGTCACACGTCTGGTCCTTGAGACGGAAAGTCCTTTTGTTTTTTGTGGACGTTAGTGTTAGCGTGGCTGGTTAAGCACTCCTCCAGGGGAACCAGGGAGGGGGGGGGGGATAGGTCGTCCTGGTGCCCTCTCCCAAGTTCACTCCCAGTCCCCTCAGCATTAGCTTGTTTTGCGCTCTCTTCCGTGCAGATGGATTTCATTAGCATGTTCTTGGCCAATGCCAGGGTCACCACGCTCCAGACATGTCCGTCTCTCCTCTAACTGTGAAATTAATGTGATGTTATTGAGGTGGTAATGTCTCCGTACACGCTTGGTTCTGCACTTGTTAATTATAATGTCATCCTTCATGTGACCATACATACCTACACAAGACCCTGGCTGCAAGGGCTAATACACAAGGGAGTGTGGTTTGCAGCCACAGTAGTTCAATCCCTGCTCCCATCTGTGCATGGTGTTGTTGTGTCATTGTGCCAAAACTTGTCTAAATTACACAATAGTTAATCAAAATGGATGACTGCACCGTTATTTAAATACATGTTTAAAATGTGTTCCTTTGCAGGTAAATTGTCTCTGTATTTTGGATGGAGATTTCTGTGTTCATGACTGTTTTAGAACTCACTGTTACATCCTGTATTTTTGTTCTTTTCTTCACAAACTGTCGCTTAAATGATGTAACATTCTGGTAAATATGTGCCACAGGTACTATCCCTTTTAAATTGTGTTTTGTCATTCTAAACCTATTTTAGTTTAACTTTAGGTCTTAGGTTTTAGATATGACTTATTGGGGGTAATTGAATACATTTAAAATACATAGAAAGAATACTCATTTTGAGTAACTGTATTCTGGTACAGTTAGCCTTAAGAGTAACTGGCATTCAGAATACAATTATTTTCCTAAAATCAAAGGAATACATGATAGTTCTCTAAGTTCAGAATGCAGTAATCTGATTGGACCATGTAACAGAATATGCTACAGCAAATTTTAAGGTGGTTATTCAGTATTCTATACATACATTTTAGAAGTATTCTTCTCAACATTTCTCATTAATAATAATAATTCACCATTCAAAACGTTCTTCAGATGCTCACATTTGATGTCACAGCTGCCCTGGGGCTGACTGATGAAAATGTGGCTACTAATCTCCGCCCACAGCCCCTCCCTCCTCCAGCCACTCACCCACACACCACATTCACACTTCTTCCACACAATGACTGTGTGTACTGTTTAGAGCACCTATTTGGTGTTTTTTTCTTGTCATTTTCATTATTATTTCAGAATTAATTTGAATGTGTTAATACTTCGCTTTAAAGGTTAAGGTGTACTTTTTTATGTTCATATTTTAAAGGAGAACTATGCCTGACACCTGTTGTTTCCAAGCAGATGCTATTACTTTGGAATGACCCACAGTATGAATCTATCTATCTTCATGGTTCAGGTCAGAGAGAAGAGGAAAGCCTACTTACAGTAAAAAAAAAAAAAAAAAAAAAAAAAATCATTTTATGTTACATTTGTAACAATATATTTTTTAAAAAGATTGTTAAGTCTATGCATTCCAGACAAAGCAATAATGTCAATAACAGATGGTGTACTTGCCACTGGAAAAGTTACATAGTGTACCTTTAATTTCACCAGAAGAAACAGAAAACATAACCATGACCAGCATATAATGCGCAGTAAATGTATTACTGGATAAACTGTGGGTGCAGGTGAAGACATGAGGAGTGTTATGAAGTTTGAGTATGATGCGTCAAAGCTCTTTGTCAAAGTCACATATCTGAAGCTAAGCAGGGCCAGGCCTGGTTAGTACTTGGATGGGAGAGTGTTGGGAATACCAGGGGCCACAGTGGCTGTTGTTGTGTCCTTAGCCAAGACACTTAACCCACATGGTGCTCAACAGTGATCACCTGCTTATGTACCAGAAGAAAATTTTCAATTAATTTTTCCAATAGACTTTACAAAGTCCAAAGGCTCAAAGGTTAGTTAGCATGTAGCTGGAGGCTAAGTTGTTTTAAAATGCTTTAATACCTTTAATAATTTTCAGAGGCAGATTTGACATAAATTTGTGGGTCTTAATCATCACGTATCTGAGCTTAGCCCCGAGCTTTCAAACTTTTAATATACTTTTTTTTCTAGTAAGTCTATGGGAAAAATGAGTGAGAAATTTACTTGGGGTGTGGGCACTGGGGTGTGGGCAGCCATTGTGGAGCTCCATTCCTTAGTATGAAAGTGGTGTGTGCATGAGTGCTAGAGGGGCAGATGGTGCAGATTGGCAGCCTCACTTCTGTCATTCTATCCCAGGGCATCTGCGACTACAATAGCAGCTTGCCACCACAGTGGAGTGAATGAATAAGACACTAAATTTCATCTGGAAAACCGCTATATTAATGATAGGTTTTTTTGGGAAATCCCACTCCTGAGGCCTACATAGACCGCTGATGAAGAGGAGGAGAAGAAGAGGCAGAGGGCACAAACATTCAAACTGAAGTTAAACCAATAAGATAAATCTTATTAGTGATTTGTAAGAGACCATTTGATCAGTCTGACCTTTTCAGGCCCTCCTCCTCTAAGAACAGAGCCATGATGCTGTGGAGAAGAAAAATGCCAGTCTTTTATTCATCTTTTCACGAGTCACATGCACCCATCCTCTGCTGCGTGCTTGTGCTCTCGGCTGTTTGTGCTATCGGCCGTGTTTGCACTGCTGGCCATCTGAAAATGAGATTATGCACAAATAGTTTCAGTCACCTGTTTGAGTCATGTGCTCTGTTTGCTTTCATGTTTTACGAGTTCAAATCCTCACAGAATCCAGGCCACACAAGTCTGGACTAAGACTTGAACTAAAACAGCTACCAGGACTAAATCAGGACTAGAAAGACGTGGACTAAAATATGTACTAGTACTAAATCAGGGCTAGAGAGATGTGGACTAAAATAGGTACCAGGACTACACTGGGAGTAAAGAAGGGACCAAACATGATGTAAGAAGCTACCGGCTACAAAAGAGGATAATTCCAAGACTAAAACCCTAAAAGCACACCAGGACTAAACCAGGACTAAACTAGAACTAAACCAAGTCTAAGCCAGGACTAAACAAGAATTAAACCAGGACTAAGCCAGGACTAAGCCAGTACCAAGCTAGGACTAAGCCAGGACTAAGCCAGGACTAAGCCAGGACTAAGGACTTTTGAGTATAACCCTAGTTTGATCTTGGACCAAAATGGAGCTGCAGAAAACAAGCACAAAGTCCCATGTTCTCTCTTCTTCCTTCTCCTCCTTCGTATCATCTGTTCTGCCTCTCTGCTCCTCCCCTTTATCCCTCTATCTCCTCTGCACTCCTGTTTACTGCTCTTCTATGCCCCTCTGATAGATGATATATAGAGTGAGTGCCTTATTTCTGCTCTATGCTCCTCCTCTGTGCTCCTCCTCTCCTCCTCCTACTCCCTGCTCCTCCACTCTGCTATCCTCCTTCTTTCCTCTCTGCTCCTACTATCTTCCTCCTCCAGTCTTCAGTTCTTCTCCTTTCTGGGCCTCCTCCTCCACTCTACTCCTCGTCTCTTCTCTCCTCTCCTATCCTCCTGTCCTTCTCCAATCTTCTGCCCTCCCCCTTTCCTCTCTGCTCCTCCTCCCTTTTCTCCTCCTCTTCTCTGCTCCTCCACTCTTCTATCCTCCTTCTTTCCTCTCTGCTCATCCTCTTCTCCTCCTCCAGTCTTCCTTTCTCTACTCCTCCTCCTCCTTTCTTCTCCCCTCCTCCTCTCCTCTCTGCTCATCTTCTCCTCCTCCCTTCTCCTCTCTCCTTCACCCTTCTCTCCTCCTCCTCTCTGCTCCTCTCTTCTCCCCTTCTTCTCATCTCTCTGCTCCTTTTCTCCTTCTCCATCCTTCTGCTCTCCACCCCTCTCCACCTCCTTTCTTCTCCCCCCTCTCCTCCGATTCTCCTCCTCCAATCTTCTATCCTCCCCCTCTGCTCATCCTCTCCACCTCCTCCACTCTTCCTCTCTCCACTCCTCTCCTCCCTTGTCCCCTCCTCCCTGCTCATCTTACCTTCCTCTCTTCTCCTCTCTCCTACTCTCCACTGTGCTCCTCCTCCCTTCTCTCCTCCTCTTCTCTGATCCTCCCTTCTCTCTATCTTCTTTCCTCTCTGCACCTACTCTGTTCCTCCTCCAATCTTCTGTTCTTCTCCTCTCTGCTCCTTCTCTTTTCCTCCTCTTTTCTCCCCACTCTCCTCCTCCTTCAGTTGTCTGTCCTCCCCCTCTCCTCTCTGCTCCCCCTCTCTTTTCTCCTGTCCTCTCTGCTCATCCACTTTTCTCTGCTCATCCTCTCCTCCTCCTCTCTTCTCATCTCTCCTCCTCTCCTCTCTGCTCACCTTCTCTTTTCTCCTCCCCCTCCCTGCTCATCCTCTTTTCCACTTCTCTCTTTTCCCTTCCTCCTCTCATATCTCCTCATCTCTCCATCTCTCCACTGTTCTCTGCTTCTCCCCCTCAATCTCTTCTCCTGTCTGTCCTTCTGTCCTCTCCTCCTCCATGTCCCTCAGCATAATTGTTTCGCAGTTAATGAACTCTGATGCAACAATCAGAAATGGGGTGGTGTAGATGACAGTTGTGTTTGAGAGTAGTGTAGTTGTGCTGCCTACTGCTCACCACACGTCTGTGGAGATCCTCACACGTGGCTTCCCTCGGTCTGAGCTCCTGTCTCAAGCACAACTCAGACATGTAAGACTCAGACTGTATATACTGTATATAAATGGACATTGCTAACCTGCTGGCTGCCTCATTCCAAAATAGGAAATGAGCATGGTCACACTTCCAGTTCCATTGACTCTGGTTCCAGTTCACTTTCTATAGAAAAAAACTGTCGCCCCTCTCCCGGTAACTGCTGTTGTCAGACTCATCATTTTAAAATGTTTAAAATTAATATCCTCATCCTCTACTCTCCTCTCTGCTCCTCTTATCTTCTCTCCTCCTCTTCCTCTCCTCCTTCTCCTCCTCTGTCCTCCTCTGTTCTGTTCCCCATATTTCTTGTTCCTCCTCTACATTCCTCTACATTCCTCTACTTTTCTCTACTCTCCTCTTCTTCTCTCCTTGTCTCCCTTTGTTACCCTCATCTGCTCTCCTCCTCTTCTCCTCCTTTCCTCCTCTGCTTCTCCTCTCTCCTTGATTCTCCTTCTCTACTCTCTGCTGTCCTCCTTTACCCGCCCCCCTCCTCCTCTTTACCCCAGGTGCTAGTTGTTCCTTATTTTTTTATGTGAGTGGCTGCAGTTAGGATAATGAATTTATTGGACATTTTATATTATTATTATTATTATTATTATTATTATTATTATTATTATTATTATTATTATTATTATTATTATTATTATTATTATTATTATTATTATGTGTGGAGTTTGTGTCTGGGTGGGGCTCTTTCGCACACTCCCCATCAATCCAAAACATTCACTATAGATCAAACTCTCCAGCAAAGGTAGTCCGTCCTGGTCAAGACTAGCTCAAGATCTGGACAGGCTCGAAGGATGGGTCAAACACATGTATTAGGACAAATAAAATGAACCTTACTTTACTTTCACCTCTATCTATCTCTTTGTCTTCCAGTAATAATCATCATATTGCTTTACACTTGTACTGAGCTTTATAGTATCAACAAAGCCTCTTAGTGCACTGTACTCATTATTTATTACAGCTGCTCTGGGGCTAACTGACAGATGTGAGACTTGCCCATCTGAGCACCAGCATTCACTCACGTACATAGCACTTTCACACATGTGGATGAAGTGTCTTGCCTAAGTACACAATGACAGAGTACACGATGACAGAACTTGTTCCGAGCAGGGATCGATCCTCTGACTTTCAGATTGGGGGACCACTGCTCTAAACACCCTAACCTGCTCTTCTCTCTCTCTCCCCATTTGTCTCTTATTTCTCCACCTCTTGCCTTCATGCTCTTCCACCTTTTCTTTACTCAATCCCCTCTCTCCTCGTCTCTCTGTTCGGTCTCTCTTGCTAGTGGCTGTCCTAGTTGACTCACAGTTTTCATGTAAAGACAGAGGATGTTGCGTTCTTAGCTGTCTGCACTGGTCAGCTCGCATTAGGACACTCCATGCTCACATAATGATCCTTGTGTAGACAGAGAGTGAACAGGTCAGTGCACACGGCCAGTGTGGAGGTGAGCCCAAGCCCCAGGCACACTCAGCGTACCCAGGATGAGTGACTGAACACTGGGCATGGAAGCGACTGGGACAGGGCAGGTCCCGAGGCTCTTTTGTCTGTTGGTTTGTAATACTTTTCATAAGGTTTTGGTTTTGTAGTTTGTATTAACCTGCTGGATTGGATCATATGTAGGAGATGTGCAAGTATGGCTCCATGGCCTATCACCAAAATGCATCTCTGTGTGTTAGTGCCATATGAACCATTTCCCACTTTAAGGGCTTCAGGAACCAACCTCCTGCTAGTGCCCAGAGTCAGGATTAAACATGGGGAATCATTCCATCCATCCATCCATCCATTTTCTTCCGCTTATCCAGGGCCGGGTCGCGGGGGCAGCAGTCTAAGCAGGGACTCCCAGACTTCCCTCACCCCGGACATGTCCTCCAGCTCCTCCGGTGGGACCCCAAGGCATTCCAAGGGGGGGACATGCCCAGAACACCTCCCTAGGGAGGCGTCCAGGAGGCATCCTGAGCAGGTGCCCGAGCCACCTCAAGTGGTTCCTCTCGACGTGTAGGAGCAGCGGCTCTACTCCTCCTCCAGTGTGACCGAGCTCCTCACCCTATCCCTAAGGGTGCGCCCGGCCACCCTGCGGAGGAAACCCATTTCAGCTGCTTGTATCCGCGACCTTGTTCTTTCGGTCATTACCCAGAGCTCATGACCATAGGTGTGGGAAGGAACGTAGATTGACCGGTAAATCGAGAGCTTTGCCTTTGGACTCAGCTCCTTCTTCACCACAACGGACCGATACAGCGACCGCATCACTGCAGACGCTGCACCAATCCGCCTGTCAATCTCACGCTCCATCCTTCCCTCACTCGTGAACAAGACCCCGAGATACTTGAACTCCTCCACTTGAGGCAGAGACTCACCACCCACCCGGAGAGGGCAAACCACCTTTTTCCGGTTGAGAACCATGGCCTCGGATTTGGAGGAGCTGATTCTCATCCCAGCCGCTTCACACTGCAAACCGCCCCAGTGCCTGCTGCAGGTCCTGGCTCGAAGAAGCCATCAGGACAACATCATCTGCAAACAGCAGAGATGAAATCCTGTGGTTCCCAAACCAGACCCCCTCCAGCCCCTGACTGCGCCTAGAAATTCTGTCCATAAATATAATGAACAGAACTGGTGACAAAGGGCAGCCCTGGCGGAGTCCAACATGCACCGGGAACAGATCTGACTTACAGCCGGCAATGTGAACACAGCTCCTGCTCCAGTCATACAAGGACCGGACAGCCCTTAGCAAAGGGCCCCGGACCCCATACTCCCAGAGCACCCCCAAAGGACACCACGAGGGACACGGTCGAATGCCTTCTCCAGATCCACAAAACACATGTGGACTGGTTGGGCAAACTCCCATGAACCCTCAAGGACCCGATGGGGAGTATAGAGCTGGTCCAGTGTTCCGCGACCAGGGCAAAAACCACACTGTTCCTCCTGAATCCGAGGTTCGACTATCGGTCGGATTCTCCTCTCCAGTACCTTGGAATAGACCTTACCAGGAAGGCTGAGGAGTGTGATTCCTCTGTAATTGGAACACACCCTCCGGTCCCCCTTCTTATACAGAGGGACCACCACCAGGGTCTGCCATTCCACAGGTACTGTCCCCGACCACCACGCGATGTTGCAGAGAGGTGTCAGCCAAGGCAGCCCCACAACATCCAGAGACTTGAGGTACTCAGGACGGATCTCGTCCACCCCCGGAGCCTTGCCACTGAGGAGCTTGCCAACCACCTCAGTGACTTCAGCCAGGGTGATGGACGAGTCCGCATCCGGGTCCCCAGTTTCTGCTTCCTCCTCGGAAGACGTGACAGTGAGATTGAGGAGATCCTCAAAGTATTCCTTCCACTGCCCGACAACATCCCCAGTCCAGGTAAGCAGCTCGCCACCCGCACTGTAAACAGTGTTGGTGAAGCACTGCTTCCCCCTCCTGAGGCATCGGACGGTTTGCCAGAATCTCTTTGAGGCCGTCCTGTCCTCCTCCATGGCCTCCCCGAACTCCTCCCAACCCCGAGTTTTTGCCTCTGTGACTGCCCGAGCCGCGGCACGCTTGGCCCGCCAGTACTCATCAGCTGCCTCAGGATGCCCACGAGCCAACAAGGCTTGATAGGACTCCTTCTTCAGCTTGACGGCATCCCTTACTTCCGGTGTCCACCACCGGGTTTGGGGATTGCCGCCGCGACAAGCACCGCAGACCTTACGACCACAACTACGAGCAGCCGCATTGACAATAGAGGTGGAGAACATGGCCCACTCAGAGTCCATGTCCTCAGCCTCCCCCAGGATCAGGGAGAAGTTCTCCCGGAGGTGTGAGTTGAAGACCCCTCTGACAGAGGGCTCTGCCAGATGTTCCCAGCAGACCCTCACGATGCGCTTGGGTCTGCCAGGTCTGTCCGGCTTCCTCCTCTGCCAGCGGATCCAACTCACCACCAGGTGGTGATCAGTTGACAGCTCAGCCCCTCTCTTCACCCGAGTGTCCAAGACACGCGGTCAGAGGTCAGATGACACGACAACAAAGTCGATCATCGACCTCCGACCTAGAGTGTCCTGGTGCCACGTGCACCGATGGACACCCTCCGCTCGGGTTCAGATCGGGGAGGCCATTCCTCCCAATCACGCCCCTCCAAGTGTCACTGTCATTACCCACATGGGCATTGAAGTCCCCCAGGAGAACAACGGAGTCCCCAGTCGGTGCACTGTCTAGTACCCCTCCCAGGGACTCCAAAAAGGCCGGGTACTCCGCACTGCTGTTTGGCCCGTAGGCCAACAAAGCAGTGAGAGACCTGTCCCCGAGCCGAAGGCGCAGGGACGCGACCCTTTCGTTCACCGGGGTGAACTCCAACACGTGGCGGCTGAGCTGTGGGGCAATGAGCAAGCCCACACCAGCTCGCTGCTGCTCCCCGCGGGCAACGCCAGAGAAATGGAGAGTCCAACCCCTCTCAAGGAGTTGGGTTCCAGAGCCCAAGCTGTGTGTGGAGGTGAGGCTGACTATACCTACCCGGTAACGCTCAACCTCCCGCACAAGCTCAGGCTCCTTCCCCCCCAGCGAGGTGACATTCCATGTCCCCAGAGCTAGTCTCCATGTCTGGAGATCCGGTCATCGAGGTCCCCACCTTCGACTGCCGCCCAGATCTCTCTGCACCCGCCCCTCATGGCTCCTCTCGCAGGTGGTGGGTCAACGGAAGGACGGCCCCACGTCGTTCCTTCGGGCTGGGCCCAGCCGGGCCCCGTGGGGAAAGGCCCGGCCACCAGGCACTCGCTGCCGAGCACCCACCCCAGGCCTGGCTCCAGGGTGGGGCCCCGGTAACGCCAGTCCGGGCGATGTAAACGGCCTTGTTGGATTTTTCTCCATGGGGAATCAGCATTTCAATTTTATGGTGCTAAAACCTAGAACAGTTTTCCCAAAGATGTGACAATCCTACTTTGACAATGTTTAAATTTCAGGCTTCTGTTTAGCAGTGCATATGACTGAAAGCTTTTTATTCTGCACTCTTCTCTTTTAATGTTGATTTTATGATGATTATTTATGATCATTATTTATTTTTGATTTATTGTATTGATATTTGAATTTCTTTCTTATTCTATAAAGCACTTTCCCTTGCCTTGACTATGAGTTAGGCATAAGTTCCCTCAAATATGATTCACCCTAATAGGATGCATCACACACACACGCACGCACGCACGCACGCACGCCCCCCCCTTCCCCCACACACACACACATCCACACACACACACACACACATATATATATAATTCTTTATATTTTATATATTTTATATATCACATTACAACCTGGTTGTAATGTGATAGCACTGTCAAGGAGAATGACTTTTGACCCAGACTGTCAAAAATTACATTAATGAGGGAGTTTAGATATCATCCATGCATGTTTGAGTAATCTAGGGATCTCTCCTGGGCCTTTTTGAACTCTCCTTATGGTTAGCTGTATGATCCTGTCCCAACGTCAGTCTCCATGCTCCCACACAATAATTCTCCATAAATATACAAAACCGCGATACAAAACTATACAAACCTGATGCAATGTGCAGTAGTTTTCTTAATAGGTTTCACGCTCACAGTAAGAACCCATGTTTTTTTGGGGTTTTTTTTGTTTGGTTTTTTTGCATGTTTTATATGGTAAAAAGTTACCCATGGAAGCTTTAACATAAAATAACCCATATCTGAACTTGAAACTATGTAGCTGATCTAATACTGAAAGAGTAGGCAGTCATGTATACAGAAGGAGGTCATGTATAGAGATGTCAGTCACCACCATGTGACAATTATCCTCAGACACACTGAATAGTTGTAGAAAAGTGGAACAGCTTCATGTATGCTCTGGTGGAGTTGTTGATGCTCTGTCAGCTCGTCTGTGATAAGGCAGATGAGACGGACTACTTTCTGCCGACATCTGCACATCTCCCACATGTGCCCAAGGCTTTGCGGCTAACACACAAATGCTAATCTGATTGTTCTGGGAAAGCAATGCAAAATCACAATCAGGGCACCACAGTTATTAGCCATTGCACAATCCAATCTGTGCGCTCTCTGCTTGGAGAGGAGGTTGAGGAGGAGGGAGTAAGAGGAGGAGGGGTACAATCAGGGTCTGCCACATGTGCACAACTGCTCAGCTCCATCAGAGAAAACAAATTACACTGTCTTAGTTATTGTTAAACTTGCAGCTAATGCTAATCTGATTTGTGCCAGGCTAACCCAATACAGACCTCAACTAGCAGCACTAATTGTCACGATATAGATTTTGATGTCACAATGATAATAAAAAACACACTTTTTGAAAAATTGACTTTAACTGTCAATATAAAGTAACAGCAGTTTCTATAAAAAACTGCTCTACAACTGATGGGGAAAGGTTGTATTTTGTCCTGTTTATGTCAATTACATAATTAGAGCTAGATGCTCAAATGAGTAGTTTTCATGCTACAACTAGTATCGAAACTTGATACTCATTTGAGGTATCAGAAATCATTGTGTGAAATCATCAATGAAACTATTGCACATTGCATCAGGTTTGTCAAGTTGCTGTGTGCAGTTTTGTATCATGCTTTTGTATATATATATATATATATATATATATATACATATATATATATATATACACACATATATATATATATATATATATATATATATATATATATATATATATACACACATACATATATATATATATATATATATATATATATATATATATATATATACATATATATATATATATATATATATATATATATATATATATATATATATATATATATATATATATATATATATATATATATATATATATATATATATATATATATATATATATATATATACACACACAATAAAGTAGAGATACCTAAAATTTTTTACTTGCACTTTGGTACCTTGGAGATCGGTGGAAATAGGCTATGATACAGTCTACCAACTGGGCGCCAGAGCCACATGATGCCCTGCTACAGGTTCACAGCTAAAACACAGCCTACAGTAGACATCAGCTTTTAACTAATGTAATAACCCACCTTTACACGTCAGGTGCCATGGAGATCCCACCTGCAGTCTTGTATTCTTGTACGGTCTTCTCTTTCTGACCTGTCTCTTTGTCCCTGTGCAACAAGCTTCAAGAAAAAGTTGTATGAACTGTGACGATGAACAGGTTAAATGAAGTTAACTTATTTAAAGAGTAACTTACCATGTGAATAATTTAAACCTTGCCTCTGTCCATTCAACAATGAACTTGCATGCCTCTTATTAAGGTCCAGAGCCTATTATCTCAGGAGGCATTGTTTGGCTATTTTTATGATATCCTGTTACAGCTAAAGTAAAACATTATTACTGAAATAACCACTCTCCCACACTGGCATTCACTTTATGCACATGCTACCCTTTTATACAGTAATCACTATGTTTACATCTGCACTATGCTCATCCAATTATTGTCAGATTTTTCCACAGAATCTGTTGTCCCAGTCTACATGCAGGTCAGAAAGCCAAGCCACACAGCTGTGGGCAAGGGCCTGCTAAAACCTGCCAACATTATTAGTGTTTTGGGTAAATACTCGATAAATACTCAACAACTCTCCTATTTTTAGATGGTAGAAGTTAGAAAGTGCTATTCTCAAGTTATTTGCTTTTCCCACAGATGAACTGAACACCCTCTGGTAACTGTAAGCTACAATAAAAATAAAGGATAAATGTGCAATACTCATTTGAGCTATTCAAGCACTGAATACAACGGGGAACCTGTGCTTTGTCTGAGCAATAGGGCACAGTATAAGGCTAGGTGCATTATGTCTCAGTGCAATATACACTACCAGTCAAAAGTTTGGACATGCTCTCTCATTCAAAGTTTTTTTAAGGCCCAAGCCCATACAGGGCGTAGGGCCTATTGCTTCCGCAATGATGAGTGCATGGGCGAAGCGTGCAACTTCGTGTGCCCTGTCGCCCCCTGCCCTGACTCCAGTATCCTAGCAACCCATGCCATAGGTATGAGATATGCATATTTGTTCTTGCTAGCATGTCAGCATCAACATTGAGTCAATGAGCTTCCATTGACTCAATGTTGACAAAGGCAGCGTGAAGCACATATGTCCCCAGACACACTCCTGGCATCGAGCCCTATCCAAGCATTCTTGTAAATGAAAGTTACAAGATGCCGGCTCAGAAGTCGCCTGGCCAAGCAAGGTCTGCGTCAGGTGTTGGGGAACCAGAGCACCGTGATGAGGAATGGGCTACTGGAGCAAGACGGAGATGGCCGAGATGCGAGAACAAGGCTCTGTTGGAATGCTACTACTCCAGTGACCCGAGTTTGAGGGGTTACATGAACAGGATGTGGGGAAAATGGTTACTTCGAAACCCGCAGTCCAAGCTTATGGCTAAGCAACTAGTAGCTCAGTGTTCCAACATCCGCAAACGGCAATTGCTATCACAACTTGAGATTGATGAAGCAGAACACAAAATATGCTACAGCAAGGGGGAGCCAGAATGCCCGGTCAGAGAGAAGTTAACATTAACTCCCCAACTGGAGATTGGGTACGAAGTCCCAAAAAGTATCACAGTGAGCGAGGCAGCAACTGACCTGAAAGATAAGATCATGGCTCGAATGAACACCCTGACACCACCTGCAGAGACTAAGTTAAGTACCATCTGAAAGTCTCCTAGAACATGTGAATGCAGCATTGAGAGCGATCCCTACCTCAAGCATCACAGAAACCAATGAGCCTATATACACTTCAGCAGCAGTGATCCTAGAGATGCTTGGCTATAAGAGCAACCATAGGAGCCATGAGAAACAATACCCACTATGGAAACCATGGTTAAAGGCTAAAATCAAGGCAGTACGGACAGAGTGAGACAACTGTCAGAGGCCCAGAGAGGTGCGATTAAAAAACAAGTACCCGAGATGTACAGCCAGATGCCCATACCTGCAGCATTGGAAACTGCCAAACAAAGGCTCCAAGCCTTGGCCAGCCAGCTAAAGAAGTACACACAAGATAATGAGGCAGACGAATAAACTGTCTGTTCGCAACACAACCGGTGAGAGTGTGCGCTCAATGGCAGGGTAATAACACCAGAGCAGACCCACCAAGGCTAGAAACCGAACAGTACTGGAAAGGTATATGGAAGAAGGAGGCATCACATAACAGCGATGCACAGTGGCTGGTGACTCTGAGAGAAGTCTCAGGTATGAAAAACTGGACCTCACCAGGCCCTGACATGATCCACGCCTACTGACTAAAGAAGATCACTGCTCTCCATGAGTGCCTGGCAGCACAAATGAACCAGTTGCTAATGGATAGGATTCACCCTGAATGGCTAACCGAAGGGCGTACGATTCTGATCCAGAAGGATCCCTCAAAGGGTACAGTACCATCCAACTATCGGCCAATAACCTGCCTCTCCACAACATGGAAGCTCATGTCAGGCATCATCGCGGCTAAGATAAGTGGGCACATGGATCGATACATGAGCACAGTGCAGAAGGGCATTGGCAAAGATACCAGGGGAGCCAAACACCAGCTCCTGGTAGACCGAACAGCTGCCCGAGACTGCAGAACCCATAAGACCAACCTGTGCACTGCCTGGATTAATTATAAGAAAGCCTATGACTGAATGCCACACTCACGGATCACTAAATGCCTGGAGCTGTACAAGATCAACAGGACTTTAACAGCCTTCATTGCAAACTCGATGAGGTTGTGGAAAACCTCCCTTGAGGCCAATGGCAAACCACTTGCACAAGTGACCATCAAATGTGGCATATACCAAGGAGACATACTGTCCCACTGCTGTTCTTCATAGGTCTGAAGCCCCTCAGCCAAATCATCAACAACACTGGCTATGGATACCAACTCTACATGGATGACATCAAGCTTTACACTAAGAATGAGCAAGACATCGACTCATTGATCCACACCACCAGGATCTACAGTTCAGACATTGGAATGTCATTCAGGCTTGAGAAGTGTAGCCGGATGCTGACAAAGAGAGGGAAGGTAGTCCACTAAGAAGTGGTCTCCTTCCCAGAAGGGACAATAGCAGACATTGAGGACAGCTACATGTACCTTGGTATTCCACAAGCAAATGGCAACCTTGATGAGGAAACAAGGGAAGCAGCCACGGCCAAATACCTCAGAGGAGTAAGACAAGTCCTAAGGAGTCAGCTCAATGGCAAGAACAAGACCCAGGCAATAAACAGTTACGCCCTGCCAGTAATGAGATACCCAGCAGGAATCATAAGCTGGCCAAAGGAGGAGATACAGACCACAGATGTTAAGACCCAAAAGCTCCTGACCATGCCTGGTGGGTTCCATCCCAAACCCAGCATCCTGAGACTGTACATAAGCCGTAAGGAAGGAGGTCGAGGACTAGTGAGTGTGAGAGCCACAGTCCAGGATGAAACATCCAAGATCCATAAGTACATCAAGGACAAGGCCCCAACAGATGACGTGCTCAGCGAATGTCTCAGACAGTGGAGTGCAGAGGAAGAGGTGCTGGAGAAACCATCATGGAATGACAAGCCCCTGCATGGTATGTACCACCGGAACATAACTGAAGTGGCTGATATCAAGAAATCCTACCAATGGCTGGAGAAAGCTGGACTAAAGGACAGCACAGAGGCACTCATCCTGGCTGCACAGGAGCAGGCCTTGAGCACCAGAGCGACAGAGGCCCAGATCTACCACACCAGACAAGATCCAAGGTGTAGGCTGTGCAAAGAGGTCCCTGAAACAATCCAGCACATAACTACAGGGTGTAAGATGCTGGCAGGGAAAGCAAACATGGAGCGGCATAACCAAGTGGCAGGCATAGTGTACAGAAACATCTGTGCAGAGTACGGACTGGAAACCCCAAGGTCAAGGTGGGAAACACCTGCAAAGGTAGTGGAGAATGATCGATCCAAGATCCTGTGGGACTTCCAGATACAGACTGACAGAATGGTGATGGCGAACCAAGTGGACATTTTGGCAGTGGATAAACAACAGAGCAAAGCCGCTGTGATGGACATCTCAGTACCAAGTGATGGGAACATCAGGAAAAAGGATCTATATCTTGCATCATATATTTGATGTCTTCTGCATGTATAAAATGTAGAAAATATATGAATCCGTGTAAAATGAATAATTGGTACCTTCACTTTCGAACGCTGTCAATCAAAATAGTGACATGCCCACTTGTCTACACTTAGCTATAAACACTGGTATAATATTTTTCTCACTGGTAACTGGCCTCTCATGGTGTAGAACTCATTATCTTGATCCTGCAGTTTAGAAATCCTGTTATAATCAAGAGTAGAGCAGTAGCAAAAGACAAAGTTCAAATCTGTCAACTGGACAAAACGTTGTAGGAGTGAAGACATTTCGCTGCTCATCCAAGCCACTTCTTCACTTGTGGTCAGAATGCTGGTGGCTGGTGGCCTTATATCCATCTGAGGGGAGGGGTTAACTACACTGAAACTGTAAAAAGCTATTGTTTCCAGTTACAGCTGAGACTACCCATTCAGCCCTTATCGACACTGCTATTGTTCTCATTGTAAGAGAGAGTAGAGCAGTTCTGTGGTTTCCCCTCCATGCGGCATACACATATTGTTCTTGGTGAAATAAAAATAAATAAAATACAACAAAACGTTGTTGTATCCTCTTTTGTATTTTGCTATATGAACAAACCCAGACTCACCAGTGCATAGAGCATCTCAGTGACCTAACTCTTACCCCACTCTTTTTCTCTGGAGCAGTGGAAATGTGAGGGGCTGGTGGGCTCCCTGTCAGCTCTGGCATCTGTCCAGACCCCATGGCAGGTGCATATTTTACCTTCATATCCATAATCACATTCATAATCACAAACAGGAGCAAAGCCAGGTGTCATTCCACTTTATTACCACACAAACGTTATTACTGCCCCTGTCTGCTCATCCAGGCCAGAGCTCAGACAGGGCCAGTCAATCTGATACTGAGCTCAGATTGAGTTATCCTGTAAATAGTAAATAGCCAGGATATGAGGGGTTAATATGACAACTGCACAGAGCTGGTTTCTCTCAGATGCCCAGTCGGTTCTTGTGTGCGTCAAATACCGGGGGGAAAAATATAGTCAGCTGTCTGGACATGAGGAAGTCTACTGTGAAGGATTCCAAATCTTATCCATGTATTAAAGACAGGGGCCAGGATTTTATTCCGATATTTCAATTGTGAACATCAAAAGATTCAATATGTCTGATTTTCACACCACAAAAGGAAGAAATATGTATTTTTAGGTGGAACTAAACATTAACTCGACTTTCTTTGTGCTACTAAACTGTGTATATGGTGTTAATACCATTGTCTACTGTTCCTAGTCACACTTTGGCAACTTAAGTGCAAATTATGTAGAGAAAGTTGCAGCTTTTTGGTAAAAAATGCCAAATGCTGCCTTCAGCAGCCTCTGCAATTGCAAGTACTATGTGACATCACACAGGACTGCCAAATGTTTCTGATTACAAACACCTGGCTGCAGGTGCAGATTTTGAAATGTGGGCCCTTGTTAGACCAATCACACTGTTTCTTATACTGCCAGACCTTGCCCCTCCCTTTCCCTTTAGTCCTCCAGAAGTTTAAAGCTCTATTAGCCTGTGTACATTGGTTTGGAGAGATAAATGGTGGTTCATAAACATCTCCCTTGCTTCTTTGTGGGCCTTCAGACCTACAGATCCTTACACACAGACCTTTATGAGTCCATCTCTGATCCAGGCTGTGGAGAAGAGTTGAGTCATGTTGGTGTGTGTGTGTGAGGGTGTGTGGGTGTGTGTGTGTGTGTGTGTGTGTGTGTGAGTGAAAGGAAAGAACAGGGAATATTACTATTATGGGGACATGGCTCTATTTTTGGACCAGCCTGTGTTTTCTGGGGACACAAACTCCAGGAAATCATGTTGTTTCTCTACAATGATGTTGACAAATGTGTGTGTTTGTGTAGAGGAGGTAACACGGGGTGAGAGAGGGTGAGGGAGAGGGTGGGCTGAGTGGGTGAGCGACGAACGGGCGGGTGGAAACTGGGCCCTGGGAAGCAGCTCTGATTATTCTGATAAGTGTGCATGTGTCTGTGTGTTTATGTAGGGGAGGTGAAGTGGGGTAAGAGAATGGGTGGGGGAGGGGGTGTTGCAGGATGAGAGAGGTGAGGGGGGCAATGCATTGGAGGCTGAGGAGCAATTCTGGGGAGCCTCTGTATATGTGTGTGTTCTAGAGGAGGTGACACAGGGTGAGAGAGTGAGAGAGGTGGGGGGACAGGGAGTGAAGAGACAGCAGATGATGATGAAGAGAGAAAGGTGGAGAACTGGGTGGTGCGGTGGAGGCTGTACCCCTGGGAAACACTCCAATTGGCTTGTGTGCATGTGTAGAGGAGGTGAAACAGGGAGAGAGCGAGTGAGAGAGATGGAGGAGTGGGTGATGGGTGGGAGCAGGGGGGTGGTGGAGGCTGGGGCCCTGCCGAGCCGCTCTGATTAGGCTCTATGTGCGTGCATGTGTGTATGTTTGTGTAGGAGAAGTGACATTGGGTGAGAGAGATGGAAGAGTGGGTGATGGGTGGGAGCAGGGTAAGGGAGGAGAGGGGGGTGGAGAAGTGGATGGTGCGGTGGAGTCTGAAGGCCATGGGGAGCAGCTCTGATTAGCCTCTCTCTCTCTGTTTGGGGTTTTTGGAGATGAGCTCAAATTGGAGCAGGACTAAAAATAGCATTTATTATTAAGACTGCATCTCTCCTCCTTCTCTCCCTCTCTCACTCCACCCATCCCTTTCTCATTCTCTGTCACTCTCTTCTACCTCCTTCTCTATTCTCACACTCTCTCTCTCTTCTATTATACTCACCCCTCTCTCTTTTCTTTCTACCATTCTTTCCTCTCTCCTCTCCTCTTTCTCATTGCCCTTCTTTTCTCCCT
The DNA here is from genome assembly GCF_009829125.3 of Periophthalmus magnuspinnatus. Classification (NCBI taxonomy): domain Eukaryota; kingdom Metazoa; phylum Chordata; class Actinopteri; order Gobiiformes; family Gobiidae; genus Periophthalmus; species Periophthalmus magnuspinnatus. Next base: position 18,673,812 of record NC_047135.1, on the reverse strand, counting down.
CTTTTCCCTCCCGCTGTACCCTCCCCTTTCACCTTTCTACCTTCCTCTCTATCCCCTTCATATTCTCCCTCACTTCTCACCTTCCTCTCCTCCTACACTCTCTCTCCTTTCTCTCTTATTTATCCCCACCCCTCTTTCTCTCTTAGTTCTAGATACCTTCCCACTCTCCCTTCTTGCTCTCCCCTTCTTTACCCTCTTCCCTCTCTCCTTTTTCTATTTTCCTACTCACTCCCACCCACTCCTCCCTTATTTCTCCTCCTCTAATCTCTCTCATCTTCTATACCCTCCCCTCTCTCTTTTCTTTTCTTTCTACCTTTCATCTTCTGCTCCTTCTCCTGATTGTCGTTCTTTTCTCACTCTTCTCTCTCTTTATCCCCCAGCTCTTTTCTCTTTCTACTTTCCTCTCCACTCTCCCCTTCCTTATCTCATTCTACTTCTCCTCCAATCTCACTCTCTCTTCTCCCTCCCTCTACCTTTCTCTCTACCATTCCTCTGTCATTCTCCATCTACTCCCATCTCTCTCCTTACATCTCTACTCCCTTGCTTCTCTGATTTCCCTCTCTCTCTCTTCTCTCTTCCATATACTCCCATCACTTTCCACTTCTCCCCCTCTCTCCTTCCTCTTTCTCTTCTATCTTTTTTCCCCCTCCTCTCACTCTCTTTTCCTCACATCCATAATAGGTGCTAAGCCCCGCTCGCATACAGATGATCAGAGTGTGGGACCACTGAGCTATGGCCCTAGGACCCAACCCACTCAAAAGGTGTAGCCTGAGGGCCCACTGACCTTTGTCCCCAAGAGCATCTGTGATTGCCCCTCCTTCTGTCCCTCACCAACGCTGACCAGCCCTGACCAGGTTTACATTTTAGCACTTTTCCACCTTCAAGGCACACATAGCACTTTATATTCACACACACATTCACACAACAGTGTATGCAGACACTGGGGGTGGAGTGGGTTAAGTGTTTTGCCCAAGGATACAAAAACAGCAGTCATTTGTGGCAGCTGGAATCAAACTGCCAACCTGTGAGCCAGGGGACTGCAAGATTCGAACCACCAACCTTCAGATCAGTGGACAAACATGCTACCAAATGAGCTACTGTCATCCTTTTTTGAGCTTTCTGCCATGCTATAACATTGTTCCCTCATCAAAAAACATGCCTGGAAAGGTTTTAGATGCCATCCACGCATGTTTGAGTAATTAGGTGATCTCTCCTGGGCCCTAGTTGAACCCAGCCCACAAGCCGACGTCACCCATGTGTAAACACTATAGTATTTTTAGTTGGTTGGGCTATTGTTTATGGCAATTAACGCATTAAGCATTAAGACCGACACAGAAGAACAGGCTGCTCAGGGAGCTTGCGCATGAATGACACGCAGAACAGATTGGATTGGAGGGGTTTGTGTGCGAGGGGTTGAGCGTTACCGGCTAGGTATAGTCAGCCTCACCTCCACGTACAGCTTGGGCTCTGAAACCCAGCTCCTCGAGAGGGGTTGGACTCGCCATTACTCTGGTGTTGCCCACAGGGAGTGGTGGCGAGCTGGTGTGGGCTTGCTCATTGCCCCACAGCTCAGTCGCCGCATGTTGGAGTTGACCGCGGTGAACGAGAGGGTCACGTCCCTGCACCTCTGGGTCGGGGACACGTCTCTCACTGTTGTGTCGGCCTACGGGCCAAACAGCAGTAGAGAGTACGAGGCCTTCTTGGAGTCCCTGGTAGGGGTACTAGACAGTGCACCAACCAGGCACTCCGTTGTTCTCCTGGATGACTTCAATGCCCATGTGGAAGAATGACCTCCCTGATCTGAACCCTAGTAGTGTTTTGTTATTGGACTTCTGTGCTAGTCACAGTTTGTCCATAACAAACACCATGTTCGAGCACAAGAGTGTCCATCAGCGCATGTGGCACCAGGACACGCTAGGTTGGAGGTCGATGATTGACTTTGTTGTTGTGTCATCTGATCTCCGACCACGTGTCTTAGACACTTGGGTGAAGAGAGGGGCTGAGCTGTCAACCAATCACTACCTGGTCGTGAGTTGGATCCACTGGTGGAGGAGGAAGCTGGACAGACCTGGACAGCCCAAGCATATCATGAGGGTCTGCTGAGAACGTCTGGTGAAGCCCTCTGTCAGGGGGTCTTCAACTCAACACCTCTGGGAGAGCTTCTCCCTGATCCCGGGAGAGGCTGGGGACATGGACTCTGAGTGGGCCATGTTCTCCATATCTATTGTTGATGCGGCTGCTCATAGCTGTGGTCGTAAGCTCTGAGGTGCTGGTCATGGCGACACCAGAAGCAAGGGATGCCGTCAGGTTGAAAAAGGAGTCCTGTCGATCCTTGTTGGCTCGTGGGACTCCTGAGGCAGCTGATGAGTACCGGCGGGCCAAGAGTGCCATGGCTCATGCGGTCACAGAGGCAAAAACTCGGGGTTGGGAGGAGTTCGGGGAGGCCATGGAGGAGGACTATCGGACGGCCTCAAAGAGATTCTGGCAAACCATCCGACGCCTCAGGAGGGAGAAGCATTGCTTCACAAACACTGTTTACAGTGCGGGTGGAGAGCTGTTGACCTCGACTGAGGATGTTGTCGGGCGGTGGAAGGAATACTTTGGACCTCCTCAATCCCACCGTCGTGTCTTCCGAGGAGGAAACAGAGACTGGGGACCCGGAGGCGGACTCATCCATCACTTTGGCTGAAGTCACCGAGGTGGCTGCAAGCTCCTCGGTGGCAAGGCTCCGGGGGTAGACGAGATCCGTCATTGACAGGCGTCCTCATGTGCTACCAGTGTTTTAGCCGACGTGGCCGACGTGGAGTGAAAACTCGCTAATGATTCTAAATGCTGTTTAACCCCTTAACATTCCGATGGATCGCCCTCGGGCAAAGATCCGCACGTAAAATTATGCACGCGTTATTGCGTAATTTTACGCACTGTTTTCAGCAGTTTTGCATTTTAAACATGAGGAAACAGACAAAACAATGGAAGTACGCGACCGAGGACACTGTGGATGTTTGTACAAGTTAAACTAGAGGCATCTCGGACCCGGAGCGGTTCGTGTAACCGAGTGAAGATCTCATGGTGGACTCAGGAGTAGAGGACCTTATGTTTTGATGGACTGGGTGCTGTTCCTGATCGGTAAGCATGGTTTATTCTGCTATTAACTTAATTGTTGGTCAAATGTGTATTATTTGTAATTATTAGCATTAGCTAATGCCAATCTGCACCACCACCAATCATTCACGCACACACCACTTGGATGAAGTGTCTTGCCTAAGGACACAATGACAGAAGTTGGTCCAAGCGGGACTCCATCCTCCAACCTCTGTCAACCTCACTGTCACATGTACAGTGTATTTTTAGTTTCCAGTGTGTGTTTGTTCACTGTTTGCAGTGTGTGGTTTGTAAATACATTTATTTTGACCCATGCCACTTGTTTTGAATATATTTTATTTACAAATACACATTATATATTGTGTTTTGATATGATATGTAAATGTACAGTAATAGAGCAGCTGGGTGTGCAGATACAGGTGTGTGTATTGGTCATTGAATACTGTCACTAGTTTATGAGTTGTAAAAATCAAATGATCATGTCATATACTGAAAAAGAGTTACCGGACTGTCTCCCAGACCACAGTAGGACAATCTCACTCAGTGAACAGCAAAAGCTTCACACAATGGCTTTTACTCATAATACAAGTCAGAGCTTTATAATAAAAATGTTAAGTGTGTTTTCAACATTGGAGTTTACAGTTGTCTTGGTTTGGTTGGAAGCTCATGTTTTGCCATAGTTAAAATTAAGTATTTATACTTCCAATAGCATTAACATACTACACAGGTCATGAGCAAGATTTTTGTCATTTTCATTGTATAAGTGGGCTAAAGCACTTAATTAAAAGTCTTATAACACAAATGTAAATACGGTAATTTGATTATTTTAATAAACCATTTAACTTGGATGGATGCGATGCAGCATGACCACAGTGTCCACGTCTGATGCTGCTCACAGTGGTCCATGGGACTGCTCAAAGAGTTTGCGTGTTTGCTCAGACTCGTGAAAAATTAGAGGGAACATTGCTTGTATGTCTTGTGTTTTGCAGTGAGTAAACCCTCCTTAGTATAACACACTTGTGACTTGTCATGGCCTCCCTGAGGGACCCTGTTGTACCTGTCCTCCAGCGTAAGCCGTGGGTCCTGCTCCTGTCTGTGCTCTGTAATGGATGGACTTTACATCACCCCAAGTCATCATTTACGTCGGTACACTTACTCAAACTCCCTCACTACCTTGCTCCCCCACTCTCCTCCTCCCTCTTTTTACCTCTCTCCCCCTCCCTCCCTCTCTCTGTCTTTCACCCTCTATCACTCTCCCTTTCCCTCTCACTACCTCTCTCTCCCTTTCTCTCCCATTATCTCTCCCTTTTTCTCCTCCCTCTCTCTACCATCTTTTTCCCCCAGCGTTTTGGGGTTCTCGCCCCCTTGCTTCCTTCCTAATCCTCTCCATCCCCTCCTCTCTCTCCCCTTCCTACTCTCCCTTTTTCTCCCCTGTTCTCCACTCTCTCTTCTACCTCCTTCTCTCTCCCCTCATTCTCCCTTGTTCTCCTCCTCTTGTTCTATCTTCTTCTCATTCTCCCTCTCCTCCCTCTCTTCTATCTTCCTCCCCCTCTCTCCCTGTTCCTCGGGTGCCGAGCGGTTGGTGCTCAGTGTGGCATTAAAGACATGGGCTCTGTAAGCTCCTCCTCCTCGCTGTGGCTTTGGTCTGTTTCACCACTAATCCAAAACTCTGTCTCCAAATTTTTCTCAGAATGGAGGGATGGATAGAAGGAGGGAAGAGAGAAGAGAGTGGAAAAGTGTGGGGCTATAGAAAGAGAGAGGGAAAGGAGGTTGGCAAAGAGACAGAGAGAGCAAGAAGATAGGACAGTGAATGAGAAAAGGCAGCAGAAGTGAAGAGAGAAGGAAAGAGGAGTGAAAGAGAAAAGTAGAGAGCAAGAGAAAGAGAGAGAGAGAGGAGAGGAGGAGAAGGAGGAGAGGAGGCAAAAATGTGCAACTAATCAAAGTGTGGCTGATCTCCCAGACTGAGTCTCTTCTCTAGTGGGGCTGTTCCACTTTTAGACCCAAAACTGCTCTCCTCTGGTCTGAACGATGGAAGAGAGAGAAGAAAGGAGGAGGGGGAGATGTAGGAGGGGAGAGAGAGAGCAGGAGTGAGAGGAAGAGAGGAGAGGAGAGGAGAGAGAGAGGAGGAGAGGGAGAGGAGGGGATGCAGGGGAGAGAGAAAGAGAGAGTAGGACTGAGGATTAAAGGGGGATGCAAGAAGGGGGAGAGAGAGGAAGAGAGAAGGGAGAGGGAGGAGAGGAGGGAGAGAAGAAGGAGGAGGGGACAGAGAGCAGGAGTGAAAGAAAGAGGAGGAGAGGGAAGAGGAGAGAGAGTAGGAGTGATAGGAAGAGAGACAGAGAGGGAAGGGGGAGGGGAAAGAGAAGGAAGGAAGAGGAGGAGAAAATAAAGAGAGAGGAGATGCGGAGGAGAAAAAGGGGGAGAGGGTTGAGGAGTGAGAGGAAAGAAAATAGGAGGAGAGAGTGGGGAGAGAGAGGAGCAGAGGGAAGGGGAGAGAGAGGAGAAGATAGAGGAGAAGAGGAAAGAAGAGTGAGAGGAAGAGAGAGTGAGGAGAGCATGATTCTGCACGGAAATAATTTTAGAAGCCACTTTCAAAGTCAATATTCATTCACTCTGATTACTGCCAATCACTGGCCCACATGGACAAAGTGTGGGTGAACTGCCTTGCTCAAATACACAACAGCAGTGGTTACAGCATCAGACCACCAAGACGACTTCTCTACTCCATAATATGAAAGAGGAAGTGAGGAGAAATGGATAGAGAGAACACACACATTCATTCACCAGTGTACACAGACATTGGGGATGAGCGAGGTAAAGTGCCTTGCCCAAGGACACAACAGCAGTGCTCATCTGTGAGAGCTGGAATTGCACCGCCAACCTGTGAGTAAGAGGACGAACACTCTACCAACTGAGCTACTATCACCCCAGGACTTCCTTAGCTGGATGCTTTGATCTATTGTGCATGTTCTTGGTTGATGGCGGAAACCCACACAGACACAGGAAGAACATGCAAACTCCACACAGACACAGGGAGAACATTCAAACTCCACACAGACACAGAGAGACCACGCAATCTCCACACAAACACAGGGATAACATCCAAACCACACACAGACATAGAGAGAACATGCAAACTCCACACAGACACAGAGCGAACATGCAAACTCCACATAGACACGGGGAGAACATTCAAACTCCACACAGACACAGGGAGACCACGCAATCACCACACAAACACAGGGATAACATCCAAACTCCACACAGACATAGAGAGAACATGCAAACTCCACACAGACACAGAGAGAACATGCAAACTCCACACAAGACATTAGCTATAGATAGATAGAGAGGAGAGAGGAGACATTAGACAGAGAGTGATAGAGAGAGAAGACATCAGAGACAGAGAGAGAGGAGAGGAGACATTATAGAGGGGAGAGGAGACGTTAGAGCAAGAAAGAGAGAGGAGAGAGGGACAGAGAAAGAAGACATTAGACAGAGAGAGATAAAGAAAAGAGACTTTAGAGAGAGACAGAGAGAGTGAGAGGAGATATTATAGAGTGACAGAGAGAGAGGAGACATTAGAGAGAGAAAGGAGACACACACAGGAAGAGAGAGAAGAGAGAGGGGGAGAGAGACAGGGTGAACAAACTCCACACAGAGAGAACATGCAAACTCCACACAGACACAGAGTCAAACACAGGACCTTCTTGCTTTTAAGAGAGAAAGTGTTGTCCGTTACAGTGAGACATTAGAGACAATAGAGTGAGAGAGGAGACATTAGACAGAGAGAGAGAGAGACAAAAAGAGAAGAGAGGAGACATTAGACAGAGGAAGAGACACAGGAGTCATTAGAGAGAGGAGACATTAGAGAGAATGAGAGAGAAAGAAGACATTAGACAGAAAGAGAGAGAATAAGAAAGGAGACAAAGAGAGAGAGACAGACAGACAGACAGAGAGAGATGAGATGGAGAGAAAACATTACAGAGAGAGGGGAAACATTAGGAAGAGAGAGAGAGAGAGAGCAAGACATTATGTAAAGTTCATTCAAATAAGTAAAAAAACAAAAAAAAAAACAAAAAAAAAACAGCACTGACAGGCCAAAACAATCCATTAAAAGGCTGTGTACGTTTAAAAATAAAGGAGGAAAGGAGGAGGAGAGAAAGCAGAAAGGGAGAGTGGGGGAGAAAGAGAGAGAAATTTATAGAGGGGGAGACCGAGACAGGCCAATAGAAGTAGAGGAAAGGTAGTAAGAGTGAGAAAAAAGAAAAAGGAAGAAAACAGAATAATGGAGAGGGAGAGAGGGAGGGATGGAGACAATTTCTTTCTCCCAATCTGTCTCTTCCTCCTCTAGACTCATTTGCATGTCATTTGGCTGCTTTGTTTCAAACTGGGCCGCTCCTTCTGGACCTGAACCAGATGCCCTCCCACATGTGCTCAAGAACTGAAGACCAGACGCTATTGTTTACTGCTCTGGAGTCTCCAATCAGCTCACAGTTCAGATACATGGACATCACGATACACAAAGGGGGAAAAAAAGGAAAGAAATCTGATTGGTTTGAAATACTTTTTAAAGTTGCATCGTGTAATGTTCTGGCAGAGAGAGAGAGCGCAAGAATGAGAGTGAGGGGGGGGGGGTGAGAGAGAGAACAGAAAGAGAGTGAGAGAGAGTGAGAGAGACAGAGATTGTGTGTGTGAGAGAGAGAAAGTGAGAGAGGGAGGGAGAGCCAGAAAGAGAGAGAATACATTAGACAGAGAGAGAAAGAATGCATGAAAGAGAGAATGCGTGTGTGTGTGTGTTTGTGTGTGTATGTTTGGGTGGGTGTGTGTGTGTGTGGAGAGGGGGAGACAGAGGAAGGTCAATCAAGGTGTAGAAAGGGTAGCAGAAAGAAATATTAAGAGAGACAGAGAAGAGTGAGGGCAGAAAGAAAGAAAGATATCTTATTGCATTGCCTGGAATGTTCTAGTGTGGCATTAAGTCTCGTCTATTTCCATGGAGAGTACCAGATAACACCTCCAGGCCAAGTTACAGTTCACACCTGTGGAGAGGCGACCCCGCTCACAGAAAGAATGAATGTTTTTAAGGCATTTTTTAACAAAAAAGACATGTGTAAAAGATAAACGTGCTATCATAACAATAATATCACCATGGAAACAAGCCGGTGGCAGACCATACACCAGAAAAGTTACATAGTTAATTGCTTCACCCTTGTCTTGCTTTGGTCCTGGTTTGGTTTGATTTAATCCTGATTAAACTTGGCTTGATCCTTTTTTGTCTTGGTTTATTTCCAGGTTTTATCTTAGTTGTTTCTGATTTTTACTGTTTTAAACCCATGAAAAACAGAACTAGCTCATTTTAAACAGTTTGCGGTGGTCCAAAGTTATTCATCACTTGCCTTATGCATTCAGAGCACTCTAATTATTCACCACGATTAGTTTATAAGCACTTTTCACAACTTTCAGAAACAGAGTTTTGCCATCACAGTATAGCTAACAACAACTGGCATGCTAACACACACTTTCTGATTATCAGACAATAAAATGATTTGTAATTAAATGTAGACAGTACACAGTAGAATTATTTTGACCTCAAGAGCTATACAATATACTGTACTGAGGAAAGACCAAGTTTACACAAAAAACACAAAAAAATAAAATAAAATTCAGCTACAGAGCCTTTAATTCCAATTGCGTGCAATTGTGAATGCAGCTTTCACTTTCTGCATTACACGTCCAAACTTAAAGAGGGGGTACTTCTGTGGGGTATTAACACATAACATATTTATAACACCATGTTACCTTTTATTGTTCTGAAAATGTTTTAAAATGTTTTAGAAGTTTCAGGTTTGTTTTGATGCTCTGAGTCTCCCCTCTCTTTGCTGCCCACTCCCCCTTCACAGCGCCATCACAACACAGTCAGCGTGCATCCCACTAACAAAAGTACTAGACACCATATCAGGTTTGTGAAGTTATAGTGTATTGTTTTGTATCATTTTTTGGTATATTTATGGAGAAGTGTCGTGTGGGAGCATGGTGATGCAGGCTTTTGAGTTGAGCATTGAAAAGTCTTACTGCTAACTGTAAGGAGGGTTCAAATAGAGCCCGGGAGAGATCACAAGAGTAATCAAACATGGATGGATAACATCTAAAACCTCTTCAGACATGTTTTTGATGAGGGAATGTTATGACATGGTAGAAAGCTCAAAAAAATAGATTTTGCACAATAGGTATCTATAGACAGAAAAGGATCTGATTAGTCCCATAAAAGACCCCATTGTCTGGACTTAGCACCAGCCAGTGTAGAGTTTCAGCTGATGTGGAGTGGTCCATTTCAGTTACGGGACACCAGCTGGACAACACAGGGACTTGGGGCTGGTGTGTGTGTGTGTGTGTGTGTGTATGTGTGTGTGTGTGAGGGGGCAGAGAGGAGAGAGGCACACTCTTTCCAAAATAAATATTTCCCCTCCTCCCCCCAGCTCGGCTCCGCTCTGGAATTCTACTCAACCATTTTCCATCTGCTTTTTCGGTCTCCCTCTTTGTTCTCCAGGAAAATGTGAAGTGTTTTACTGAACTGCAGCGGTGGTAGAGTAGGGAAAATTGTACTCAAGTAAGAGCATTGTTTTGTCGAGACATAACGTCTCATTGATTATTTGAAGTTAATGTAATTTGAAGGATATTTTACTTCAGTGGGGTATTAACTGCTAACACGTAACATATTTAGATCACCATGTTACAGTTTATTGTTTTGAAAAAGCTATATTCACCTAAAATAATATATTAACATGTTTAATTAATTTCAGTTTAGTTTACTCTCTGCACTAAGTCACTCCCCCATCAGAGCGCTATCACAACACAATCAGCATTACTCCTGCTAATGAAAGCGTAGTCTGCGTAGACTTGTCTGGTACGTGCTCATTCAGCTAACTGTAAGGAGGATTCTAATAGGGCCCAGGAGAGATTGTTAGATTACTGAAACATACCTGGATGACATCTAAAAGCTCTTCAGACATGCTTTTTAATTAGGGAAAAATGTTATTGTAAAAAATGAGACAAACTAAATCATGTCTGAAGAAACAAGATACATATGATCAACATAAAGCTTTTGTCACCTGTAGACTTACTCAAAATGGGAAGAGGAACCAAAACTTTTACTCAGGTAAGAGTACAGTTACTTCATTAAAAAAAAAAAAAAAAAAATAAAAAAAAAAAAAAATATATATATATATATATATATATATATATATATATATATATATATATATATATATATATATATATATATATATATATATATATATATATAGTACAATTTCTTTAAAGAGTCTGCTGAACTGCTTTTCTGTCTGTACCAGTGTGAAAAATGTTAGTTAGAAAGAGTCAAGATGAGGTTGAGGGTTTGAATCCATAGAACTTAGCAGACGCATCCATCAGTGAGACAGCTGTTTATATATATTGGCTAGAGACATGACTATTTAGGCCCAAGCCGTGAAGGGATGGAGCCCAAGCAGCATCTCCCATCGGCCCTTAAGGGAATGCAAACTGCCCCTGGATTCTGGAGCTAAAAGCATTTGTCATTTGGAGCAGGGTGGACTGAGCCTCAAATGGGTGTAATGTTGACTGCCAGCCTGGCCAGACCAAACATACATGGAAGTTAGTCTGGTATCTAGTCTGATTCTGCCTGGGTTCCAATGAGCATTAGTGACAGAAGAAAACAGTCAACATTTCTGCATTTTTTAACTCTTTATTTTCAGATAGTTTACAAATATAGACATTTACAGAATAACTCCATGTGCCGTGTGTAGCGTAACAAAGTAAAAGTAGGAAAGTACTCTACTGGACTCAAAAGTAATGTATTTTTTATTATAATTTGTGTCCTGCTGAAAAGGTGAAATATGCAAATAAAATCAGCTAAACAGCACTGACTGATTTAGTTGCTTCAATTGAAAAAAAAACCCAAATCAGCACAAATCTTTATCCGAATCACTACATTTGAAGCCTTATAAGTCCTCAAAATATGTGCAAAATACTTTTATTTTTACTTTACTTACTTACTTTAATACTTTTACTTCAGCAGATTTTCTCATGTGATACTTTTATTTTTACTTGAGTATTTTCCATTGCACCACATATATTATATACAGTTCATTCTGATATTGTGGAAAAAAATTGCACATACCAATTATTTAATTAGTTCATTAATTTGTTTGTTTGTTTGCTTATTTATGTATTTATTTCCAAAACATTTGAAAAAAGGTCAATGGTCATGTTTTTTTTTGTTTTTTTTTTGTTCTTTTTTTAAATACAGTACTTTTGCACCTTCAAGGCACTCAAAGTGCGTTACATCAAGGAATCACTCACCCACACACACACACACCAGTGTACACAGACACTGGGGGAGAGGTTGGATTGTGTCTTGCCCAAGGACACTACAATCCCAATACCTGTGGGAGCTGGAATCACCCCGCCGTGGGTCAGCGCATCTGCCTGCTGAACCAATAATGTTTGTCGAGAGGGATTCGAACCACCAATCTTCGGCTCAGTGGACAAACACTCCCACTCCCGCTATTTTTACTGACAGCCAAATGCAATGCGTCTGTGTAGTACCTCACAGTCCACTTCTCACTGAAATCAATCTGACAGTTTCACAGTCTAAACATGTCCCTGTTGGTTTGATGCCGAATCGTCCTATCAGCTTTGGAGAAGCTGCTTATGAAATAGTGATTCTTCCAGAGGCTCTGTGGAGCTCTGACGCAGCAGAAGCAGGGCAGCTTTGTTTGGGTTTGAATGTGCCAAAGTGGGCTGATTCTCAACCAGGGCCCATCCATATTCATCACCACCATGCCCACTCTTTGAAGTCTGCAGACGGGGACGCACCAAGCTCCTGCCCTCTTGTGTCTGTGTGAGCCTCCACCATCAGAGGCCTGTCACGGTAACACATTTTCAATGATGGAAGATAACCAAGTACAAGCAGTAAAGTACTGTACTTAAGTAGAATTTGTAGGTATCTGTACTTTCCACTCCATTACATTTTTTAACTGGACTGAAAAGTAAAAAGTGCTTTTCATATGATGGAGGGGTTATTTTTACCATGTTCGTGGTAAGATCCTGACTAAAGTTTTCGAGTTCAAGCTCAGGCTTTAAGTAAACAAAAATAAATAGACAATATTCATTCAAAAATTAAGAAATTGATTTGTATTGTTACAGTTGACCAATAATATGTATTGTTTTTTAATCAATATCCCTACATTTAACACAACCAATTAACAACACTTGTGTGAAATACTTTTACTTTTTGCATTTTTAAACCACTACTTAAATACTGTCATGATGCCTACAATTCCTGTGTTCTCTCCCCCTCCCCTACCTGTCTGCCCGGAGCTGGGCGGAGTTCCTGACCCCTCCCGCACGCACCTGGAGCACATCAGCGCAATTATCTGCACCTGCTGCCGAGTATATGAGGGCTCGGCAGAAGACACTCGGTGCGTGATCATCGTCGTTCCTCCGTTCTGTCATTCCTGTCGTTGTCTGCGGGATCCTACGTGTGTCTTCGCCTCCTGTCCTGTCTTGGTCTCCGGCTTGTTTCCCGTCACCTGCCCTGGCTCCCGCTTGCTGCATTACTCCTGCTCGGTCCTTCCTGTTCCCGCGCCTTTTCCTGTCGCGCGCCGGCCCTGGATGTCTCCTGCCCGCTCTGGACTATGCCCGTCTGGCCTGCCTCCCGCTCCCTGTCCCCGTTTGTGATTTACGAACCATTGACTATTAACTGTGCACTATTGTAAATAAACACCGCAAATCTGCCCCGAGTCTGCACTCTTTGGTCCGCTACACCCACCGTTACGACAAATACTTTCACTTAAATCATTTTTTTTCATGTGATACTCTAACTTTTACTTGAGTAACTTTTTGTCTCTGTATCTGTAAGTAACAGAATTTTGAGTACTTCATCCACCACTGCATATTTTGAAGAGCGATCTATAGCTTGAGAAAATTTAGCAACCCTGTCCAATACTCTTTCAGCCACTCTCTCTGTCTGCATGCTGTCAGGGAAAGTCACTCACAGATGTTTGAGATGGCAGAGACGCTGCTCCTGCTCAGGTGAACTGAGGGCCCCTGAGGTAATGCAGATGCCCCTGGGGGTCCCTGTCATGAACCACCGCAAAAAACACTCAAATGCAATCAGACTGAGTTTAGGGAAGTGTTAACAAGAGTGTAATTTTATCTGTATTATCTGTGTTGTTTTAATTTGTGTATGACGTTCCTGGTTTAGGCATTAGGTTTTCAGTTTTTATCATTATTATTCAGACAATCCAGCCCAGCAACCATCTCAACCAATCAGTAACCACCCCTTCTCACTCCTCAACCAATCACGATTCAGCAGCCACCAGCGGAACTTTTTAGTAGTAGTCAGTGTTGTGTTCGGGACAGTCGCACCAGCTCTCCTTCCCAACTTAAAATGTTTTTCCTTTACTTCATCTACAATTGTTCATGTGTCCTTGAGAACAAACCATGAACAACATGAACAACCATTAACAACTATGAACATGAATCATGAACATGAGCATAAACCGCAAACACAACTTCAATAAAGAGTGGTAGAGTGTGGACTGGCGTCTGGTCACTTTGTTCTTGCCGAACAACCTGGGGAGATTGTGGATACTAAACTAGTCCTAAATACAGTCCTTTCCTGAGGGCACAAGTTTGGGTTTCTTCCCAGCACCTCATTTACAGGAAGGCTAGACTATTGGTACACTGCTCTATTCTGTGTGGGAAATGTTTCAGAAAGATGACATAATCTGGTTTAATATTAAACTACAAAAACAATAAAATAAATAATCACATGCAAAGATCATATTTTTACATTTTGTTAATTGCAAACCTCAGTATTGATCCAAAATGGCTTAATAATAGGACCACGTGTACATTTCCTGTTCACAACTGCAGAACTGCTTCTCCATGGTGGCATTTCACTGTAACATGCAAATTTCATTTACATATTTAAATTGCTGGAAAATGTCTACATGAAATTGAATTAACCCTCAATATCTGATCCAGAGTGAGATTTGTTTTGGGCGGGGATAGAGGGCAGGTGAAAACAGAAATCTCAGCGCCCAAGCTTCGAATACAGGAATATGTTTGAATCAATCAATATACAACTTTGGGCAAGCCAATGATGAGGAAACACCATTATAAAATGTTTAAACGCTCATAAATAATGCTGTTGTTTGCAACACAGCAATATCGATTCTTGGGATATTTGTGAGTTCACAAACAAACCAAATTGATCACAGAGCACCTTTGAGGTTTGTCCAGAAGCCAAAGGTGAAACACCCAAATGAACCAAAACAATCCTGGCGACGCCAATGGACATACTTATATACTATACATACTATTTTTGCAAAAATATAGACTATTTTGTTTATGAAAAACATGCAGAGAGAAATGCTTTGGGTATTTATGGACAGGGAAGATGTCTGTGCTTTTCTCTCAACTGGATGTAATAAAAGTTAAACTTTTCAACTTGTTCAGTGATGCTTTGACCAATCAGATTCAAATAATTATCATGATGTTCTGCATATTCCCAGTCTCTTTCAATGAGAGCCATTCCAGATTGATAATTGTGTGGAACTCAACACAGAGTGACGGTGATGCTGCAGTGCTCCAGATTAAATCCGTTGGAGTCTATTTTTGCTGGACGCTGGTGCCCACCGCAGGCCTTTTCCCTTAATAAATAAATAGTTAACGTGTGAAAGCATGTCCTCGCATGCAGCTTCAAAGGCAGAGACTGCAACAGCTCAGCAGAGCCTCCGGTTCTCATGTGAGTGTCACACCAACAGCTAAACCGGCCTACAACCTCCTGGTTGGAAATTAAGGCATCACACTGGGGAATTTGATAACTGTTGCCTAGCAATTATGTAATACACTGGTCCAAAAGTTCTCACACAGAAATTATTGACACCTTTATTGTGTTGAAACCATTTTGAAGTATCAGAAAAATGTGCTTCTTATGTAGAAATTGTGCCAAACTTTTGGATATAATTCTCCCAATCGTGATGTAATCAATATATCTGTCCACTTCCAGTAATTTTCAGTTTGACTTTGTCTAATTATTAGTCTGTCTACATTTCCAAAGATTAAAATGCTCTGTTCCACTTTATGATGTCATTAAGTAATAGTTTTAAAGTTAACAAGCTACCATTCATGTTTAGTTCAGCAGAGATTGACAAGTCCAGGGTTCAAATGATCAAAATGATTCTAGAATAGAATTGATTCTTTTTGCACTACCACATGACATTGCAAGGTGGAACAGAGTGTTTTCGATCTGAGAAAAGAAGTCAGCCTAAACATGCAAGGTTTGTGTGTTAAACAGGTGTGAATGAAACAAAACACAACTCCAGGTGTGTTTGTGATGAGGAAACAACATTAAAACAGAGATCAGAGAATATGGGCCCTTTAAACTCGTCTCATAATAAGGCAGAGGAGCTAATCTGGTCTGTGCTCTGTCTGCGTCTTTAGAAATGCTGTGTCGCTGTTTTCAGTTCAGGTTAATGTTGTTAATCTGACACTGAGCTCTAATGACCCCCCACATGTACAATACCCCCACCCCCCTCCCACACACACACACACACACACACGCACGCACACCCCCACGCACGCACACACACACACACACACACACATACATGCCCCCATCACCCCAGATAGAGGCATCCTGCCCCAGACGCCCTCCTCCACACTCCCCAACACAAGAGGAGTGTGCGAGCAGTAGGTGGCCTATGACATGGTCCACACAGCACAAAAGCGCATTATCATTACTCAGTACTCAGTGCCAAATCCTGTTGACTAGTTAAAGGCAATGTACACATCTTTTTTTTTTTTACCTAGTAATGTAATATAATTATAATTTTGCTCCATAAAATATGTTGTAAAAACTACAATTGGAGAGAAAGAGTGTACTTCTGTGCTGTCTTCGTCATCACCATTTCAAATACATTATGTTTCTTTAATATTGTATTTTTTTATTTATTTATGTATTTATTTATTTTTATTTTTTAATGGGGGTGGTGCAGCATTATTAAGCAAGGCAAGTTTATTTGTATATTTTATAATTCCTACACAAAGTAATTCAAGGTGTTTTACAAAAATAACACAGGCATTTAAATCACAATACAACCAAATCAAAACATAAATAATTATAAATAATCATCATAAAATGAACATTAAAAGAGAAGTCATATTCACAGCTGAACAGAACTGTTGTGAGCCTGGATTTAAACATTGTCAAAGTAGAGGCCTGTCTCACAGGAAGACTGTTCCAGGTTTTAACTGCATAAAACTGAAACACTGATTCCCCATGTTTAGTCCTGACTCTGAGCACTAGCAGGAGGCCGGTCCCTGAAGTCCTCAGAGTGCGAGATGGTTCATATGGCTCTAACATGTCGAAGATGTACTTTGGTGCTAGACCATGGAGAGACTTGTACACAAACAGTGTTTTAAAGTCTGTTCTTTGAGCCACAGAAGCCAGTGCAGAGACCTGAGCACAGGACTTATGTGCTCATTCTTCCTGGTTCTAGTCAGGACCCGAGCAGCAGCATTTTGGTTGTACTGCAGCTATCTTACCACTCTTACTGCTGTCATATTAATGTTTCTGAAGGGTTCTTAGATTTGAGTATAGAATGAAATAGTCAAAACTGAGCATTTTATAGTTACTGAGGTGATGCCAAAGTGAGGTGTGACCGTAAACTCTGCTTAACAGCCTGACAACTGTAAAATGTGTGTACTAATTTATGCACACATAACATTACTTTATCACTGTCCTGTCTGAGAGTGAACAAATCGACTTTGGCCTTTAAAAATAAACAACGTAACTTTTCCAGTAGGGGTCAGCTACCTGCTTGTCTCCATGGAAATGCTAGTATTATGAATGGAATGTTTCACAGTATGAAATTAATCATGTCTATATTGCATTCATTCAGTTACAGGGATTTTGCATTTTCACTGTGAGTGGGGAAGCCTCTGCATAGATTTGACCTGTAACATGGCTTAGTGACACTGCTAGAAAAGTTACACAGTGCAACTTTAGTATTTTTTAACCCTTCTTAGAAGGTTGACAGATGATTCTAGCTCCAATCCATTGTAACTGACAAGGACCTTTCATTTTGTTGCTCCTCTTTGTGCAACAGTAGAGAGAGGCAGTCAGGGGTCAGCAGTCAGAGGTCACATGTGTCCTCACAAAGGGCTTGACCCCTAACCCCTAAACCTCTAGTGATACAAAGTCATGCTGTGAGCAGGGATGAGGGGAGGAGGGGCTGAAGCAGGCTTATTATCCTGGGATGCAGCCTCTGAGCATGGATACTCTGTGGTCCTATAGCCCTGATAAGAAGGGGGTATCTGGTACAAGGTTGCCAGATTTTCAGAGAGGAACAAACTCTAGTCCCACAAAAATAGGTTTAAAAAAAAAAAAAAAAAGCAATTAGTTAAATGTTGTGTGCTGTCATCAAATGAGTGCTTATGAGATGGGGATATTTAATATTTATTGAGTAGCATGTTTAACGGCACTATACCTGATTTTTACCCATATATTTAAGAAAAATTGTCTTGCCCCAGTTCAGGTATATTGTATAAGCAGCTCCTGAGGTCAAAATAGCATTTAATAATTAAGTGTTTTATTGTCTGATAATCAGGAAGTGCACTAATGGCATGCTTAGTTTAATCAATTGTTAACAGCTCGTATTTCAATCTTTTGTGGGTCTATTACTGTGACGTACCGCTCAGGAACAACACAAAAAAAACAACACAAAAAAAAAACAAAACAAATGCCCAAAATTGGAATAAAGAAGCAGACTTGGCAACACAGGTCTGGTCTTCCCCCTGCTCAGAGGGGGTCAGAGGGCTTGGATGGGACAGGGAGGGGGGTATGTGGACATCTGTAGATATCTGACTGCATATTGGTGAGCATATAAAGGGTGTTGTCCATCTGCCCCTCACTACGACTTGTTGGTCATGGCTCCAAACCTAACCATATATGCTAATTATGGTGATCGCTAACCTCAGTGTTTCCATATCAATAGTCGTAGTTTTAGACATGTGTGGACCTAGACCATAATTTGTCTTAAAAACGTGAAAAAAACAACTAGTTCATTTTATATATTCTGAGCATCCTAATTGTTTTACACTGATGAGTTTATAAGCACTACTTTCAGAGACCAGTTTTGCTGGGACTGTAAAGCTAACAACAATTAGCATGCTAACACACACATCCTGATTATCGCACAATGAAATGCATAAACAAAAAATTCTAATGTCTCACTTTCGTTGCCAGATCCCATGACGAAAACCAGATTGTGATGACCGCAAAAGGGCTCTTTACAGTCTGGATGTCATGATCCCGGTCTGTCCTGCCTCGCTTGTTGTCCTTTCCCCCTCACTCACGTGTCTGACTCTGGAGCTGGGCAAAGATCTTGGCTCCTCCCGTGCACACCTGGAAGTAATCATCATCAGCTGCACTTGTGGTGCATAAAAGGAGCCAGGACCCGACACTCGGTGTCAGATTGTCCGCATGTTCATGTGAATATACCTTGCTTTGCTTTGTTCATGTTTTTTCTCTGCTTTTTACGTGGTCAATGGATTACCTTTGCTCCTCTCCAGATCCCGCTCCTTGGACCAGCTCAGCACTCCTGACTTTGACCCTGCTTCCCTGTACCGGTACCGTGCTCCTTGTCTCAGACTCAGCTCCTGACGTTTTCCCCCGGACCACGGCTACTCCCCGCTCCCAACACACCGTCTGATCTACCGTCATTTGCCAACCCTCACCTTGTAAATAAACACTGCTGAAACTTCCCCAAGTTCTGTATTTTTGGTCCCTCGTGCCTCGCATTACGACACTGGACAATGTACAGTCTAGCAGTGTGGTATATGTTTTTTGGGATGATTCAAACTTATATCAGTAAAACAATACAATAAAACAGCAGTAACATTTTACTTAAATCTTACACAAGTTAGTGAGTGCTGAAGAGAGAGAGAGAGAGAGAGAGAGAGATGAAGATTAGGAGGTACTCCAGACAAAACAAGTTTAAGAACAATGCAAAGATTTATTCAAAGATTTAAGTGATTAAAAATGGTCATACTCCCAGTATTTCCTGCACATAGCAAAGAGGCTTTCATGAAGCCTGCAGTGGAGGGTAACGTGAGCCCTGTCTGCCCTGACCGCAGAGTGGGGCTTTGAATGCACTGGTCGTGTTGTTCATCAAACATTCAGGAGCACTGTGTCTCTGAGTGTTCTGTGGCTCTGCTGCTTTTAATGTCTGTGCTCATCAGGGCTCACACACCCACCCAAGCTCATCCCACCTCAGCCTTGTACGACCTCAGCCTGGTACTCCCTTAGCTTAGTACAGCCCTACACTCTACCTCAGCCTTGTACCACCCAGCCTGGTACTTCATCAGCCTGGTACCACCACAGCCTGGTACCACCTCAACCTGGCACCACCCCAGCCTGGCACCACCTCAGCCTGGTACCACCTGAGCCTGGTACCCCTTAGCCTGGCACTGCCCCACACCCCACCTCTGCCTGGTACCCTTTAGCCTGGCAATGCCCCACACCCCACCTCAGCCTGGTACCCTTTAGCCTGGCACTGCCCCACACCCCACCTCTACCTGGTACCCTTTAGCCTGGCACTGCCCCACACCCCACCTCTGCCTGGTACCCTTTAGCCTGGCAATGCCCCACACCCCACCTCAGCCTGGTATCCCTTAGCCTCGCACTGCCCTACACTCCACTTCAGCCTTGTACCACCCAGCCTGGTATCTCCTCAGTCTGTTACCACCGCAGCCTGGTACCCTATTAGCCTGGTACTGCCCTACACCACCTCAGGCTTGTGCCAACCAGCCTGGTACCTCCTCAGCCTGGTACCACCTCAGCCTGGTACTACCTCAGCCTGGTACCTCCTCAGACTGGTACCACCTCAGACTGGTACCGCCTCAGCCTGGTACCACCTCAGCCTGGTACCCCCTTAGCCTGGCACTGCCCTACACTCCACCTCAACCTTGTACCACGCAGCCTGGTACCACCTCAGCCCGGTATCACCTCAGCCTGGTACCACCTCAGCCTGGGACCACCTCAGCCTCATACCCCCTTAGCCTGGTACTGCCAGGCTAAGGCTGAAGCTGCAGCTTCTTTTATTGATTTTAAACTTTCTCACTGACAGGGTCCAGCGTGTCCTTGTAAATGGACAAATGTCTCCTCCCTCCATCTCTAACACTGGATCTCCTCAGGGTTGTGTACTGTCGCCTCTCCTTTTTATTCTGTACACGGACCGCTGCAGATCCTCAGAGGAAAACAGATTCCTCATTAAATTTTCGGATGACACGGTCCTGGTGTCGCTACTTGCAGGATCTGAGATAAATCATGGCCCTGCGCTGGGGCAGTTTCTCCAGTGGTGTGAGGACAACTATCTGGATTTGAATGTCGCCAAAACGAAGGATATGGTTATTGATTTTAGACATGCACCTTCTCATAGTGTCAGTGTCATACATGAGATGTTGTCGAAATTGTCGATAATTACAAGTATTTAGGCACTGTGATAGACAACAGATTGAGATTTGATCTGAACACTGAAAGCATTGTTAAACGAGGGCAGCAAAGAATGTATCTGTTGAGAAAACTGAACTCTTTTAATATAAACAGAAATATTCTCAACAACTTTTATTGTTCTTTTATCGAGAGTTTGCTCACTTTTTCTTTCATTTGCTGGTTTCAGTCTCTGTCCTTGAAGGATAGGAACAAACTGCAAAACATTGTTAAAACCTGCTCAAAAATTACAGGGGTTAAACAGAGGGAGCTGCATTCTCTGTGGGAGGAGCGGGTGCTGAGCAAAGCCAAGTGTCTCCTGGCTCAGCCCCTCCATCCTCTGGCTCCTGACTTCATCATGATGCCTTCAGGACGTCGCTTTTATGCTCCAATAAGGAAAACTAATCGTTTTTCAAATTCTTTTGTACCCTCAGCGATTAAATTGTTAAATTTCAAGGGTAGGGGTTCTTGAAGTTTTGCACTGTTGTTTTTATGTATATTGCTCCTATATTGTGCTTGGACTGACACACTGTGTGTTTGCGTGTATGTTGAATTGCTCGGAGTATGCTGCAAATGAATTGCCCTCTGGGATCAATAAAGTTTTCTGAATCTGAATCTGCCCCACCTTATCCTGGTACCCCTTAGCCTGGCACTTCTCCATGCCCCACCTCAGCCTGGTACCACCCAGCCTGGTACCACTTCAGCCTGGTACCTCCTCAGCCTGGTACCACCTCAGCCTGGTACTGCCCAACCTCAGCCTGATACCACCACAACCTGGTCCTTCCGCAGCCTGGAACCATGTCAGCCTGGTACCACATCAGCCTGATATCACCCCAGCCCGATACTGTCTCACTCCTTACCTCAGCCTCGTACCCCTCGGCGTGGTAGTGGGATGGGCATGATTGACAGATGGATTAGCCAATCAAGTACATGCATGGACCATCTGTATCTAAACAAATATGGAGGCTGAAAAACAGGGTGGATTTCTGCAGAATCAATGAAACAAAGAACTAAAGTCTGTTAATCTACGGTCAAAATGATGGGTGACCATTGAGCTCTATTGTTTCACATGCATCACTTAAACAAAACAAATCTGACTGGATTTATGTTTGGTTCTGACTGGACACCATTTGCCTGGCATGTCCAGACTGATGTCTCTGTCTTTTTAAAAAAATACAGATTAATATTAGTCTGATCCCCTCCCTCTGTTACATCACAACCCCGGGGGCCAAACAGGGCCAATCAGATTTCAGTGACACACGTGAAACAAAGGGGCTTATTGATTTCTGATGAAGATGGACCATGTGTGTCCCTGAATGGTTAATCCACCTGTCGATCATGCCCATCTGAAACGGAGAGATTCACCGGTGACCAGACTCTTCTTAAAATGTGCATTCTGTATCCCAGGCAAAGATATCATGAAATCATTCTACTTTTGCCAGACAACATTTATTTTCTGTACAGACAAAATTCATTTTTGGAGTAAAAAAAAAAAAAAAGTGTTACCCAGAGCCTCGTGACGCCTCTCTAGAGTAAACATAGGATGTGCTGCTTGGTCGTGTGCTGTAGTCTTAGCCTGAGCTCTGGTTTGCTTGGGCAGATTTAGGTGGAGATCTTTGCTTGAGCTCTGGTTTGCTTGGACAGCCTTAGGTGGAGATGGAGCAGAGTCTCAGGGGGATCAGGGTGGATGAGAGGGTTTAGTCCCAGAGGAGGAGGAGGCCCGAGTTTCCGGAGCAGGGCTGGAATGTGTTTAGACAGACTGCAGTCTGCATATGAGGCGTGAAATAGGAGCAGTCTGCAGCTCAGAGAAGAGGGAGCACAAGAGGAGACCTGGTAACATTTGCAACCCTCCCACAGTCAGACATTTTACAAACCTTCACTTGATACACCAGGATGTGGATTTAGGCATCAAAAAGCTTCAGTCAGCAGTTATTGTGTTGTGGTCCCAGCTCTCAAACTCTTTAAGGATTACATTGTCGGAGTTGGGTAGTAGTCACATTTTACATACAGTTACAAATAGTATTTTTCAGAGTACTTTTCCAGCAGCATACAACTTACTTGAGTAATATATTGCACAGTGTAACAATACTCGTACCTGAGTAAACGTTTTGGTTACTCTTCCCACTGTGAGTAAGTCTATAGGTGACAAAAGATTTATGTTGACAATATGAAATTATCTGTGACACCAAGGACTACGGATGGAAATTAGCATTTTGCTAAATCTGGTGCAGCCATCTATTTAATGTATCTGCACATTGTCCTTCAAATAAATAAATAAAATAAAATAAATAAAATCTGAACATAGTTCATAGTTTAGACAACTACTTTGTACTTCTACTTGAGTAATATTATCTTGATGTAATGTTACTCTTTCTTGAGTAAAATTTTGGCTAATCTCTGCATTGTTCATTCACTCTTTTGGCTGAAGTAATTTATTTTAGCTACAATTAGTATCGAGTCTCAATGACAAAACAATGGTTGACAATGTATACCAAGTGACAACAGCTCCTCCAATCACCAACAAACCACATTTGCCTAAGGACACAACAACAGTATGCCCCAGTTGGAGCTGGGGTCAAACTGCCAAACCTAAAAGACATCCACATTGCTACCCACTGAGTCAGTGCCATTTTGAGTAAGAGTTGTATATTACTTATGGGAACTTGACCAATAAGAAAAATAGATAAGGTGCCAAAAATAGCTCATCTGCTCCAATTCAAACATGCCATTGTAATACAAATGTTTTCAAAATGAGAAGGGCGTAATTCAGTAAAGTCATAAAGTGAGAATCTGCCTGCCATGCTTGTCTCCATGGAAATTGCTTACTGCTTTGTATTAAATGTTTTACAATATGGCATTAATGTATCTGTGGAGACAGCTCATGCTACCAGGCAAAGCCGTCTTACAGTAAGAATGAGTGCTGTTTGTGGTATTGTTTAGTAATAAAAAACATTTGCAAATCTATAAATGCAAGACAGATAAATACATACAGTGGAACATTCCATGCAAAGCAATAACAGATCTCCATGGAGACACCCTACCAGAAAAGTTACATATGCTTTTATACGAGAGAGTGCCAACATTTTTGTGCAGTGAGTTCATCCAATACACAGCTATAGATTTTTGGTGAAGCTAGAAGCAATGCAGGTGCAGTACCGGACACAACACCAGTCCAGAGCTAAGACTGAACTAGCAACTGTGGTGAACCCTCTAGACCCTGCTCCCCAAAAGAAAAAAACAAAGATAACTGAACTTCAATAATGACTACTGTGACACCTGATGCGTTTGTTTCCATTCAAACCTGTTTAGAGTATAACGCCCTCGCAGCAGTGGGGCAGCCTCCTCCTTTTCCTCCTCCTCTTTTTTCTCTGCCATTCCCCCTCCTCTTGGTCTTCTTTCTCCTCCTGTTCACCCTCTCTCCTTATCCTCCTCCAGTCCTGGTTGCTCTTTCTGCTACTCTCCTCCTCCTTGTCCACCTTCCTTTCCTCTCTCCTCTCTCTCCTTCTCCTCTCTTCCTCCTCTCCTCCTACTTCTCATCCTTCTCCTCCTCTTCCTCAGTCCAAATAAAGTGGAGGGAATAATGGAGGGAAGAGTGGCTCACATCTGCCCTCAGCAGCAGGTCCAGGTGGGGGCTGGGGCTTTAAATCTCCAGCCTAATGAAAGACCCTCCCGCAAAGCTGTCACCCACTAGGAGTGCACATGCTCCAGCCCTCTTTTTGGCACTATTGTCCCAGAGCTTTTGACTCTCAGGCTCTCAGGTCTGTGCAAAACTGGAGACGTGCCATGAAGCTGCTAACCTGGGTAACTGCGCAAACTTTTATGGCTCTCCTGAAGACAATGAGCTTAACAAGAGGGCGCTTAGCTGTCTGTGTGGGCTGTCAAAGACACAAGGAGGAATGCTGCTGTAGATCTCTATTGTGAATTTTTTAGAAGCATACAAAAAGATGTTGAATTGTAAATATCTAGAACTTCTCACACAATTGACTATAGTTGGAGCAGTTGATGGCTCAGATTCGCATTCTTAAAGAGGGGGTATTTATTTAATTTATTTTTTAAGCTTTTTACCAAGTTACAATGTCCCCATCACAAACATGTCTGAAGAGGTTTTAGATGTCATCTGTGCATGTTTGAGTCATTATATGACCTCTCCAGAGCTCTATTCAAACCTTTATGGGTTGGCTGTAAGATTCTGTCCTATGCTCAGTCCAC
This sequence comes from Periophthalmus magnuspinnatus, assembly GCF_009829125.3. Taxonomy (NCBI): domain Eukaryota; kingdom Metazoa; phylum Chordata; class Actinopteri; order Gobiiformes; family Gobiidae; genus Periophthalmus; species Periophthalmus magnuspinnatus. Next base: position 18,648,944 of record NC_047135.1, on the reverse strand, counting down.
AAGCCTATGTCATCTGAAACTTATACAACATGTTAAGACATTGTTTTTCGTGAATATAGCATTTTCGAAACAATAAAAGGAAACATGGTGATCTAAATACGTTATGTGTTAGCAGTTTATACCCCATAGAAGTAAAATAATTGTTCATTTTAAACAGTTTGCTCTGGTCCAATATTATCCTTCACTTACCTTATGCATTCTGCACATTCTAATTATTTACATGGCAAAACTCAGCTCTGGTCTCCGAAAATTGTAATAAGTGCTTATAAGCACTTTTTACAATTTACAAAAGGCAAATATAACTACCATGAGAATGTGCACTTCCTTATTATCACACAAGAAAACGCTTTATAATTAGAGTCAGACAGTAGACAGCAGGCTTATTTTGACCTCTACAGCTGTTCATACAATAATTATACTGGGGCAAGACATTTTGCTTGGAAAAAACAAAACAAAAACAAAAACAAAAAAAATGTATGTTATATTTTCATTCATGATCCTTTAAGTTTCAACCTGTTACAATACATGAATAAAATCAATAATATATACTGATTAAATGTTGACCACATTTCTGTAAGAAAAGCTGACATGAGTTAAGATAAATGACATTGTCCCAGAGGGAAATATAGTTTATTAGCTACAGCAGTGTAACTTTGTACTGCAGTTGGACTGTCGTAATGTCTGAGCTTTCAAACTCAGGAAAACCTATCTTCTACGACTTTGATCCTCTTGAGTCAACACAACTTTAGTTGCCAAAATCTATCTTGTTTTATTATCAAAGTATGTCAATTGACTGCTGTGATTGCCTAAAGCTCCCCTGAGAGTTCCTCATTCTCCTGAAAGGTATCAATGGAAGTTCATCCATCTTCTTCCTCTTCATCCAGGGCAGGATAATGGAGGCAGCAGTCTGAGCAGGGACCCCAAGACTTCCCTCACCCCAGGGAAATCCTGAGACATTCCCCTCCAGCGTGTCCATGGGGTGTCCTCCCGGTGGGCCTCTCCACAACCATGGCCTCTGATTTGCAGGTGCTGCTTTTCATCCCAGCCATGGACCCCGGTCGAATGAGTTTTCCAGATCCAGAAAGCACATGTGGACTGGTTGGGCAAACTCTCATGAACCCTTGAGCACCTGATGGAGAGTGTAGAGATGGTCCAATGTTCCGCGACCAGGACGAAAACCACACTTCTCCTCCTGAATCCGAGCTTCCACTAGCGGTCAGCTCTCCTCTCCAGTGGCCTGGAATAGAGCTTACTGGGAGGCTCAGGCTGATTCCCCTAGTAGTACCCTTTCCACACTCAACAGTAGTCATTCTAGATTGATAATGAATAGAACTCAATTCATAGTGCTGCACTAATCAATCTGATGTTATCCAGGTGCCAGTCACTATATTTTAAGAAAGGCCATGTACTGAACAGTGAGTAGGCCTCTGTTGTTAAACTTGGGGCAGTCCTGGAGGAGCAGATCACAGGCTGCCTTTGAACTGCCTCTGAATGTGCTTTGAATGTGCTCTGAATGTTCTCTGAATAGACTAGAATGGTCTCAGAATGGAGGGTGTGTCTGTGCTAACACACCAGCAGGTAGAGTTACACTAAGGCGCACTGTGTCAAACCTGGGCGTAGAAAGCACAGCCTTTGTGCAGGTGAAAAACAAGGATCAGGTGTCAGTGCAGCATATGCCAGGCGTGTGTCCATCAGAGAGGGCTTTTTCTGGGGCTGGGCCAGAGCGGTGCACTCTGTTCTCTAAGGTCACTAAAACAAGGCAAGGCAAGGCAAGGCAAGTTTATTTGTATAGCACAATTCGTACACAAAGTAATTCAAAGTGCTTTACAGAATAAGAAAGAGATTAAAATCACACAAATCAAAACATAAATAATCACCCAATCTGCAACTCTCTCATCCACTCGTTTGCACCCTTTAAAAACTCTCTCTCGCACTCTTTAAACACTGTCTTGCTCAGTTTAAGAACTTTCCCATTACTTTACAAAAAACTTTCCTGTCACTTCTCAAAACTTTCCTGTCACTTTACTATGTCTAATAAAAGTCCATCAGTCCATGTTTCTTTTGTCATCATAAAATTACCATTAAAGGAGAAGAGTGCAGAATAAAATAATAAATAGTATAAAAGTTGTATGCACAGCTAAACAGCACCGTTTTGAGCCTGGATTTAAATATTGTCAAAGTAGAGGCCTGTCTCACATCTTCAGGAAGACTGTGCCAAGTTTTAGCTGCATAAAACTGAAACGCTGATTCCCCATGTTTAGTCCTGACTCTGTGCACCAGCAGGAGGCCGGTCCCTGAAGTCCTCAAATTGCGAGATGGTTCATATGGCACTAACATGTCGGAGATATACTTTGGACCTAGGCCATGGAGAAACTTATACACAAGCAGAGCTGCTTTAAAGTCTATTCTTTGAGCTACAGGAAGCCAGTGCAGAGACCTGAGCACAGGACTTTTGTGCTCGTACTTCCTGGTTCTAGTCAGGACCCGAGCAGCAGCGTTCTGGATGTACTGCATCTGTGTTAAGGCTCATTTGGAGAGGCCAGTGAGCAGGCCGTTACAGTAGTCTAACCTACTGGAGACAAATGCATGGATAAGTCTCTCTAAGTCTGGTTTTGACAGTAAACCTTTGATTTTTGCTATGTTTTTTAGGTGGTAAAAAGCTGCAGATGTTATTGATTTGATGTGGCTGTTAAAGTTCAAGTCTGAGTCCATTATTACCCCTAGATTTCTAGCCTGATTTGAAGGTTTTAGAGAGAGAGACTGGAGGTGACTGCTGACACTTTCTCTATGTTTCTGTGGGCCAAAGATGATGACTTCAGTTTTGTCTGAGTTTATCAGAAGAAAGTTGTTTTGCATCCACACACTGATCTGCTCGATGCAGTGGTGGAGTGAATCCACTGGTCCATATTCACCTGCTGCCAGTGAGATATAGATCTGAGTGTCATCTGCATAGTTGTGGTAAGACACATTATTGCTGCGTATTAACTGGCCTAACGGCAGCATGTAGAGATTGAACAGCAGGGGTCCCAGGATTGAACCCTGGGGTACCCCACAGGTCAGGGACATTTTATCTGATATACATTTTCCAATTTCAACAAAGTACTCCCTGTTTTCTAAATAGGACTTGAACCAGTTTAGTGCAGTACCAGAGATGCCCACCCAGTCCTCTAGTCTCTGTAAGAGGATCCCATGATCCACAGTGTCAAAGGCAGCACTCAGATCTAACAGGATCAAGACTGAGACTTTGCCTGCATCAGTGTTCAGGCGGATGTCATTTGTCACCTTGATAAGAGCAGTCTCAGTGCTGTGGTGGGGTCTAAAACGTGATTGGAAGACATCAAAAGAGTTGTTCATTTCGAGGAAGTTAATAAGTTGTTAATAAACAACTTTTTCGAGGACTTTGCCTAAAAACGGCAGATTTGAGATCGGTCGATAATTGTTCAATATTGTGGCATCAAGACTGCTCTTCTTTAGGAGAGGCTTGATAACCGCAGTTTTCAAAGCGCTTGGGAATGTTCCAGATTGAAGTGACAGATTAACTATGTGAGTGAGTGGTGACAGCAAACTGTTGAGCACAGACTTTAGAAATTTAGTAGGTAACACATCAAGGCAGCATGTAGATGAACTTAGACTGGTGACAATCTCTTGGACAGTTTTGTCAGTTACAAGTGCAAAGTGAGTCAGCTCTAAGTGTCTAGGTGAGTGCTGGGTTGTTATTTGCGTTGTGGAATTTATGGCATTTTTAATGCCCTGAACCTTGTCATTAAAGGACACTGCAAACTCATTGCACTTAGATGTGGAAATTAGTTCTAACGGCAGTGGAGCTGGGGGGTTTGTTAATCTGTTTACCGTTGCAAACAGGACACGAGAGTTGTTACTACAACTTCCAATAATGTCAGAAAAATACCTTTGCCTTTTTCTACATAAAGTGTGGCTGTACATATACATCTTTTCTCTGTAAATCTCATAATGAATCTGGAGCTTTGACTTGCGCCATTCCCGCTCGGCCCTCCGGCACTCCCTTTTCTGTGCCCTGACCGAGTCATCATTCCTCCATGGCGCTTTCTGCTTATCTTTAACCATTTTAACCTTCATTGGGGCAATGGTGTCCAGAACATTCAAAACACTCAAAGTTACGGAGTTCAACAAATCATCAACATTAGAACATGAGGCATTTTCAAAGTGTATCATTTCCATGAACAGTGCACCTGTGTTATCATTTATGTGTCTCCTTCGAACAACTGCAGGACCAGCCACTGGTTTGGGAATAACAGACAGGTCAAAGAAGACACAGAAATTATCAGACAGAGCAACATCCGCCACATTGACATTTGAAATATTTACTCCTTTTGTAATGAGCAGGTCCAGAGTGTGTCCTCTGTTGTGGGTGGGCTCGCTGACATGCTGAGTCAGACCAAAGGTTTCAAGGACAGAACTGAGGTCTTTAGCGTTTCTGTCAAACACATTATCCACATGTACATTAAAATCACCTGTAATGACTAAACCATCAAAGTCTGTGCATACGACTGAAAGCATCTCAGTAAAATCATCAATAAAACTCAGACAGTGCTGGGGAGGTTTGTATATGACTAAGTAGAGTATGGAGGGGGATTGTTTTAGCTACATTTTGAATGAAACATACTCAAAAGATGAAAACACCCCAAATGACAATCTGTGAGTAACTAAATTATCTCTAAAAAAAAATGCACACACACCTCCACCCTTTTTGTTTACTCGTGTTTCAGATTCAAATTTGAAGTTGGGTGGAGTTGATTCCACTAGAACTGCATTACCTGTGTTTTTGTCAAGCCATGTTTCGGTTATAAACATAAAGTCAAGACTAAAAGAAGAAATAAAATCATTAATTAAAAAGGACTTGTTACATAAAGATCTGACATTGAGCACAGCAAGTTTAAGATTAGTTTCAGTAGGACTGGATGTTATCTTCTTACAGGGAATGTAAACTAAATGTCTCTGATTGGACAGTTTAACTGTCCTTCTGTTAATCAGTCTACATGTTGTAACTGTAGATATAGCTCCATCACAGGGCCTCAGCATGATATTATTTTTATCATGACTGTATGTCCTGAGACAGCAGAGGCCCTGTGTGTCCAAACTCTTGTTGATAACAGCTCTGGGGGAAGGCAGGGAAGGGCGAGGAGTGGGGAGTTTGGGTGAGGGACCACGTGAGAGAGCAGGGGGGAGTTTGGGTGAGGTTGAGGGACCAGGTGAGGGCCAAGGAGGCGGAGCAGGGGGGAGTTTGGGTGAAAGACGAGGGGGGATAGGTGGGTACAGGGAAGAGTTCAGCATAGTTGATGCCAGAACTCTCGATCGCTCTATATTAGGTGTGAGGGGAGCCATCTTAATTCCTGATCTGATGAGACTTTCTAGATGGTCGGGAAGGGCCATAGGTGAAGTTGGGGAGGGAAAGGAGAGTGAGGAGTCCCTAGAGGGAGTAGATGTAGCAAAGGGGACCCAGGGCTGGTCTGTGGGCAGGGGAGGTGATGTGGGTGCTGCTGCGACTGAAACCTCTGCTGTGGCTGTCACAGACAGGTTCAAGGCCTGTGATGTGGGCTCTGAGGGAAATGACGCAGGAGATGCATCCTTCACTTTTGAATCCTTCGCTGGGGTAGATGATTGTGCTGCTGGTCACGAGTCCTTCGCTGGGGGAGGTGGTGGTTGTAGTTGTGGTCCTGCTGGTGGTGCTGACACATTGGCTCGGTCTCTGGCTGGCGCAGCAAGGATTCTTCTCTTATTCCTCTTTTCTCTCACTGGCCCAGGACCCTGTCCAGGCCAGTTTCTCAGAGTGTAGAGGAGGTTATCCGTCAACACTCTCACTCCACCTCTGCTCAGGTGCGGGCCATTTCCCTTGAACAGGTCCTCTCGTTTCCAGAATAGATCAAAGTTCTCAATGTAGTGCAGTCCTCTGGCTGCACATTTGTTGAACAGCCATGTGTTCAGCTGAAGCAGCCGGGTAAATTTGTTCATCTTCCTTCTGTCTATGGTAGGAAGAGATCCACTGATGAAAGTCTTAACCTCCACTTTATCAAGCTCCTCAAATAATTCAATGAAATGCTTTTTCAAGATTTCAGTCTGATTCATTCTGGTGTCAACTGCACCCACGTGCACAATCAGCTGTTTAGCTCCTTGGTATGTTGACAAAACTTTTGGGAGGAGTTTTGTAATCTCAGAGACAGTGTGACTGGGGTACAAGCAAGTTTGGATTCCTCTGTGAGTCACATCTCTTATAGCACCATCTCCTAGCAGCAGCGTATCTCTGACCTTGACGTTTGGCACAGACCACCTGTCTGCCGCCGCTCTTTTGCCAACTTCATTGCTCTTGTTTTGCGACAAAAATCCATTTTACGTTTGTATATTAACATCAACATCAGTCTGTGACAGTGGTAAAAATCTGTTTGTAGGCTGTATTTTGGGTGATGTAACTATATTAGCATTGTCTCTTATCACTTGTCACGTTGGCTTGAAATTCTTGTCTTTACAAAGTTTTGGAAAAGACACCGTATTACTCAGGTCTAAGTTGAAAGTAGCTATTTTTTCACTCTATTCTCTGAAAGTAACTGTAGGCTGCTTACCGCTGGAAATCACAGGGAGGGTTCGGTGAAGTCCTTTTTCAGAAAACAAATTTTCCTTTTCTAAAACAAATATCCGTGCTTGTAGCTCAATAATTTGTTGTTGATAGTTCCAACAGCGTTCACAGAATTTCTTTTGTTTCTTCCTCTGGACATGTTGGTGGCTCGTCAAAAATTTTGTTAAAAATGTAAAAATGGTTTAAAAATCTTGGTTTACTTAAGAGAAAATCATAACTAAACAAATCTCTCAGCAATGGAAGAGGTAAAATGATTAAAAAAGCAAAGTAAGAAGGAAGCAACAGGAGCAAGCAAGGTTTGCGTCTGCACTCTTCAGAAGCAGGAAGACAGTCAAGTCAACAAGTTAGGAATGTAGACACACCACCAAAATAGTCCAAACTACTCAAAACAAGAGTACAGTATCTATTAATTGTATCCATCTTGCATGTGCTTCATTATGGGTGTTTTTCTTTGTCAAAAAATACCTTGACAAACATTTTACTGTGAGAGGGTTTGCCTCTCCACAGATCTGACTTGTAACTTGGTCTGATGACATTACCTTGTCTCCAGCGAAATAGATATGAGTAGAGGGGGTATTATGCAAAATAGATGTTTTGAGCTTTCTACCATGTTATAACATTGTTTCCTCATCAAAAACATGCCTGAAGAGGTTTTAGATGCCATCCATATATGTTTGAGTAATTTAGTGGTCTCTCCCGGTTCTATTCAAATCCTGCTTATGTTTAGCTGTAAGAGTCTGTCCAAGGCTCCACTCACAAGCCTACAACATCAATGCTCCTACACAACAATTCTCCATAAATAGGCAAAGGCATGATATTTAACTATACACTAAAGCCTCATAGTGGGCCTTTGTCCCTTTTAATATCACCTTAAATTTTGTTCACACAAATAATTTTGCAATATACAACTAATCAGAACTACCCTGGGTTAGTTTAATTTAATCACCACACACCTGTTACTTTAAAGATATTTTATTTGGTTATATTTGGTCAGTTCAGTTTAATGCATCCATCTACTCTTACCTGACTCTCCACATGGTCCAGACACAGAGGGGGCGTGCCCTAGGTCAGCCGTTTTTAAACCCTTGGGAGTGGACGTGGGCTGGACCATGTGGAGGAGATAACTGAGTTAAGTTACAGTTATGAGCTGTAATAAATTGTATTAATTGGGAATTATTCTGAGTCTGCCTCTTACTTCGACCACATCGGGCCAGCTTCCTCACACTTCACAAACTTGATGTGATCTGCAGTAGTTTCATTAGCAAGACGCATGCTGATTGTGTTGTGATAATGCTCTGAAGGGGGACTGACTTAGAGCGAGGAGCAAGAAAATGTTAAATAGTGCTCCTTTAAGTCAGTTTAACAATTGCTTTGTCACCTTGTAGTGAAAGTGATGATGACTCAGTGGGAGCTAGCTCACTGACACGTGTTTAGAACAAAGAGACAGAGCAGTGTGGAGCTAACCAAAAAACACTAACCATTTGTTGCTCATTAATGTTTCAGACTGAGACTCTCTGAAGGCTGTTGGGCAGGTCCTATGTGTGTGAGGACACATGGAACCTGTTACAATCAGGGATGTTTCAGCAACACAGAGAGAGGGGACGTTTCAGCCACTTCAGCACAAACAGCAGAGTAACACAACAACATAGAGAGAGAGGATGCTTCAGCCACGTCAGCAGAAACAGCAGAGTAACACAACAACACAGAGAGAGGGGACACTTCAGCCACTTCAGCAGAAACAGCAGAGTAACACAACAACACAGAGAGAGGGGACACTTCAGCCACTGCAGCAGAAACAGCAGAGTAAGACAACAACACAGAGAGAGGGGACGTTTCAGCTGCTTCAGCACAAACAGCAGGGCAAACACAACAACACAGAGAAAGGTGACGCTTCAGCCACTTAAGCAGAAACAGCAGAGTAACACAACAACACAGAGAGAGGGGACGTTTCAGCCACTTCAGCACAAACAGCAGAATAACACAACAACACAGAGAGGGGGCGTTTCAGCAAAAACAGTAGAGGAACACAACAACACAAAGAAAGGGGATGTTTCAGCTGATTCAGCATAAACAGCAGAGTAACACAACAACACAGAGAGAGGGGATGTTTCAGCCACTTCAGCACAAACAGGAGAGTAACACAACACATAGTGGGGACGTTTCAGCCGCTTCAGCACAAACAGCAGGGTAAACACATCAACACAGAGAGTGGGAACGTTTCAGCCATTTCAGCATGAACAGCAGGGCAAAGACAACAACACAGAGAGAGGGGACATTTCAGCCACTTCAACACAAACAGCAGAGTAACACAACATAGAGAGGGGACGTTTCAGCCACTTCAGCACAAACAGCAGAATAACACAACAATACAGACAGTATCCCATTTTGGTCTGTAAATTGATGTAATAAGATGATTTACTCATAATTTTGCATTTGTATTTTCACAAAGTTGGTCTTTGGATACAAAACAGATTTGGATTTTATTTTTACCTTATGCTGTTTGTGTTTAAAGGAAAGTGTGTCAGGTGTCAGCAGATACTTAAAACTAAAGTATCAACATCGGTACTGGAATAGAAAAACCTGGATGGGTACATCCCTATCATAGATTATAACTATATAACAGACACAAGCACACTGTGTCTCCTTTAAACATGAAAAAAAACAACATTTCATTTAAGCATGTACTTTGATAAAGATTCATTCTACTCTTCAATTTTAAACTCTAAACTGTCAGACAGGAGCATTTGTTTACCTGCTTTATGTGTTTCGATAGCCTTCCTCAGAAGCATCACATGATGGTGTAGTGATGTGTCTTCTAGGCTGCTTTACTTGGTTTTGCCAGACAGTAGGGGGTGAAAGCTCCCCTATGGTCGCCTTCTTCAGGACTCCATCCCATGTGTGCTAAGGTGTACACTCCCTTATCACAGTGTATGCTGCTTGAACCATGCCTCTCTGATCCAGTGCTGGTGTTTGTTGCTTTCATGGGTGATCCTGGCATTCTCTAAGCATATTTTAGCTAATTTATGACTGATTGTATCTAATGTTTTGTTAGTATAATCCCAAATACAAAATACATTTTGGTCAGTCTGGTTCACTCCACACCCTCAGAGGAGGACATGTCTGCGTTTGTTCAGTTAGAGCTGCTCTTCAGATGGAAAAGACCACCTCCATTTAGGGCACTAAAGGGAGGCAGGCATTACCAAGCCAATGTGAGGGGCCCCTGGGCAGTGAAAGTGAGCTGATGAGCACCAGGCAATGAGCACCAGAGAAAGGCTAACCATGCCATGGGGCCAGTGCACAGGCCCTCAGCACGGGGCCAAAGCCAGTGTAAACAGAGCACTAATGACTGCTTGTGGACAGCAGGGGTGTGACCAATCTAAAGGTGAGGAATGCCAGTCATTATTATTTTCTGTTATTGCAGTGTTGTTAATGTATATTGGTGAATGGTCACATTTCGATATAGCACTTTTCCACTTTCAAGGTACCGAAAGCATCAAGGAACCACTTACCCACTCATACACCAAACACTGGGGTAAGGTGGATTAGGTGTCTTGTCCAAGGACACAATGACAGCATTCATTTGTGGGAGCTGGAATTGAACCGCCAACATGTGGGTCAGTGGATCTGATCACTCAACCAGTGATGTTTATGTTGAGAGCAGGATTCTAACCAACCTTCGGATCAGTGGATAAATGCTCTACCAACTGAGCCACTCTCGCTCATATTTGTAAAAGTCTGACCATTTTTTATCAAAGGTTTGCATATTAGGCTGATGAAATAAAATAATTCTGTGATGATGATGTCAAAGAGGGAAATCAAATGAAAAGTTGCCTTTCTCCCTCCGAAATGTACACAGACGCTGGAGGGATGTGTCTTGCCCAAGAATATAACAACAATATCCATTGGTGGGTAAACAGTCAGTAAACTGTGCCCATGCCTTTGTGCCCATGCCTCTGTGCCCATGTCTCTGTGCCCATGCATCTGCGCCCATGCCTCTGTGCCCATGCCTCTGTGCCCATGCCTCTGTGCTGTCTGCTGCTGCTGTAGTTAAACAACTTTCATTTACATAGAAAAATAAATATGAATTTTTCCTCTGCACAGATTTGAACAGGATTTCTACTTTGACCGTAATCGTTAGTGTTCTCCACCTACATTAGAAGAAGCATTCAGCTTCACTTGGAAATATGTCAGCAGTGTTTGGAGGTGTGCTTGGTTATTTACCAATGACAGATGATGATCCCTGGGTTGTAGGCTTGTGTAGCATTGTTTTGCTGTTCTTCTGGAGTGCTTCACAAACAAAGGCTGGAGAGGGGTGCAGAGTCTGAGCAGTGTCTGGTGTTGCCTCTTTAGTTAGATCTGCTCCTCTGACAAACATCCAATTATCTCCTGTCACAGCTGTACCTGTCTGTGGAGATCAGAGATTAACCTGTTTGAGGTAGAGACAGAGTGAGGAGGCAGCACAAAAGTTCTACACCTAAACAACAACACAGGATGAATCACTCGGGATGAATAGTGCAATATTTGTAAGTTCACAAACTCACTACAATCAGGCTCAGGCTCAATTGCTCGAATTTAACGTGTATGTAACACAGTCAATGGTAAGAAGAAAAGAAATATATATATATATATATATATATATATATATATATATATATATATATATATATATATATATATATATATCTCCTTGGCTATAAATGTTGCACGTAGAATGTATATACTCCCTATCAAATGAATAAACAAATAAATAAATATTCACATATATACATTGTTCTACCATCAAAGCACTTTACCTCGAGGAACCCATTCACACACACATTCATACTCCGGTGTACACAGACACTGGGGGTGCGGTGGGTTAAGTGTGTTGCCCAAGGATGCAATAGCAGTAATCATCTGTGGGAGCTGGAATCGCATCGCCAACCTGTGAGTCAGTGGGTCTGACTGCTCTACTGACAATTTTTATGTTGAGAGTGGAATTCGGATCGCCAGCCTTCACATCAGAAAACAAACACTCTACCACCAGGGTTACAGTCGCCCCCCCAGTATTCTGTATCCTCATTAAGCATCAAGTAGGTGACGCCACCCGACCAAGTTACAGGACAGATCTGTGGAGAAGTGGCCCTGCTCACAGAATATTTTTTTCTTGTTTTTTTTTTAGCAATGTGAAAAAAAATTAAAACTCGTTAAAGTGCCCATATCACACTATCTTCTGACCAGTGCTATAATGTTGTTTCCTCATCAAAAAACGATCTGGAGTTGTGTTTTGTTTCACTCACACATGTTTAACACACAAACCCTGCATATTTAAAAGGTCTTCTCTCAAACAGAAAACACCGTTCTACCTTGTGATGTCATCATGTGTAATACAGGAAGTGGTCCACTTTGTTTTTATAAACTTCTTTTCTTTTGCATAATTTCATCTCTGGAATTGCCTATTTCTACTGAGCTAAAGGTAAAAGGTAGCTGTTAATTTGAAAATTACCACTTCATGACATCACAAGGTGGACAGAGCATTTGGAGCTTTGGCGATGTGGACACCTTAATTATCTAGGATTACTCAAACATGTGTGAATAACACAAAACACAACTCTGGGTATGTTTTAATGAGGTAACAACATTCTAAAATGGCTTAAAGATCACAAAAGTCAGTTTTGTGTAATATAGGACCTTTAATTGATTGTAATGTGTGGCACTCTGATTTTATAGTTTGCAGGTAGTTGACTTCTACCCATTTATGTCGGCTGAGCTAACAGATGAGCTGGGTGAATAGGGTGAGCTAATAACAGCATGCTAATGTGTTTGAGCTATCAGCATGCTAATGTGTGTATGTGCTAGCAGCATGCTAATGGAGGGCTGGCAGATGATCGCGTGCCTTCACAAAGAGCTGCCCCTCCCCATCCCTGGACTCAGATTTCTGCATCCACAATCATAGGCACTATTTTAGGAAGAACTGACATGTGATCTATTCATGAACTAACAGTATCCATCTGTATTATTAGATATGCTCTTAATCAATCCATACACTGCAAAAACATAACAAGATATTTCAAAAAGTAATTTTAAAGCAGACCTATTATGCCAAATCGGCTTTTCAGAACTTTTAATATCAAGGTTTCCACTCACCATTTACTCACCCTCTGTATTTGATGTGGTTCTCACATGTTCAAACAATCTTTAATTGCTTATTTTCAAGATGCCATTTTATCAAGCAACCCACAGTCACCAAAACCTTTACTCAAGTACAGTACTGTTTCTCACACAGGGATAGCGCTGCTAGAAAATTACTCTCAGTGCAACCTCTTTAAAAAAGTTTCTTATGTAAATGTAACTGAGTACTTCTTATTTTTCCAAATAAAAATAGGCTGTGGTTTAGTGAAACCAAAACAAGTCATTTTCTTGATGTAGATACCCCTTTTTGCATTGTAAGCACCCATGGTTACTTTTTGCAGTACCATTGTTTAAAGCAGACTTATTGTACTTGTCTTCAGTTTAATTCATTTCAATTTATTTTTGTAAAGCACAAAATAACAAAAGCTGTTGCCTCGTAAGGCTGAACATGAGGACTGAACAGAAAGTTAGAGAATCAACAGTAAAAAAGACAAGCAAATTAATGTCTCTGCTATATAGTTATGATCTATGGCACCTGTGGATCATTATGTTATTTGTACCAAAATGACTATGCAACGCTGCCAAATCCTATGTGTACAGCTGATAAAGAAAATAAATTTGGAGAACAAAGTAAATACAGAGCAGTGGGTGAAAACGGGAGCTGATTGGCAATATGGCGTCTTGAAAATAAGTGATTAAAGATTGCTCAAATATGCACAAATACAACTTCGGGACTATAAATGGTGAGGGTAAACAACTTTAACATGGTTAAAAGCTAAAAATATTTTGGCATAATAAGTCTGCTTTAAGTGCCCCTCCTCCCAGTGGATCGACAGCTCTCAGGGGGACGTCTGCCGCCTGGGGGGGGGGTCTGGTGCTTGAGGAGGGGGTCTGGGGGATGGTCCAGTTCTGTTCACCCCCTGTCCACCTGCTGGCTGCTTTTGTCGCTCACATCTCCTGCTTCATTATAATAACAAAGTTTAGCGAGCCCCCTGGCCATGCCCCCTCAGTCCTTTCAGTGACTTTAGGGTCCCTGAGGGTAGAGCACGAGCCCACCCCCTACCCTGCCTCCTGTCTCCTGGCTGCAGTCTGGAGCTCACTGACCATCTGAACACAAGTGCCACATGCACTCAGCAAATGAGAAAAGACAGGATCCAATCACACCATAGAGAGCCAGAGGAATCCACAGTGTGTCCTTCTCACTAAAATAAGTCAGGATATACAGATGGACCAGATGTGGCTTTAAAGGTTCTATATTACGCAAAATCAACTCACGTGAGCTTTAACCCATGTTATAATGCTGTTACCTCATAAAAAAAAACATTCCCGGAGTTGTGTTTTGTTTCATTCACACATGTATATGAATGTATATGAATAATCCTGCTTTTTAGTCTGTCTACATCTCAAAGCTCAAAATGCTCTGTTCCACCTTGTGATGTCATGCAGCAGTAGTTTGCAGCAACATGTATGTTTTTGATGAGGAAACAACATTATAAACAGAAACGAAATTGTTCAAGCAATCTTTTTTTCTGTACTAGATTATGTATATATAATATACATGCAGACTTCACCCTTTACTTTGAAACATTTAGCCCCTCATTTCATAACACGTGATGAATTTAAAACCCATCACTGTTCATCCAATGAAAAAGCAGGCTGGCCATCACTATCTGTCAGAAGAGAACAACACTGTATAAAATGTATTTATAAGGGACTACAATGATAGACTGCCAGAATCTCTCACTGACTTGTTGAACATTGATACAGGAACATTTAATACAAGACTTATACATGATAGTATAAGTCTAAGGACTGGCCACACCAAAAACTTTGGCTGTTTTGCTTCCCAAAAAATTGAATATACAAAAAGACAAGCAAAATTGGATATTCTGGTGCCACAAATGCAATTTAATGCATACTCACACCTGTTTTTAATGTTTTAAATTGACTTATTTGTTTTGTTTGTATTTTCTGTATTTGAACAGGGTGCTCAAAAAAGGGAGAGTGGTGTCATCGGACTCTTCCTGTATAAATAAAGATTAATAAAATAAATTGATAAAAATAACATAGATGAGAAAGTAATGTAATATTGGCCCTTTAATGAGCAGATGTTGACTTTCAATCAAGTTAATAATGAAATATCTATTACATTATTAACTATACTATTACAGTATATGAATCATAAATGTTTTTACAGTGGAGTAGTCATAACAGCCCTCTGACATTCCGGGCTGTGTCTCTCCTCTCTTATCTCAGTCCCTTTAATTCCCTTGCTACAACTTGAGTCCCGTGTAAGACTCTTCTGCTCTTAGCTCCAGCGCAGCTGCACTGGATTAAAACCAGACATGTCAGCTAATCCAAGGAGCGGTGACAGCAGCCCGGCCCTGGCACGAGCCCCTCTGCTGGGCTGTGGACTCCGGTCGGGGGGCCGTGGACCAGGCTGCAGGGGGCCTTTAGCTGTGGCAGAGTTAGGCTCGTCTCTGGCCTGGTTACTGTCAGAGGTAGGGGGGTTAGCGGGGTTAGCATGCAGAGAGGAGCTGGCAGCATATGTGACAATCCTTTCAACTAATGAGTTAAATAAGATACAACTGTATGGCAGATGTGGCGAATTAGACAAGCCGGAGATGACAGAGAGAGTTTTCAAATAGAAATATGCAATACATGTTAAAGCTGATGTTTATATCGGTAACAAGATGAGGTCATTAATGTTATATGTATCCAATTGTAACACCAATGTAACAGTAGAAAGGTTGCCTTCGACATCTTAGCTATACATTATAAACTGCTGTGGTGTCATCTGAGCCACTGTTGCTGATGTGTGCATACTTTAAATTATATTTAAGGGCCTTCATCCCTCCATATTTCCACCACAACATCTGCAGATTTACTAGAGACATTTGACCTTCCCACATCTCACTCTAACACTACAGGGATATAGGAGGATGGAAGGATATCTGACACACAGGGATACAGGAGGAAGCGAGGGCATTTGACACACAGCGATAAAAGGATAGGAGGGCACCTGACACATTTGAATATAAAAGGATGAGAGGGGGTCTAATACACATGAATACAGAAGGATGGAAGGGCATGTAACACATGAATATATTCACTGCCTGGCCAAAAAAAAAAAAAAAAAAAAAGTTGCCACCTGGAATTAACTAAGCTAATAGGTACAAGCCTCCTCCAGTTGCTCATGTCTAGGTTCAGCAATACTATGTGCTCAAAGAACGAGGTCAGCTGACTACCTAAATATATTGAATGACTGTGTTATTCCATCAATGGATTTTTTTTCTTCCCTGATGGCATGGGCATATTCCAAGATGACAATGCCAAGATTCATCAGAATTAAATTGTGAAAGAGTGGTTCAGGAGCATGAGACATAATTTTCACAAATGGACTGGCCACCACAGAGTCTAGACTTTAACCCCATTGAGAAGCTTTGGGATGTGCCAGACAAGGCTTTTTCAGACTCTACCATCATCAATGCAACATCTTAGTGAAAAATGAATGCAACACTGGATGGAAATAAATCTTGTGACATTGCAGAAGCTTATCAAAACAATGCCATAGCGAATGCGTGCCGTAATCAAAGCTAAAGCTAAATATTAGCGTACTGTGTAGGAGGATGAGAGGGCATCTGATTCAAGGAGATTTAGTAGGATGAGAGGGTATCTGACACATAGGGATATTGGAGGGTTGCTGACAAAAAGGGATATAGATGGATCTGAGGAATTTGAAGCACAGAGATATAGGCGAATTAGAGGGCATCTGACATACAGGGACATATGAGGATGGAAGGGCATCTGACACACATGGATCCAGCTGTAACCCACACTAAACCTACCCGCTGTGCCCCCCTCTCCCCGTACGCTCAGTATGGCGATGTGGACATATGCAGATTGGGCTGACGCTTGGCCCCTGGAGCACTGGGACCCATGTCCATGTGTTTGCTCAGGGCAGATGGCGGCAGCGAGCGGAGCCTCTTCCCACGGCTTGCTCTGGAATGTCTAATGACCACAAAGGACCTCACATGAGACATTGCATGCGGGGCCAATCAGGCAGAGAGTCCGAGCAGAGCAATAAGGCTGTGTGCAGATTTAACGGTCTAGTTTTACACAAATCAACAGTGAAACCACAACTGGATGGAAATAGTGTTTTAAGCGTGGTAATGAGCTAATCTAAGAAAAAATGCATTTTGTATATAGAGTCCCCTAGAGAGTGCTAAATATAAATTCTTCTCTGCTACAAAAGCTACTAAACCTAGAGTTTAGACTTCAACAAACATGTTCTGAAATAATTAAATAATTAAAATATCACAAATTGTGTTAACGCTAGATTGTGTTAATGCCATACTGTGCAACATCCTAGAAGCAAAGCAATAACTTCTACATAGAAGAATATTTAAGACATACATAAGAATATTTCCCCTCTCCCTAAATCATATCTTTGTGGGGCCTCTGACAGATGCTCCACATCCCTCCACTGCAGCTGAGGGACATTCCAGAGCCGTAGACAGGCTGCTGGGGGACAGGCTGCTGGGCCAGACTGCGGAGGGGCAGACTGCTGGGGAGGCTGGGCGGTGATTAGGGCTGAATGATGAATCTATTTTGGATACAGATTTGCATAGTCAAAATAAGAATTTAGGCCTTAGCAGAGAACTACATGCCCCTGTGTCTATAATAAACTCAAGCTTACATTGCATTTTTCATTCTCTCCACCACAGTTGCCCTTAGGCAGACTGTCAGAAGCGAGGCTGCACCAACAATCACTCACTTACAACATAGGTAAAGTGTCTAGCCTAAGGGCACAACAACAGAAGAAAGGATTTAACCAATGGCCTTTTGGGTTGGTGGGCAAACGCACTAACAACAATTGTCAGTTGTTCATGTTTTTCCATATTAATGTGACATTTTGTCTTCTCTCATGTGCCATGTGAATTACAACAGGAAAATACAGATGATATCTGCAGTATTGGGCAGTAACTACTTCTAAATGAGAGGATTACTGAATCAGATCAGTTTTTTTTTAGTAATGCAGTAATGTAACTAATTACTGTGAACCAAAACTATTCCAAAGGTGTATGGACAGTGTGTGTCACCTTGACTGCCCTTTATTTCAAATTTCATTCTGTAATGTGTAAAGATTTTATGCTTTTCATAAGTTGGTTCCTGACCTGTATGTTTCCTTGTTTCAAAGTAACTTTTTTTAAGCAGGAATCCAATGATGTTTCCAATGAAGTAATAAAGTAATCAGAGTAGTAATTATTTTACTTTTGGAAGGAGTAATCAGTAGTCAGTAATAAGTTTCACAAAGAAATCTGAACAGCAGTGGACATCTGACTGCAATATTCTGTAATAAAGCATTAGATGTATATGGTGCGTATGGGTATGCTCTGGTACCCGCCTATGCAGCCTCTTTGGTGTGATCAGAGAAGGGACAGGACTATGCAGGGACAGTCACAGAGTCCAGACCGATGCTTAAATTGGTCATCAATTTTTAACGCTGCACTAATGGTCAGTAGTGCATAGGACTGACCCAGATTTCACCAGATCTGCGCTTCTGTGACTATTTTAAGCAGTGAAAACACAGTACCTGTTGGCTCTGAGTTTCTGAGTCTAATGAACAGTTGTATATGGTGCAGTTGGAGGAGAGAAATAATGACAAAAGTATATGAATGGTTCTTTGAATTGTTCTGATTAGATTACATTTTATTATATTCATTATATTAGTGTGCCAACTCTGTGCCAAATGTCTATAAATGTCTTGATTGAAGTTTAAGTATTGCACAAAATCTGAATGGACAGTAGGGTGACCAACAGAAAATGAGGGGCTTGTAACATGGAAGTATAGTAAACTCAGAGGGATCGGAAAATCAATCAATCAAACTGTATTTCTATAGCACCTTCCAACAACCAAAGCCAACCAAAGTGCTGTACAACATTAAAAACACGATAAAAAAAATAAACATCATACAAACAGGTCAACAAAGCACATTACACCATTAAAATAAAGAAAGTGTCACAGGGCCACTAAGTGTTAAAAGCCATTCTAAATAATTTTTTGTACCATCAATGAATTAAAAAGTATCAATTAAGAAGTGGGACATTGTCTAAATAAGTTGGGCCTACATGCTGCAGGACAATGACAAGATGGACAGTTGGACACCCGATCAGTGGTATCTTAAAAAGGTATGGAACATGTCACCTGGAATTCTTTTTTTTTTTTTTTTATGCCTTATTGTGGAATATTACGGCCACAGAAACAACATTTCCATGGTCAAGGGACTCCAGAAGAAAAATAGCCTTCTTGGATAATGCATTTGGAGGCTCTACTCCAAGACAAATAAGAGCCAACATAGAAAAAAATAAAACAAACAAAATACCATGCTTGTATTTTAGTGTGTTTTTGACTAAACAGTTACATACTGTGACTTTAAACACTAGTGCAGACATATCAATTTTTAAAAATGCTACGTTTACACACATTTATGTAGTGTTTTTGCAGTTTTTTGACTGTTCCTTACTCTACACACTCTCTTTGTTCATTTGCAGCAGTGGGTAAGCCATCCCCACGATGCTAAAGTGAGGTCTCCAACATCTCTGAAGTCCTCAAAGGCCTAATTACAGCATTGCCCCAACAATATTACACAAGACTTGAGCAGTGCCTGGATTATGTGTAAGAGAGGCCACTTGAAAAGACTAGCATGCAAACTGTTACACGAGGGAACAACAACGTGCTGCTTTATTTGCCTACTCATGTTTCAGAAAACATTGTTTTGAAACGCAGCTCTTTCAAGTACTATTGCCACAGTTTGCTTTGAAATTCTATAACTGCTCATCAGTGGTGGGTAATACTCACTTACATTTACTCTGTTACATTTACTTAAGTAACTTTTTAAGGAAATTGTATGTAATTGTAATTGTATGTATATATATAACAGCACTCTTATTTGAACAACAGCTGTGGTTATTCTTCATACTGTGAGTAAGTCTACAGGTGACAAAAGCTTTATGTTGACAATATGAAATGATCTGAACATTTGTGCTCTTTCACTGCTCCTTCAGAATTGAATTAGTTTGTTTCATTTCTGTGTCTACCGTTTGAAAATATCAGATTTTTTGATTTTGTGAATTATTTAATGTTTAGCCCTTCAACTCTTACTTTAGTAGTAGTTTGACGTTTTTACTCTATGTCAGTATCTTCTTGGACCACTACTTTGCACATGTACTGAAGTAATATTAGTTTGAAGTAACGTCACTCTTTCTTGAGTACTATGATTGGCTACTTCTCTGCCACTACCTCTGCCACTCAACATGCAAAATGATGCTTTGGTAAAGCGTGCTGCAGTTAGACTTTCTGTTTTGCTTTGTCTTTTCTCAAACGGGGGTTGGCAACGTCACCGTTCTACTTCCCGATTATCAGACTATGGGCTTTAAACTTTTTTTACGCATAGCACAAAAGAGGCATGACGTCGGCACACGCTGCGGATTCAAAACCATAACAATGCACGTCTGCCTCAGGTCAAACCGGAGACCCAAATCATTCCATTGTTGCGCCACGCTTTGAATTGTAGCCGCTCGGGGTGTCGTTCTCTCCATGCGCCTTCTGCCCCCAGCTCCTGGCAGATTCTGGAGATGGGAAGAGGGGAGGGGAGAAGTTGTTTTTTGTAAAAGGAGACGGGAGCAGGGAATTGGGAGGGAGGGGTGCTTGAGCGACCCCTTCCCCCTCGGTTCTCTCTCTCTCTCTCTCTCTCTCTCTCTCTCTCTCCCCACGACAAAGACCTGGAGAAAGCAGCGCCCTTTCTTCCTCCAGACGCACTCTCACTCAGCGCGCGAACAGGCGCAACTGTTTGTCGCTCAAGACTGGACCTTTTTAGTTACATTTATTTATTTATTTCATATTTATTTCGTAGTGAGTCCGTTTTGTTTGGATTTTAATCGAGACGCGGAGTGGACCACCGTAGTAATGCCAGACTTGTTAGAAGATTAGACTGTCTGGGAGCCACGAAAAGAGGATAGGATGGGCGCAACATCGAAACAACGCAGAGGAGATATGTTTTTGTGCAAACTACTGCTCCTCGCGGCTGTTGTCTGCGGAGTGGCGCACGGGAAGACTTTGAAATATAAAGTTTACGAGGAGCAGAGGGTGGGCACGGTGATCGCGCGCTTAAAGGAGGATGTTGCTGGGGTCTTGGCTAAACTGCCCGGTTCGCTGAGCTTTCGTTTCCGTGCCATGCAAAGAGGGAGCACGCAGTTTCTTTCGGTGAGAGAGGAGGACGGGGAGATCAGCATCGGAGCCAAAATCGACCGCGAGAAACTGTGTGAGAAAAACCTAAACTGCACTATTGAATTCGACGTGGTGACGTTGCCCACGGAGTACCTGCAGCTGTTCCACGTGGAGGTCGAGGTGCTGGACATTAACGATAACTCCCCGCACTTTTCACGCGCCATCGTGCCCATCGAGATCTCCGAGAGCGCGTCAGTGGGCACGCGCATGCCGCTGGACGGGGCCGTGGATCCGGACGTGGGGGACAACGCGCTGCACACGTACTCCCTGGCGCCCAACAACTTCTTCAAGATCGAGGTGAGGACGAGGACAGACGGAGCCAAGTACGCGGAGCTGGTAGTAATGCGGGAGCTTGACCGGGAGTCGCAGTCCGGTTACCAACTCCTCCTCACGGCCTCGGACAACGGCGTGCCCCCCAAGTCCGGATCGACCCTCCTCAAAATCAGCATCTCCGACTCCAATGACAATAGTCCCGCTTTTGACGAGCAGGCCTACGTCTTAAATCTACTGGAGAACTCTCCCCTCGGGACACTTATAATCGACTTAAACGCCACGGACCCAGACGAGGGCACGAATGGAAAAATCGTCTACTCGTTCAGCAGTCACGTGTCCCCAAAGATCCTGGAGACGTTTAAAATCAACCCAGAAACAGGACACATCACCCTGATCAAAAAAGTGGACTATGAAAACACTGCGTCTTATGAGCTGGACGTGCAGGCGCAGGACATGGGACCTAACTCCATCCCGGGATTGTGTAAAATTGTGGTGAAAGTAGCGGACGTGAATGACAACAAGCCGGAGATCAACATAAACCTGATGACCCCGGGGAAGGAGGAGGTGGCGTACATTTCTGAGGGTGCTCCCGTGGACACGTTCATCGCGCTGGTCAGAGTGGATGACAGTGACGCTGGGCTGAACGGGGAGGTGGTGTGCAGGCTTCACGGGCACGGACACTTCAGGCTGCAGAAGACCTACGAGAAGAACTACATGATCCTCACCAACGTGTCTCTGGACCGAGAGAAGAGGTCTGAGTACAGCCTGACAGTCATCGCAGAGGACAGGGGCTCTCCCAGTCTGTCCACGATCAAACACTTCACGGTGCAGGTGCTGGATGAGAACGACAACCCCCCGCACTTTGAGAAAAATAGATACGAGGTGTTCAAGTCTGAGAACAACTCCCCGGGGGCCTACCTCATGACTGTGGTGGCCTCTGACCCAGACTTAGGAACAAATGGACAGGTGACGTACAGTGTCATCGATGTGCTCATCCAGGGAAGTCCTATCTCCACCTACGTCACCATCGACCCCTCTAATGGAGCCATCTATGCTCTGAGAAGCTTTGACCACGAGGACGTGAGCCGTATCGCCTTCACAGTGCAGGCCAAGGATGGAGGGAACCCCCCGCTCTCCACCAACACCACAGTGCTGCTGACTGTGCTGGATGAGAACGACAACGCCCCGGTCATCTTATCCCCTGCCCTCAGGAACCACACAGCCGAGCTGGCGGTGTGGCGGTATGCCTCCCCGGGACAGCTGGTCACCGCCATGAAGGTCAGCGACAGGGATGCGGGCGCCAATGGAGAGCTCAGGTGCTCTATCGTGTCCGGCAATGAGGAGGGGCTCTTCATCATGGACCCCCGCCGCTGTGAGCTCCGAACCAATGCCAGCCTGGAGCAGGTCACTCGGGATGTGGTGGAGATCCGTGTGGAGGTCCAGGACAGAGGCACAGCCCGGTTGACAACGTGGGCGTTGCTGAGGCTGGGGCTGCAGGAGACAATGGAGGTGCTCTCCCCGCTTTATCCCCCTGGCTCTGGGCAGGCCTCTTTGGACCTGTCCCTCATCGTCATTATCTCGCTGGGGGCCGTGTGTGCCCTGCTGCTGGTGGTCATGGTCATGTTTGCCACAGCCAGGTGCAGCCGTGAGAAGAAGGATTCCCGGCACAACTACAACTGCCGCATGGCAGAGAGCAGTTACCAGAACCACCCCAAGAAACCAGCACGGCAAATTCACAAGACTGACATCACCCTGGTGCCCACGGTCAATGGCACCCTGCCCGTCAGAGCCCACCCACGCTCCCCCTCTGCCTCACCCACACCCGACCGTGGCACCCTCGGGAGCCACCAGAGCCACCATAGCCGACAGTCTCTCAACAGCCTGGTCACCATCTCCTCCAATCATGTGCCGGAGAACTTCGCTCTAGAGCTGGCCCATGCCACGCCCCCGGTGGAGGTAAGAAAACATCCAGGCTGGCTTTAGTCTGAGAGTTTGAACAATGCATGCAGATTTAAATATTGCCCAAACATTATGCTATATCCTTATATAGCTCACAAACTGTTGACTTTAACGTACTACTAAACAATATAGATTTCCAGACACTAGAACTGAGACTTCATGAACCATTTGAAGGGAAGCCATTTTGAGAAGTCCAAATTTGGTCAATTCCATTACAGTCACATGCACTGAGTTATAAAAATGATGAGGTCTGACAAAGTGTGTAGTATCTGTAGTATTTCTCTGTGTTTGTGCATGTTTTGAGTTGCTGTTTGCTGTGCCATACTCACATCACCCTCCCCCCATTGTCCTGTGCAGTGTGCCGTGTGCTCCATTCATCCCCTCCTCATTTTCTTCCTTTATTTTTGTCCCTGTGTTTGTGTGTCTGTTTCTGGACTGTAGCAAGTCTCACAGCTTCTGTCCATGCTCCATCAGGGCCAGTACCAGCCCCGGCCAAGTTTCCGCGGCAACAAGTACACACGCAGCTACAGGTAAGAACAGATATATACTACCACAACATAAATATACGAATATACACAGATACACAACTACCACAACATAGACAAACGTCTATACACAGATACACAACTACCACAACATAGACATACGTCTATACACAGATACACAACTACCACAACATAGACATACGTCTATACACAGATACACAACTACCACAACATAGACATACGTATATACACAGATACACAAATACCACAACATAGATATACATATATACACAGATACACAACTACCACAACATAGATATATGTATATACACATACCAACTAAACAATACACATTCTAGGACTATCACAAGACTAAATAACGTCTAAACCAGAACTATACCAGGTCTAAACCAGGACTACCACAAGACTAAACCAGGTCTAAACCAGAACTAAACCAGGTCTAAACCAGGACTAAACCAGGTCTAAACCAGGACTAAACTAGGTCTAAACCAGAACTATACCAGGTCTAAACCAGGACTACCACAAGACTAAACCAGGTCTAAACCAGAACTAAACCAGGTCTAAACCAGAACTAAACCAGGCCTAAACCAGGACTAAACCAGGTCTAAACCAGGACTAAACCAGAACTAAACCAGGACTATCACAAAAATAAACCTGGTCTAAACTAGGACTATCACAAGACTAAACAACGTCTAAACCAGAACTAAACCAGGTCTAAACCAGGACTAAACCAGGTCTAAACCAGAACTAAACCAGGTCTAAACCAGGACTAAACCAGGTCTAAACCAGAACTAAACCAGGTCTAAACCAGGACTACCACAAAAATAAACTGGGTCTAAACTAGGACTATCACAACACTAAACAATGTCTAAACCAGAACTAAACCAGGACTATCACAAGACTAAACCAGGTCTAAACCAGAATTAAACCAGGTCTAAACCAGGACTACCACAAAAATAAACCGGGTCTAAACAAGGACTATCACAAGACTAAACAACGTCTAAACCAGAACTAAACCAGGTCTAAACCAGGACTACCACAAGACTAAACCAGGTCTAAACCAGAATTAAACCAGGTCTAAACCAGGACTATCACAAAAATAAACCGTGTCTAAACTAGGACTATCAAAAGACTAGACAACGTCTAAACCAAAACTAAACCAGGTCTAAACCAGAACTATACCAGGTCTAAACAAGGACTGCCACAAGATTAAACCAGGTCAAAACCAGGACTACCACCATACTAAACCAGGTCTAAACAAGGACAACCACAAGATTAAACCAGGTCAAAACCAGGACTACCACAAGACTAAACCAGTTCTAAACCAGGACTACCACAAGACTAAACCAGATCCATACCAGGACTAAACCAGGTCCAAACCAAGGCTATCACAAGACTAAACCAGGTCTAAACTAAGAATATCATAAGACTAATCAGAACTACTGCAAGACTATATCAAGGTTAGTACAATTCTAAACCAGGTATAAACCAGGACAGCCACAAGTCTTAACCCAGTTTAAACTCAAGTCTAAAAAACAGATATAAACCAGCACTACCACACAGACCAGGTATAAACCAGGACAGCCACAAGTCTTCACCCAGTTTAAACTCAAGTCTAATAACCAGATATGAACCAGCAGTACCACACAGACCAGGTATAAACCAGGACAGCCACAAGTCTTAACCCAGTTTAAACTCAAGTCTAAAAAGCAGTACCACACAGACCAGGTGGAAACCAGGACTAAACCAGGACTTGAACTGCAGAAGACAAAGACTCCACATAGCAGTGACCCGCGCCTCACAGTTTGAGAAGCACTACAGCAGAGTAAACAGTGCGAGTCGTATGTGCTCCTTCACACATTTGCATAATCGTATGTAAAGCCCTCTCTCTGCACCCTGTCTGCTGCTCTGCTAAGATAAGACGTGCATCGGTGTAGCACCAAATTCTGGGTCCTGTGTAAAAATCATGTCGGTGGGGCCAACATTGTTAACATTGTTCCATCCATCCATTTTCTTCCACTTATCCGGGGCCGGGTTGCGGGGGCAGCAGTCTAAGCAGGGACTCTCAGACTTCCCTCACCCCGGACACGTCCTCCAGCTCCTCTGGTGGGACCTCAAGGCGTTCCCAGGCCAGCCGAGAGACATAGTCCCTCCAGTGTGTCTTGGGTCTTCACTGGGGCCTCCTCCTCCTCCCAACATCCCCAGTTGAGGTCAGCAGCCCACACTGTGTCATGTGAGGCTTCTGAACTGCTCTTAGTCTGACCTGGACCTGTTTGCCATGGGTGACCATACCAGGGGCATGATGCCCCCGACAGCATAGCTCCCAGCATCATTCGGGTGCTCAAACCCCTCCACCACGTTAAGGTGGTGGTTCAGGGTGGGGGTTTTAACATTGCTCCCTCATCAAAATCGTGCGTGAAGAGGTTTTAGATGTCATCTATGAAGGTTTGAGTAATCTAGTGATCTCTCTCAGCTTCTTATGGTTAGCTGTTTGTCCAATGCTCCCCCCACAAGACTACGTCACTCATGCTCCCTCATGACAATTTTCCATAAATATATAAAAGTGTGATATAAAACAGTACATTATAGCTTTACAAACCTGATGCGATCTGCAGTAGCTTCATCAGCGGAACACACAGTGGTTGTACTGGAGTAAATACAGCCAATTTAGCATTTTCAAAACAATAAAAAGTAACATGGTGATCTAAATATTAGCAATTTATACCCCAAGTGTATCCCCTCTTTTATGTCTGTGGTTGTGAGCAGATATGCCCTGAATGAGATGGATAAGTTCAGCCTGAAGGACAGTGGGCGTGGGGACAGCGAGGCTGGGGACAGTGACTACGACCCAGGCCGGGAGTCGCCCATGGAGAGGCTGCTCGGGGAGGGCTTCACAGAGACCTACGGGCACGACGGACCACACAGACCGCATGCAGGTACGGCACACTCCCTCCTGTCATGCACGGAGATGACGTAACCTATAGCGACCATGTCTCCTGTCCACCATTCACTCCTGAACTCACCAAAACAATGACCTTCTATCAGGTCAAATGACTTAAAGCAGATCTGTTATGCAAAGTCGGCTTTTCAGAGCTTTTAACATGTTATAGTTGTTTCTGCTCAACGACCTCCAAAGTTGTACTTGGAGTGACTCGTGCCAGTTTGAACACTTTAATTGCTCATTTTCAAGAAGCCATATTGTCGATCAACCTGTTTTCCATTGCCACGCTATGTACACGCTATGTATAGCTATCCATAAGAGGGGCCGACAGAATGAGGCTCTTTGTTGTGATGATGCTTATCACCTCCCATTGGGCTCTGTAATTTTCTAATGTGGAAGTCAGCACACTTGATAATTTTATCAAGTTGTTTTAGATTAACATTGCTATTTCAAATGTGCAGTTTATAACATAATGATCCACAGGTGTCAGATTATAACTATATACAAGCAAATTATGCCTTTTTTAAGAGTGCACTGGGGAACCTTTCTGGTAGATACTTGGTAGTCTCCATGGGGATGTTACTGCTTTCCTAAAATGTTCCACAGTATTTTCAGGCAAGTTGGTGACACCTCCTGACCAAGTTATAGGTCAGATCTGTGTAAAGATGACCCCACTCACAGTGATACATGATTTTCAAGGTATTTTGAGCAATACAAGCAAAACGTGTAATTGAATACATGCAAAATATTACGAGAGAGAGTTTGAAATTTTAGTATCGTGTCATCACAGACAAGGAAACGTGGTTGACACATTCACAGTGTACCCTGAGTGTCTGCCTGGTATAGTAGCTTTGTCTCTGGGCAGACTAATGTGTGTGTGTGCGTGTGTGGAACCTGGCTGCTTCATATTCTGATCAGGGATTGGCTGTGAAACCAAACGTCTCTAGACCACATCTCTAGACCATGCAGGTGTCTAAAGGCCTGTCACAATAACATATTTTGAAGCATGATATCATGCAGAGATACAGAGATATACTGCAATAAATGATGATTTTGAAACCACTTTAAGCCTCTGACACAATAGCAGTGGAGGATAATCCTAAAAACATTTTTAAATAGACAGTATCATTAAAAGTCATGAGCTGCAACACATAGTAGTCACTTATGCAACCTTTTACAGGTCAAATGTTATTGTATTACAACAAAAATACACAAAATCTCTCCACCTTTATAAAGAAATTGTTCACAAGATACATATTCAGTCACAAAATTGTTCCAGGTTTTATTTATTGAAAGAAAAATCAATAAAGATACATCGGAACGCTCAGAAGTTACCTTGGTGACTGGTTACCATGGTGAGGAAATACAGCCAAAAAAGTTTAAAGGTAGTCTGAAAACACAAGACAAAAGACAAAATGGATTTAAACAACACATTTTCAGTAGTGTTTATGGTTTAGTTGTTTGATTTTCGACAAAAAGGTGAGAGTGGCTAACTGAAAAACTATTGGCTAATGCTAACTAGCTTGTAACTGTAATGTTATTCGAGAGGGACTTATTCAACAGCACAAATCAGTTCACCAGTTATAGTTTCAGCTAAGTCAGTTATTTCTGGTCAGACTGTGTTAAAATAAATTCAGATTAAAGTCTAACCTGACTAACAGAGCTCCAGACAGAGCAGTGCCTACAGTTAGCATCACACCCCTAGGGAATGTTGATGACATCAGCTGCAAAGTATCAATGGTAATTATCGCGACAGGCCTACATGTCCAGTTTTAGCATTTGTGGCATCGCTCGTCACCACGGCTAGCTCCAATTACAGCCCTGGTGTCGGCGTTGGCGTGGGGCTCGTTAGATGCTTTGCGCTGTCTACCTTTTTAGCTGTCACTCGGAGAGCTCCCAACGCCGCGCCTCTGATGAAAAGGAGCCAGTTAATTGCCATGTGTCGAGTGGTTGCCAGGGCGACGGGACTTCAGATTGCACAGTTGATTAAAGCCCAGAGAGCGTAATTACATCTGGTGCTCACCTTTCTACCGCCGCCTGCCACCAGCGCTTAG
The DNA here is from genome assembly GCF_009829125.3 of Periophthalmus magnuspinnatus. Lineage (NCBI taxonomy): Eukaryota > Metazoa > Chordata > Actinopteri > Gobiiformes > Gobiidae > Periophthalmus > Periophthalmus magnuspinnatus. Next base: position 18,620,203 of record NC_047135.1, on the reverse strand, counting down.
CCACAGCCCGTCATTACTCTCCATGTCAGTGACGAGGAGGCCAGGAAACGTGTCAACTTGCAATCTCAGTTTAAAGGGCTTACATGGGACTTTTTTCTGTTCTAATGTTGTTTCTTCATCAAAAACATACCTGGTGTAGTGGTTTATTTCATTCACACATGTTTAACACACACAATCAATCAATACAAACAATATTTAGGCTGAGTTCTTCTCTCAAACAGAAAACACTCTGTTCCACCTTGTGGTGTCATCATGTGGTGATACAGGAAGTGCTCCACGGTGTTTTTAACTCCATACAGCTTCACTAGAATCATTTCAGCCCTGGAATTGCCAATCTCTACTAAACAAAAGGTAAAAGGAGCTGTTCACTTGAAAACTACAACTGCATGACATCACAAGGTGGAACAGAGCATTTTGAGCTTTGGAGATGTTACAGACTAATAATGCAGGATTATTCAAACATGTGTGAATGAAACTAAACTGTGTAGTTTGAGGTATTTCATCATTCATTCTGGTTTGGTCTTGGACTGATCCAGGTTTAAATAAAGAGGAACTGTATAACTTTTGAAGGGTGTGCCACTTGCTTGTTTCCATGGTGATGCTATTGCTGTGATCAGAATGTTACACAGTACATTCTGATCACAGCAATTTAATCTACCTCAATGGATATAATCAGACGGAACTACTTAAGCAAGTTACTAGTTAGATCTGTGGATAGGCAAGCCCGCTCAGAGAAACAATGTTTTTCAAGGTACTTTCAAACAAGATATGGTTAATGTCATACTGTGGAACATTCCAGGCAAAGCAATACCATGTCCAAAAAGACAAGGAGGTAGTAGACCCTCACCATGAAAGTTACATAATGGCTTTAGTTTTGGGGTTTAGTCTCAGCTTTGTCCCACTTTTTTATGTGGACAGTTGAATCAGGGCAGTTTATCTCAGATCAAATGAGCCAGATAAACCCAGTGTTTCGAAGTGTGTCCCAGTTCTGTGCATAGAGAAAGAGGAACCAGCAGAGCAGCCTCCCTCTGAGCAGATGAGACAGCACATCAAACAAGGGACGCCTCACTCCTGTGGCTCTGGATCGGCGCTCTTTGATGATGTCACAGTCCTGTCACATTTGATTCAAACTTTTAACAAATATTACACGGAGGATTCTAGCGTGATGGAGCTCAGGCAGCCGACTGTTCCACATGCAGGAGCATTCACCGCGATGTTGACAAGTCCCGTTTCAGCACAAATCCTCAGCCTTAAATCTTTTATTTTTGGGCTTTTATCCGATGGCCCCCACACTGTACTTCATCTGCTCTCACATGTATTATAAATGCTCCTTTCATGTTAATGAGCTCCTAATGAAGTCCCAGTACAGGCCAAGTGCAGCAGCTCTAATGAACGCTTTAAGATGGCATATTTGATTTGACTAATTTATTCTTCAGAGACTTTCTATTTGAAGATTTAATATGGAAAAGATCGACTTGAAAGAGAAAGAAACTCAAGCTTTTAGAGCAGGCTGCTTCTGCCTAGGTGTTCATTATTTCACTGACTGTAACTCCTGTTGTCTCCACAGGCATGAGGCTGTGCACCGATGAGTGCAGGGTCCTGGGACACTCAGACCAGTGCTGGATGCCCCCCCTGGCCTCCCCCGCCTCCTCCTCCTCTGACTACAGGAGTAACCTGTACATCCCTGGAGAGGAGGCTCGACAGCCAACAGACCTGCCCCAGGAATCTGCCCCTGTGCCCTGTACCGACAACGGATCACGAAACCAAAGCTTCTCCACTTTCGGTAAAGACGTGAGCGGGGAGGAGGGAGAGGAGGGGTGCGAGGGTGGTGCAGTAGCTCTTCGGGACGACGATGTGTGTGGTACTTCCTCTCTGCTCTCTGAGATGAGCAGTGTGTTCCAGAGACTGCTGCCCCAGGGCCTGGATGCCTATGTCCAGGTGAACGAGACCCAGCGAGCTACCAGTCTGAGTGGGGTGGGGGTGCCTCTGACCGGGTCCCTGGACCGCAGGAGGGGGCACCTGCCGGGCAAAGCCAGTCCCTCGGTGCACCAGCAGGGGGTAGCGGCCTGGGCCGCCAACACACATTTCCAGAACCCCAGTATGGGCCACCCTCAGCCTGGGGCTTATCACACCCTCAAACCCAGCACCAAGCTGGGCTCCCAGCCCAAACACTGCCCCCCGAATAATAGCAGCTCCAAGGCCCACAGCACCCCCCTGCTCACAGCTCTGAGCCCGGCTCTGCAGCTCACACCCACCCCGTCTGTGGTGCCCATCCCCGTGCCCCTACCCGGACCCCCCGCCAAATGGCTGCCAGCCATGGAGGAGATCCCAGAGAACTACGAGGAGGACGACTTTGACTCAGTACTGGGCCACCTGCAGGGCAAACGCAGCGACAGCAGGCATGAGCTGGTGGACGCCAGCGAGCTGGTCGCCGAGATCAACAAACTCTTACAGGACGTGCGCCAGAGCTAGCCCCACCCCAAACAGAGCTAGCCCTGCCCCCAGCAGAGCTAGCGCCGTCCCTTTCTAATGTTACTCTACGTTAGTGGGGGGAAGAAGCTGAGGCTATATCTCCAGCGTGTCCACCTCATGGGTTTCATTTAAAACTATGGTTTATAGAATTATGTGGATGAAGTGATACATTGTGTTTTGTCAGAGCTGATGCTGCATTTAGGTGCCCCTCGTACTCCCCAGTGATATTATTGTGTTAGATAATCATTTATTATTTGATGTATAATCTTTATTTGCTGATTTTTTAAATGTTATTTATAAGTTATTTATAATTCTTCTGTGTATATCTATTTTATGAAATAACATAGACAATGACTCTGAATGTGTTTATAAAACTTAACCAAACCACTTGGAGACATTTCCCTTTAGTATGATCCCAGTCAGTCCTGGTGCCCCCCGCTGGACACATTATGTGACTGAGGAGGGCACATGAATGCAGCAGGCTCTTGTTATGCATTGTGGGTAAATATAAGAGCACACTCTCCATGATGGAATGAAAGCATTTTAAATAAACCCATAGGTGTGGAGCCTCAAAGAGAAAGACTAAAATGTGACCTGCAAGTGTCGATAAAGTTGCATTTCTGATGTAATGTGTTTTGTGAATGCTAATATCCAAAAACTGTTTGTAATTGTTGTTTTGTACACAATGTACACTCTGTGACTGTATTTATCTTTGTATTTTAAAAATACATTTTTAAACGTATATTTATAAAAGTGTATATAGAGTCTATTTTTCTATGGGAGCATGTGGGGGCAGGTGGATGAACTTTGAGAGCTCAGACGACATTCGCTGTACTGTTTTGTATTGTCATTCTTTTGTATTTGTCTCTATGATATCCTGCAGTAATATGAATATACACATGTCTTTGTGGTACAGTGTGGGCCGCAGACCGTGCACTAATAAAATGATCACAATGTTCGTAAGCCTTTCATTATATTTCACTAAACAGAGGTGGGTAGTGGGTAGTATATGGAGTCATGTATTGTACAGTGTAACAGTACTCTTACTCGAGTAAAAGTTGTGGTTACTTGTCCCACTGTGAGTAAGTCGACAAAAGTTGACAAAAGCTTAATGTTGATGATATGAAATGATTTGAACAGTTACTCTTACTTGAGTGGTACATTTTACACTTTTAATTTTTTGGATCACTACTTTGTACTTTGGCTTGAGTAATATTTTCAAGTAACGTTACAATGAGTCAAGTAAAATTTTGCAAAACTGCCCACCTCTGCTCAGTTACAGTGCACATCCCGAGCAGCATTAATGTACAGTTACTCTTTCATCTGGTGGCATTACATTTTTAAATACAAGACAGTACTAAGAAAATAGAAACACAGCTATAGTAGTGCGTTGCTATGCCCTATTGTGTCTCTAAATAGTGACAAAGAAATGCATTTTACAGAATGATAATACAGCTCAATATGAAAGTATTCTAGGTATACTTGTATTCTAGAGAGAGTATAGTGGTGATTGAGCAAAGTATGCAATATTATGGATTTTATTACTATGGATTTTAACACAGGTATTTTGTGACTAAATACAGAATTCTTCCCATCACTCTTGCTGGGTCAGACTTGGGGTGGGATTAGCATTTTTTTATTTCTTTTGACCCTTGTATAGATATTTTGAAATGTATGTTGTGTGAAGTTAGGCTCTAAAAAATATTTTTCTTCCTTCCTTCCTTTCTGCCTGTCTTCCTTCCTTTCTTCCTAAGTTCATTCAGATACCTTAACATTTTCTTCCCCGACAGCTCTGTGCACTGACAGTCCAGAGAATTAGAGAGTAGAGCGTGGGTGACATCAGCAGGTAGGAAGTGTCATTACACTTTATCTCATGTCTGCGCTAGATAGGCAAACAGTGGCCCCTGCAGGACAAAGATGGTCACAGCCACATACATACCATATTACCCACACCTTGGCAAAAAAAAAAAAAGTCACACACTCCAATATTTTGTTGGACCTTTAGCTTTGATTACGGCACATATTCGCTGTGGCATTGTTTCGATAAGCTTCTGCAATGTCACAAGATTTATTTCCATCCAGTGTTGCATACATTTTTCACCAAGATCTTGCATCGATGATGGTCGAGTCTGACCACTGCACAAAGCCTTCTCCAGCACATCCCAAAGATTCTCAATGGGGTTAAGGTCTGGACTCTGTGGTGGACAATCCATGTGTGAAAATGATGTCTCATGCTCCTGAAACACTCTGTCACAATTTAAGCCTGATGAATCCTGGCATTGTCATCTTGGAATATGCCTGTGCCATCAGGGAGGAAAAGATCCATTGATGAAATAACCTGGTCATTCAGTATATTCAGGTGTCAGCTGACCTCATTCTTTGAGCACAGACTGTTGCTGAATCTAGACCTGACCAACTGGAGGAAGCTTGTACCTATTTGCTTAGTTAAATCCAGGTGGCAACTTTTTTTTGGCCAGGCAGTGTACATGCCAGTACAGTTTATATATATATATATATATATATATATATATATATATATATATATATATATATATATATATATATATATATATATATATACATACACATTATACTACACCACTAACCCTTAACGTAACAGACGACCCCGAGCCAACCCAAAGACCAGCTGAAAAGCCGCAGCAGCAGAGAGGGGCCATGTGCTGTCTCTGCTCGAGCTGTCTGTGAGGGGGGCGGTCACTCAGATATCGCCCTGTCAGTGGAACAATAGCCGTGTGTGGGAGTGTGGACAGATTATTACAGTGTCTGTGTGGAGCCTGTGTTTTTAAGCCTATTGTTGTGAGGATTTTCAGATTGTTTTTAAGGGAACTAGCTTCATGTTTTAGACTGTAATCCCACATCAAACCTTGGCTGCTGCTGCCTCTGTTAGGGATGGAGCCTCTGGCTTGTGTGCTTGTGAGGTTGTGATGGAGGTGGTTGGATGCACGGACATTGCAGGGATGCACAGATATTTTGTTGGGCTGGTGTGCAACCAATAAAAATGGCACTTTTCCACATTGCTTAAAATGAACTTAAAAGTAGGCAAAGTTATTTAGCTTCTTTACAGATTACTTTTAGGTGTGTGTCTGCTGAGGTTTAACAGCAGAGCTATGTGCATAGATGTATGCAATTTCTTTAATCTCTGGTGTTATAGAATAGGCTACTGGGATCATTGTTATAGCCTACCACTCCAAATTTCAAAAAAAATGTGCATTAGACTATGACAAATGGCCTACTTTTATGCCATACCTATCCATAACTTAAATTTTAGAAAGACTCATCTCTTGGTTCTCTGTGGAGCCCCAGCCCATTGCTTCTTCCTTGTGCTCCGCCCTTGCTCTCCAGTCACTGAGCAGCAGCCACACACTGGGCTGTGGACAAAGGCAAGACAAGGCAAGGCAAGTTTATTTGTATAGCACAATTTGTACACAAGGTAATTCAATGTGCTTTACAGAATAAGAAAGACACTAAAATCACACAAAGCAAAACATAAATAATCACAAAATATCGTCATAAAATTAACATTAAAACAGAAGAAAAAAAAAGAATGCAGAATAAAAACCTTTCAGTCATATGCACGGCTAAACAGAACTGTTTTGAGCCTGGATTTAAACATTGTTAAAGTAGAGGTCTGTCTCACTTCTTCAGGAAGACTGTTCCAGGTTTTAGCTGCATAAAACTTAAACGCTGATTCCCCAAGTTTAGTCCTGATTCTGGGCACCAACTGTAGGCCGGTCCCTGAAATCCTCAGAGTGTGAGATGGTTCATATGGCACTAACATGTCAGAGACGTTCTTTGGTCCTAGGCCATGGAGAGACTTGTACACAAGCAGAGCTGCTTTAAAGTCTATTCTTTGAGCTACAGGAAGCCAGTGCAGAGACCTGAGCCCAGGACTTATGTGTGAAGTACTTCCTGGTTCTAGTCAGGACCTGAGCAGCAGCGTTCTGGATGTACTGCAGCTGTGTTAAGGCTTGTTTGGAGAGGCCAGTGAGCAGGCCGTTACAGTAGTCTAACCTACTGGAGACAAAGGCATGGATAAGTCTCTCTACGTCTGGCTTTGACAGTAAACCTTTGATGTTTGCAATGTTTTTAGATGGTAAAAAGCCTCAGATGTTACTGAATTAATGTGGCTGTTAAAGTTCAAGTCTGATTTGAAGGTTTTAGAGAGAGAGACTGGAGGTGACTGCTGACACTTTCTCTATGTTTCTGTGGGGCAAAGACTATGACTTAGGTCTTGTGTTTAGCTGAAGAAAGTTGTTTTGCATCCACACAATGATCTGTTGGATGCAGTAGCAGAGTGAATCCACTGGTTCATATTCACCTGCTGCTAGTGAGACATAGATCTGAGTGTCGTCTGCAGAGTTGTGGTAGGACACATCATTGCTGCGTATTAACTGGCCTAATGGCAACATGTAGAGATTGAACAACAGGGGTCCCAGGACTGACCCCTGGGGCACCCCACAGGTCAGGGACATTTTATCTGAGACACATTTTCCAATTTCAACAAAGTACTCCCTGTTTTCTGGATAGGACTTGAACCAGTTTAGTGCCGTACCAGAGATGCCCACCCAGTCCTCTAGTCTCTGTAAGAGGATCCCATGATCCACAGTGTCAAAGGCAGCACTCAGATCTAACAGGATCAAGACTGAGACTTTGCCTGCATCAGTGTTCAGTCATTTGTCACCTTGATAAGAGCAGTCTCAATGCTGTGGTGGGTCTAAAACCTGACTGGAAAACATCAAAGGAGTTTTTAATTTGGATGAATTTAATAAGCTGTTGGTATGGGGGGACTATGCCCTAAAGATGGCAGATTTGAGATTGGTCGAAAATTGTTCAATATTGTGGCATTAATACTGCTCTTCTTTAGGAGAGGCTTGATAACCGCAGTTTTCAGAGCGCTTGGGAATGTTCCAGCTTGAAGTGACATATTAACTATGTGAGTGAGTGGTGACAGTGGTGAGCAAACTGTTGAGCACAGACTTTAGAAGTTTAGTGGGTAACACATTGAGGCAGCATGTAGATGAACTTAGACTGGTGACAATCTCTTGGACAGTTTTGTCAGTTACAGGTGCAAAGTGAATCAGCTTTAAGTGTCTAGGTGGCTGCTGGGTTGTTATTTGTGTCGTGGAATTAATGGCATTTTTAATGCCCTGAATCTTGTCATTAAAGAATACTGCAAACTCATTGCATTTAGATGTGGAAATTAGTTCTAACGGCAGTGGAGCTGAGGGGTTTGTTAATCCGTTTACTGTTGCAAACAGGACACGAGAGTTGTTACTGCAACTTCCAATAATGTCAGAAAAATACCTTTGCCTTGTTCTATATAAACTGTGGTTGTACATTTGCAACTTTTCTCTGTAAATCTCATAATGAACCTGGAGCTTTGACTTGCTTCATTCCCGCTTGGCCCTCCGGCACTCCCTTTTCTCTGTCCTGACTGAGTCATCATTCCTCCATGGCGCTTTCTGCTTATCTTTAACCATTTTAACCTTCAACAGGGCAATGGTGACCAGAACATTCAAAACACTCGAAGTTACACAAAGTTTTACAAAGTTTTAACAAATCATCAACATTAGAACATGAGGCATTTTCAAAGTGTATCATTTCCATGAACAGTGCACCTGTGTTATCATTTATGTGTCTCCTTCGAACAACTGCAGGACCAGCCGCTAGTTTGGTCCAGAGATCAGTCACAGTCTAAAACTTTTGTCCACACACCTAGACTTAAATGTTATGTTGTTTTTTATGAGATTTCAGCTCATCTTTTCATAAAAATGCGCCATGCATCGACATGATATCCTTGCACGTTTGAATCTACATACATATTATTGCATCAGCTGTTTCGCTCCATCATGGATAAGAGGACTCTAAACTGTTCTTACAGTTTTTGATTTGGCACTATGTGCTGTTAAGGTTAAGACAAACATGGAGTCTGAAGCTGCAACAGGCATATGAGCTAGTGAGAGGGAGGAGAGAGGGGAGTGAAACAACAGTGACTTTCTTTTATTGTTGAGTGTTTAAAACAACTTTAACACATCTACCATTTTCATGGGACAAATGTTAAACCTGAAAATAGTGTGTTGACCACGAGGGCACTTTAGTCAAAGGGGCAGGTGCTTGAGCATCACCTGTGCCCTATCTGTGCACATGCCTGTTGCATGGATTGGAACTTGCATCGGTGCAGACCCCAGTGCAGTCACCTACTTCCTATTTGCGAGTTGGCAGGAAGCTCATCAAAATTTCCCACCAGGAGAAGGGAACTGCTATGGCTGCAACAAATCATTATACTAGTGATACAAATTATGCTCCAATCAGTATGATCCAACACTGCCCCAATCCAGTAAGACACTTAAAACCCACCAACCTTTCCTGTCATTAAGTCTGCTGTGTCTGTTTGTTTAGTAATGTGGCTGTGGTGTAGTTGTGGTTTTATGGCTGTTCTAAGTCTGTGAGGAGTTGTTTTTGGCTTGTTTTGTTCTGTCTGAAGCACTGAATGGTGTATTTGTCTGGTGTCGTTGGTGGACTGGTAGCTAGTTAAGGTTGTGGAGTGGTCGCTTTTGCTTGTTGATTTATTGTTGGAAAATCTGAAAGAACATGCAAACTCCACACAGAAAGGCCCCATCCAGCTCGGGAACAAGATCCTGGTTCTAGTGTTGGGTGCTGACAGCATTAACTGTTGCGCCACTGTGCTGCCCAAAAATGTCTTCCGTCCCAGTGTTTGAGTTTTTACCAGACTGCTAAGCTAAATGCAATTCTGACTAACCTTTTGATTTTTCAGGTTCTGTGTATAATATATTTCAGAGTACAGCTGATCTTGAATGTTGCTCTAATATACAATTTACCCTTTAATTTACAGGTATGAGAGTACATCTAACCTAAATGCAACTCTGATATGTCAGTAACCCTTTGATTTCACAGGTTTTGCATCTTTTGATTTATATTTGAGAGTTCAGCTGAGCTTATTGAAACTCATATGTAACCCGCCTGGTTAGAGCCAAATAATATTTAAATAGTTTTAAAATGAGTATTTTTACATTTATTTTGTGTTTGGTTTGGTAGTGGTTTTATTTTGAAAGTCGGAAATTTTATTTTGACGAAACCGGAAGTGGTATGAGTGCACGCAGGTAGCTTGACTGTGCTCCTTACGCGCAGAGCACAGCCTCTCCCTCACGTGTTGCTGGAAAAAATAGAGAAAAGCTCCTGTTGGAGGTGGCAGAACCATTGCTGAGTTACTTTAAAATTGGTGAATCATCCAAGTTAGTTGTCTCGGTCAGGTTTTTGTACTTCACTGGAAAAGTGATGTTCCAACCTTGGTGTATACCGACGTTGATGACATCCATTTGATGGCGAGCCTCCCAATCGAATCGTGAGCCCTATCATCCCATACAACGGATCCTGTAGTAGGATTTGTGTCAGTCCCACTGACCAATACCAACGAGCCTACTCCGGACGCATTCCATGACTGACTATCCCCTGACTTATTGACTTGAACATTGATCTAAGTTGCAAAGAAACATTTCGGAAATGAACAATTCCCATGGGACACTTTTATTTTAGTTTATGGGCCAAATGTGTAAATGTATTTGAAATTGTATTGTGCACTTCTTTAATGTTTTTTATAACTAAAAGTTCACATTTAATTACATTTACTGAGTCCGTTGTTGTTGCTATATCTCAGCTCCTACGAACCTAGAGGTCCATATGTGTACATACCCTGAAGTGGGTTACACATACATGAACATTCTTTGCAGATTTTGCAAAGCCTCCCTTTCATTGCACTTTCTCTGTGCATGTTCTGACTAACTACTAACGTGCTAACATCATTCACACTAACCTTGCACAAGCCCTGAGTGGTGGATTTAATCCAGCCACATAAGGTCGCTGTGTGTCTCCTTTGTGCGAGTCCCCCGTCTGGACAAATGGAGAGGGCTGCTTCAGTGTAAAACCTACCTCATGTCTTTGTGGAACATGTGATTCAATGTAAATTATATGAAGTAGGTAGGCCATTGTGTCTGCTCTTGACTTAACCTGAGCCTTCCACAGGTTTAAGTTCATGTTCAGCTCCCAGGTCATCAGGCCTTTCTGTTAGTTTGCATGTTTCTCCATTAACCCAAAACTTACACAATAGGTCAACTCCTCAAGATGTGAGACAGGCATCTCCTCTGGCACATGTACCAAATGGTTGTGTTTACCTGTGCATACGACTGAAAGTTATTATTATTATTATTATTATTATTATTATTATTATTATTATTATTATTATTATTATTATTATTATTATTATTATTATTCTGCACTCTTCTCTTTTAATGTTAAAGGCATAAAAATTATCAGAAGATTATTTGTATGTATCGTGATTTTAATGTCTTTCTTATTCAATAAAACTCTTTGAATTACTTGAATTGTGCCATACAAATGAACTTGTCTTGCCAAAAGTGGTCCGGAGCAAGCTTAGCACAAGATACAGTCCCTGACAAAAGTCTTGTCGCTTATCCATTTTGTAGAAACAAAAGCTTATAACCTGACTTTAAATTAATCGATTGGTCTTAGAAATGTCTCATATGAAAGCTAAAACCCTCCCAAATTATGCTCAATATACTAAAATAAATTTGCTTTACTGAAGAAAGATTGATAATTTAATGAACACAGAAAGGTCAGATTTTGGCAAGACAGAAGTTTTGTCGCCTACAGAAAACTGAACAAATAATTTACTTCAAATACAAAAATATGTTGCATAACGTCAGTGAATTAAGTAGTGGTGCTGTGAGATCCATATTTAATATCTTGTATGACTTCCATGAGCTTGAAGGACTGCATCCATGCGGTTCGACAATGATTCATACAATTTGTTGATGAAGTCATCAGGAATAGCAAAGAAAGCAGTCTTACATGCCTCCCAGAGTTCATCAAGATTCTTTGGTTTTGCCTTCTATGCTTCCTCTTTCATTCTACCCCAGACATGCTCAATGATGTTCATGTCTGGTGACTGGGCTGGCCAGTCCTGGAGCACCTAGATCTTCTTCGCCTTGAGGAACTTTGATGTAGAGATAGAAGTATGCGATGGAGCACCATCCTGCTGCAAAATTTGACCCCTTTTATAGTTGGGAATGTAAGAGGTAGCTAATACTTCTTGATATTTTAGGCTACTGAGATTGCCTTCCACCCTGCAAATGTCTCACACACTCCCATATTTGATGTAACCCCAGACCATGATTTTTCCGCCACCAAACTTAACTGTTTTCTGGGTAAATCTTGGATCCATGCGGGCTCCAGTAGGTCTCCTGCAATATTTGCGGCGGCTGTGAAGTAATTCAACCGAGGATTCATCTGAGAAATCCACCTTCTGCCAATTTTCCAGTGTCCATCCTTTTAGCAGGCTGTGGGCCTTGGCAAATGCCACACGGTTTTTTAATTGCCTTTTGTTTAGTGCTGGTTTCTGTGCACTGATTCGACCATGGAGGCCATTTCGAGACATAATTCTACAAACTATTCTGGTTGACACAGGGACTTGAGGTGACCAGGCCTGGTGGAGCTCTGCTGCAGTGGAAAAGGGGCTGGCCTTGGATTTTCGAATCAACAAACGGTTCTCCCGAGCAGTTGTCTTGCGGGGTCTGCCGGACCTGGTCTTGTCAAAAACATCTCCAGTCTTTTCAGATCTTTTTCTTATTCTTTGTACTTGACGCTGAGACACATTGAAGGTGTCAGCCACCTCAGCAGTGAATCTGCTCTTCAGCCTCTTGATAATTAACGCTTTGGTCTCAGGGTGGATCTTAGGCATGTTGTCAGAGGTCAAGTTGCAGTTGATGTGAAGGTCTGGTGTGCTGGGGTTCTTTTTATACACACCCACTAATTGATTGATCAGTAACTGATCACAGGTGAGGCTGTAATCTAGAATTGGGTGCATCATATGACAAGGCGACAAGACTTTTGCCTTGCCAAAATCTGACCTTTCTGTGTTCATTAAATCTTTCTTCAGTGAAGCTAATTTATTTTAGTATCTTGAGCATAATTTGGGAGGGTTTTAGCTTTCATATGAGACATTTCTAAAACCAATCGATTAATTTAAAATCAGGTTATAAGCTTTTGTTTCTACAAAATGGATAAGCAACAAGACTTTTGTCAGGGACTGTAGGTTCCCAGGCACAGGTGGCCCCAGTGGCATTGAAGGGTGGGTCAAATGCAGAGGACATAATTTCCTATGGGGACAATGAAGTGTACCAAAACCTTTATGACACACATCAGGGATCCAAAGTTCTAAGGAATGTGCACCACTTTTCTCCCGCAGAACAGTGTTTTTTTAAGGTCGGGAGTCGAGGGCAATAAAGGTTCATTCATCACAAGTCTTGGTCTTTTTCCAATTTTATTATTATTATTTTTTTTAATAAATAAATAAATACAATTTTTCAACAACTTTTCCAGAGTACAAGCAATTCATGACATGTATGAGCTCCTGCTGCTAATTCAAACATAACAGCTGAGTACTGCTGTGCAAAAACATGACTTTCCCCTTTCTTTTTACAGGTTTTGTGAATTGTACCAAAGTAGTACCACAAATCACAAACTCAAATAAGATGAGAATTCCCCTTGCTGTGCAAAGTTATTGCGCTACCATAATGCATTGAAAAGGAATGCCTAATTACGCACAGCCTTGAGTGAAGCTTACTTTCCTGCTACAACTCATCCTGTTACACTGTTGCTACGCCATGCAAAAACTATAATGTTTTAGGAAAGTACAACTCAAATGGACATAATTCACAAACTGTAACAAATTCCGGTAACACTTTAAAATATGGTCCGGGACTTACTGGGTACTTACGGTGGTAGTTAGTAGATACTTGACTGGTAATTACGGTGGTACTTACAGTGGTAGTTACTGTGGTAGTTACTATGGTACTTTTGGTGGTACTTTGGCTGGTAATTATACTGATACGTAGCGGTACCTTAGCTGGCACTTATACTGATACTTACTGTATAACTAATAGTGGTACTTACAGTGGTACTTATAGTGGTACTTATAGTGGTACTTATAGTGGTACGTACAGTGGTACTTACAGTGGTACTTACAGTGGTACTTATAGTGGTACTTACAGTTGTCACGTGGCCGCCGTAAGGCGAGTGGGGGGTTAGGAAAGGGTTAATACTCCGTCATACTCTTTTTAATTTAATCCGACAACGCCACCTAGAGTTAAAGAGTCTAGGACTCTATTCTAATATTCCGGCAGGTCACAGGGGTGAGCAATGAGTTAAAACCAACAGTGTATTTCTATAACCATTTATTAAGACAAGGATTTAAAAAAAAGGGACATAAAATGTTTTATAAAATGTCCACAGGGAAAATTGGATTTCCGGAAGGCCACAAATACGTCCCTGTAAAATGTCCACCGGGGACGGGTCAAACGCTATGGCCCAGGCGCTCACGACAGCAGACGGGGTCCCCCTCGTACTCCTAGGCCCTCCAGGCTGCACCACCACGCGGACCCTGTGGGGGAGGACACAGACCGGCACCAGTAGACTGTACTAAGGATCTTTTCCCCAGCCCAACCCAGGCGTCACCGACTCACCGCGCTGGACGGCAATGAGCCGTCCAGTGTTAGTCGTGCACGCCGTGGTAATATCAATCCGCCTCCGGGTCCACGCATTCGGGTCCGCACCGCCTCCAGCCGCCGCGCTGCGTCGCCCTGGGTCACGCTCTGGGCTCCTCCGGGCCGGGACCGTCGGTTGTTCCTACGGGGAAGGGACAGGACAACTGCCAGTGGGGGGTACAATAGGCCCGTTACAACCCACCCCACATGCGGCCGACTCACCGAGCTGGACGGCTTTTAAGAGCCGTCCAGTGTTAGTATTCGCCGTAGGTCAGCTCCGTCCTCCGGTCCCCCGCCTCCTCCAGGCCGGCACACTACGTCACTCCAGTACTGCGCTCCGGCTCCTCCGGATCGCCCGATGCCGTCTCCACAGGGCCCGGCTTCAATCCCGCGGCTTGCGCTGTGTCCGGGCCGTCCTCATCTGCGCGTCAGCGCTGCGTCTTGTCCCCCGTACGTTTTCCCTTTCCCCTGTTGCACCTGTTGCCTAGTCCAGCGTGTCCAGCGTGTCCCGTGTGCGTCTCCCGTGTGTCCGTGTCTCGTGTCCCTCGTGTGTCCCCGTGTGTCCATTTTCCTCCTCGTGTGCGTCTGTCTATTTATCGGCCCCCTCTAACAGCCCACACCTGTTGTTCATTTAGGAAGGCACCGGCATCAACGTCCTCTGCGATTGGCCCAAAAGGGTGGGGCTACGCCCCAAGAGCTGTTCAATAAAACAGTCTAAAAGTCACACCATGCGGGAAACAACATGCAGTAAAAACATGCAATAAAAACACGCAACCCACACAAAACATTAAACATAAAACAGCCCAACATCCCCACACCCCCCCATGCCAAATGGGTGCCAGTCCCTGGACCAATTGTTCAGTCTCTATAACGAGCGGGGCACTGCCCTCTAGTGGTACGAATAGGTCGAGAAGGCGCTGGTTCAGGTACTACATCTACTACAGGATAATAAAACATTAAGGGCAGTTCTTGAGTCTGAACTTGTCGCTGTTCTGTAGGCTGATTATTAGTAGGAGCAATGCAAGGCTTAAGGGCATTTCGATGCAATGTTCTCTCTTTACCACCCCTCTCAGGTCGCACACGATAAACCAGGCCGGAATCACCCACCAAATCCACAATTACATGGGGCTCTGGCTGCCACCAACTGTGCAGTTTACCCTGGTCTCGTCTGTTTCGGTCACGTACCCAAACCCGTTCACCAGGGAGGAGAGCATTAGCTTTAGCTTTTTGATCGTAATATTGCTTTTCACGTCCGGCTGCGCCCGTCATTTTCGTATGAGCTAAATTATATGCATGAGACAACTTTTTATGATGTTCCGCAACCCATCCCTGCAAGTCATGACGTGGCTGATTGTCCACAACCCCCAGATTAACGTCGATAGGAAGCCTGAGGTGGCGCCCAAACATCAGGTACGATGGAGCAAACCCAGTCGCACTGTGGACAACATTATTATAAGCATGTAATAATTCAGGGAGATGCTCTGGCCACCTACTCTGTCTCTCCACCTCAAGAGTACGAAGCATATTTAGCAAGGTTTGATTCATTCTTTCAACACGGCCGTTACCCGCAGGATGGTAAGGAGTAGTACGGCTTTTTGAGATACCATACATACTACACAACTGTTTCATGAGTTCAGATTCGAAATTTGGCCCCTGGTCTGAATGAAAGCGGGACGGACAACCAAACGGTTGGATTATCTTAGACCAAATCGCATGAACCGTGGTTTTTGCACTTTGATCGCGAGTAGGGATGGCCCAAGAGTACCGCGTGAACATATCAGTCATAACCAAAATGTACTGATAAACATCGTTTGGTCGGCGCAGGGAAAGAAAATCTACAGCAATCACCTCAAGTGGGTACGATACCTCTATTGGTCTAAGAAGGGCCCTTGGTTCAGTCCTATCTTTCTGTAGGCTACACACCACACAGCCCGATTGGAACCCATGCACCTCCCTGTCCATGCTTGGCCAGAAGAAATGGCGCCTCATGTGAGCAAGGGTCCGCTCCACACCAGCATGGGCTGTAGCTTCATGGCACTTCCTCCACACCTCCTGGCGACTGGAATCTGGGCAAACAATCTGGAAACGAGGCTCACATGCATGGGAATCAAACACTTTCCTACAGAGGATGCCCTTATACAAACAAAGTCTTCTTCTCTGCTGTAGCAGCCGATTAACCGCTCCCGGAAGGGCCTCCCTCTCCTCCCTAGTTGGGGCAATATTATCCTCCACGTACCTCCGTACCAGATTAATGTGTGGGTCCATCCCTTGAAGGACTCTCCAGTCTTTGTCCAGCGCCGGTGAGGCAGAGGTCTCGGCTGCCGGAACATCCGCTGCCCCAGTACTGGTCACCGCAGCAACATTAGTCGGGGCACTGTTCTGAGTAGCAGCTGTAGGGAACCTGGAAAGAGCATCTGCATTCACATTCTCACGCCCTGCTCGGTATTTCACATCAAAGTCGAATGATGCCATTTGGGCCACCCATCTCTGCTCTACGGCCCCAAGGTTAGCAGTCTGTAGGTGGGCAACGGGATTATTATCAGTAAATACTGTGAATTTGGCCCCAGTTAAGTAGTCCTTAAATTTTTCAGTAATTGCCCACTTGAGCGCTAATAACTCCAGTTTAAATGAACTGTAATTCGAATCATTTTTCTCTGCAGGGTGTAAACTGCGACTCGCGTAAGCAATTACACGCTCTTTCCCATCATGATTTTGTGCCAAAACTGCCCCGAGCCCACTGTGGCTTGCATCAGTGTACAGGATGAAAGGCCTTGTATAGTCCGCATAGGCAAGGATTGGGGCCTGGGTTAAAGCGTCTTTCAGTCTGTCAAAAGAAACTTGGCACTCGGCCGTCCAATCAACTGTCCTCGGGCTCGACTTTTTGTTGTTAGGGATGCCAATCAACAAAGAGTTGAGTGGTCGAGCAATTTTAGCAAACCCCTGAATGAACCTTCTATAGTAGCCTGCCAGGCCCAAGAATGCTCTCACCTCACGCACAGACTTTGGAACAGGCCACTCGGTCACTGCAGTTACCTTCTCGGGGTCAGGCATCACACCTAACTGGTTGACTACATGACCTAAAAACTTTACCTCTCGTTGGAGGAGTCTACATTTGTCCGGCCGCAACTTCAGTCCATGCTTCCAAAGCCGTTCAAACACTTCTTCCAAGTGCTGCAGGTGGGTATCAAAGTCAGGTGAGTACACAATTATATCATCCAGGTATACAAGCAAGGATTCTGTGATCTGACCACTAAGACATTGCTGCATTAGTCTCTGAAATGTGGCGGGCGCATTGCAGAGGCCAAATGGCATGCGTTGGAATTCAAATAAACCCACGGGTGTGGTAAAGGCCGTCTTCTCCCTATCCCTAGGGTCGACTTCTACCTGCCAATACCCGCTGGAGAGATCCAATGTAGAAAACCACTCTGCCTTTGAGAGGGAGGTGAGCGTTTCTTCGATCCTGGGAAGAGGGAAAGCATCCTTATGAGTGACACTGTTCAATTTCCTATAATCAACACAAAACCTCCAATTCCCATCTTTTTTCTTGACCATGACAATAGGCGCAGCCCAGGGGCTGGAACTCTCGGTTATTACACCCCTCTCTAACATGTCTGCTAATAGCGACCTCATCTCGCGATACATGAGGGGTGGCAATGGTCTAAATCGCTCTCTAATAGGATCCGAATCACCCGTTGGGATGTTGTGCTTAACTACGTCCGTCCTACCAAAGTCCTCTTCATGTTTTGAAAAAACCTTCTCCCACTTCTGCACGAGGGCAGTCAATTTAGCAGCTTGTTCTTGGTTCAATTCCATTCCGTTAACTAGACTCTGCATGTCGAAGTTCTTACTACTCTCAGACCCTTCCGCCATCTCTACTAACCCAACCTCTATCTCGCCATCATCGTTGGAGGTCAGGTCGACATCACAGCCACCATGGACATCTGCGTCGTCTACTTGATACAGGCGGCCAATCTTTTGGTAACGTCCTAAAATGACGGGATGATTATTCAAATTTCTCAGTCGGACAGGGATCCTACCGTTGTGGACAACCGCGAGCGTCCGAGCCACAGAGACTGCATTCGGCTCGTCCAGGGCCTCAACCAGGCCACAGTAGTCCCTCCCCGCTGGTCCGGCTCGAGTCCGTCCCCAAACCATTATCTCACTCCGGGCAGGGATCCTGACTCCCTGTCGCTGAGACGGCCACACGTACCCTCTAAACCCATCTTCTGTAGTAACAGCCATTCCTTGGCACAGGGCGAAAGCCGCCCGCCATGCCTGCTGGGACCTAGGGCTTTGGCAAGAAAAAGACACGGGCCCTTCGGGGTTATGAAACACAGCATCCCAACACGGCCTAATTACGTTCATGCCAATAATAAAAACATTGGTAGAGCATTCATCAGTCACCACAAAAACACCTCTCTGGTTAACTTCAACACCCTCAATTTTAAAGTCCAACACAGCATACCCTATGCAGGGGATTTTGAGACCATTAGCGGCCTTCAGCTTAACATAGGAGGGCACGTTTTTAACACTATACTCCGAGAAATACTTTATGAACAAACGCTGTTGCATTAGTGTCACTTGCGAACCAGTGTCCAAGAGTCCCACCATGTTAACGCCACCTACTGTCACATCCACGTAGGGGCAATCTCCCACTAAAGCTGTGGCCCTTTGGTCCTTCGGACCAAACCCCACTGCATGGGCCTCAACAGCAGGGTTGCTTAGTTTAAAGCCGGCTGGTTCCCAGGATGCAATCTACAAAACCGGGCAAAATGACCTGGCTGGTTACACTTTCTGCAGATCGGCCTACCATCTTCATCCCAACGGTCACTGGGGTATGGCTGCCGGTGTCTTCCTTCGGGCCGAGGCTGGGGGGCGCTGTTGCGGCGCATGGACATAGGCGCAGGGCTGTCCAACCTCAGTTCTTTCACGAGCTCCCGAGCAAAGTCCTTCATCTGGCCCCTCAATTCCTCCACAATCTCCCTCTTTAGGTCCTGTTTCCACGCATCAGCCTGTTGGTGAGATCTAAAATGGTTAGGCTCTCTTACCGCTGCACAAGTCGTTTCGGGCCATCTTGGGCTCTGGGTTTCTTCCTCTAGTAGAAGGGCCTCCTGTTGTAGGGCCCTGAAGGTTGTGTCCGGGTCCAATCGAACAACCCGCTTAAGGGCCCTCTGTAAGGCGCCATCCTCCAGGCCAAGCATAAACTGATCTCTCAGGTGGGAGTCTGTGGGTGCTCCTTCCGCATCGTGTTGCTCTAACCTGCGGTACAGTTCTCTCAAGCGCAGCACATAAGCTTGGACAGACTCAGCCGGCTTCTGTACACAACCAAAGAATTGTGACCTCAAAACAGACACAGGAATTTTTTTAACATAAAGCTCATCTAGTGCCGTGAATACTTTTACAGCCCTATCGCGCTCATCCTCAGCCAGCACATTAATTTGCCTCCTAGGTGGCCCAGACAATGCACCAATTAAAATTCTTACTTTTTGAGGTTCCGTCAAGTTATTAGCATCTAAAAAGCCTTGCATTTGCTCCTTCCAGTCCACATATTTTAAATTACCATCATGGCCTTCAAATTTAGGCAGCCACGGGGCCCCAGGATAAATAGGCATCATCATTTTGAAAAAAGAAAAAAAAATTAAAAGTGGGTTTACAGCACTAAAACAATCTTTGGTTTAAAACACTGCTCACAATCCTGTGATCCTGCCGACAACGCCAGAAAACTGTCACGTGGCCGCCGTAAGGCGAGTGGGGGTTTAGGAAAGGGTTAATACTCAATCATACTCTTTAATTTAATCCGACAACGCCACCTAGAGTTAAAGAGTCTAGGACTCTATTCTAATATTCCGGCAGGTCACAGGGGTGAGCAATGAGTTAAAACCAACAGTGTATTTCTATAACCATTTATTAAGACAAGGATAAAAAAAAAAAAAAGGGACATAAAATGTTTTATAAAATGTCCACAGGGAAAATTGGATTTCCGGAAGGCCACAACAACGTCCCAGTAAAATGCCCACCGGGGACGGGTCAAACGCTATGGCCCAGGCGCTCACGACAGCAGACGGGGTCCCCCTCGTACTCCTAGACCCTCCAGGCTACACCACCACGCGGACCCTGTGGGGGAGGACACAAGGAACGGACACACGAGGGACACAAGGAACGGACACACGAGGGACACAAGGAACGGACACACGGGAGACGGACACGAGAGACGCACACGGGACACGCTGGACTAGGAAACAGGTGCAACAGGGGAAAGGGAAAACGTACGGGGGACAAGACGCAGCGCTGACGCGCAGATGAGGACGGCCTGGACACAGCGCAAGCCGCGGGATTGAAGCCGGGCCCTGTGGAGACGGCATCGGGCGATCCGGAGGAGCCGGAGCCCAGTACTGGAGTGACGTAGTGTGCCGGCCCGGAGGAGCCCAGAGCGTAACCCAGGGCGACGCAGCGCGGCGGCTGGAGGCGGTGCGGACCCGAATGCGTGGACCCGGAGGCGGATTGATATTACCACGGCGTGCACGACTAACACTGGACGGCTCATTGCCGTCCAGCGCGGTGAGTCGGTGACGCCTGGGTTGGGCTGGGGAAAAGAGATCCTTAGTACAGTCTACTGGTGCCGGTCTGTGTCCTCCCCCACAGGGTCCGCGTGGTGGTGTAGCCTGGAGGGTCTAGGAGTACGAGGGGGACCCCGTCTGCTGTCGTGAGCGCCTGGGCCATAGCGTTTGACCCGTCCCCGGTGGGCATTTTACAGGGACGTTGTTGTGGCCTTCCGGAAATCCAATTTTCCCTGTGGACATTTTATAAAACATTTTATGTCCCTTTTTTTTTTTTTATCCTTGTCTTAATAAATGGTTATAGAAATACACTGTTGGTTTTAACTCATTGCTCACCCCTGTGACCTGCCGGAATATTAGAATAGAGTCCTAGACTCTTTAACTCTAGGTGGCGTTGTCGGATTAAATTAAAGAGTATGATTGAGTATTAACCCTTTCCTAAACCCCCACTCGCCTTACGGCGGCCACGTGACACAGTGGTACTTATAGTGGTACTTACAGTGGTGCTTATAGTGGTACCAGAAGTGATACTTAGACTAATAACTATTGGTACTAGTACTGGTACTTACTGCAAAATCATATGAAGTGAATGGTATTAAAGAATATGGTGTTATTAGGCATATGAATCTTTCACTTTACCTGTGCGGAACTCATTCGGTCACGGCCGATTTCCGTGGAAACGCACGGATCGCAGGGCACATTTGTCGGGTGCATTCAAAAGGAACAGCCCTTGTTGCGCCGGAAGTTACGTCACTGCCCTTCGACAGTGACGTACCTTCCGGCGCGACAAGGCGCATCTTCCAATAGTGCATCTAAGAGCATTTTTTCGAATTGGGACACGGCCATGTAGTTAAATGTCCGAT
The DNA here is from genome assembly GCF_009829125.3 of Periophthalmus magnuspinnatus. NCBI lineage: Eukaryota > Metazoa > Chordata > Actinopteri > Gobiiformes > Gobiidae > Periophthalmus > Periophthalmus magnuspinnatus. The sequence continues at coordinate 18,598,711 of NC_047135.1, read as the reverse complement.
CTGTAGGACATAAGGACAAGCAAAAACAGCACCTTTCCTTTCTATGCACCAGACAAATGTGCCATGCGGTTCGTGCGTTTCCACGGAGATCGGCCGTAACCGAATGAGTTCCGCACAGGTAAAGTGAACGATGAAGCAACAGACTCTCTGGAAAGGACAGAAGAGAGTCCTGAGATGTGATGGTGACAGCTTTTAGAGGGTCCCCCAATGTGGGTTTATATGAGCTGGTCACATATTATATGAATGTTGGCTGCAACAATTAATCAACTAATCATTAATAGTTGACAATAAGAAATATAATAACAATAATAATAATAGTATGTTTTAATAGTCATTATGTGGACCCTAAAACACATTTCTTTTTTAATGTTTTTACAAAGACAGTGGAATTGTTGAATCACAATGTACCAAAAAACCAAAAACAACACAAAACTAAAATATTTTCACCAATAATACATTTAATTTGGAAATATTTGCCATCATTGAACATGTTTCTACTTTTATTTTGTATATAATGCATTGAGAAAGTGTCAAAGTACAATATAAATAGACAAGTCAGCTACCAAAATGGTCATTAGTTGCAGCCCTGTGTTCCATACAAGGAGAAAAAATATGTATAATGAATGTAAGTACGTCTTACAGGTGTTTACATGTGTACAATGTTCTGACATGCTGCTAAAGATGCTGAAGTTATACAGTAGGACAAAATTACCAGAAAAGTAGAAAAGTGACAGGCAGTACAATTGCTATGGTAAATCCAGGAAATACCCCCATTATGTGCAATGAATGCTAATATTTTACCTTTTGCTTTAATCCTCAGGTCCCGTTTACACTGACATGACTAAAATCAACAACAGAATAAATGAAAGTAATGGGTAAGTGGTATCACTGACCACATGCTGATTCTTAAGTGTAGAGTCAGATTGGACCATAATAGTAACTTCCTTTCTTACAGATTTGACCTTCACTTAATTATGTCAGTAAACACCATGGTGAGAGACTGAAGATGGAAGAATTTGGAGCTATGAAGAAACGCAGACTAACTCCAGAGAAAAATGAATTCAGTGTGACTGTGTACAGCCATATCTAACCATGACCCTCACAAGTTTTGGCCCAGTACTTAAAGCTCAGAGGGGAATATTGAGTGTAACTCTTGCATTAAGTAGCACAAACTTCTATGTAACGCTACAGTGAGTACTCTCCGTGTCACTAGCCACAATGTATGCCTTTTAAAATATGTACTACTATTTTTATTAGTTACTCCTCTCTTAAGTAGGACTACAAACCATTGTAAATATCAGTGGTACAGCCTCGTATTGCTCTTGACTACCTAAGTAATTAGCAGTACAAGTGATAGTAAGTACTACGGAGTGGTACCAGTATTTGTCTGTGCTGATTCTTGTATGGTAATTACCAGTACAAATAGCATTAAGTAGTATAGATGGTACCTGTAATTACCAGTGCAAGTACCCATAATGTCTCGCTTTAAAATAGTCCGGTCTCACTGGTAATTACTACGGTAATTACCAGTACAAGTAGTAGTAAGTACTACGGAAAGTACCAGTAATTACTAGTGTAACTACCATAATGTCTCGCTTTAAAATACAGTCCGGTATCACTGGTAACTACTAGGGTAATTACCAGTACATACAGCAGTAACTACTATGGAAAGTACCAGTAATTACCAGTACATACAGCAGTAAGTACCACAGAAAGTACCAGTAATTACTAGGGTAACTACCATAATGTCTCGCTTTAAAATACAGTCCGGTCTCACTGGTAACTACTACGGTACTTACCAGTACAAGTAGTAGTAAGTACTACGGAAAGTACCAGTAATTACTAGTGTAACTACCATAATGTCTCACTTTAAAATACAGTCCGGTATCACTGGTAACTACTAGGGTAATTACCAGTACATACAGTAGTAACTACTGTGGAAAGTACCAGTAATTACTAGTGTAAGTACCATAATATCTCGCTTTAAAATACAGTCCGGTCTCACTGGTAATTACTATGGTAATATTTGATACAACAGAGGACAAGGTCAGTTAGGAGTTTAGCTGTACTTAGTTACATTTAAAATCATAATCAAATTTGCTAATTAATTACAATTACATGCTAGAATATGCTCAGGTTCGATGACAAGTACAAGCTCCTGTTTAAAACCTAAAAAAATCCAAAACATATGCTGAACAACAGTAACTTGACTATTTCTAATAATTATAATAGCTATAAATGGATCAAAACAAGCTGTGATTACAACAACTTTAAATAGGGGCATAAGTACAAAAAAATCCTATATTACATTAAAAAAAAAAAAAAAGAAAAAAAAAAAAAAAGATTTAAGCCATATTATAATTACCTCATCAAAAAAAATACCTGGAGCTGTGTTTTGTTTCATTCACATATGTTTGGGTTATCATGCTGTTTGGATTATTAAGACAAAAATACTCAGTTTCACTTTGTGTTGTCATTAAATTGTAGTTTTAAGGTTAACAGCTTTTTAGCCTCAATTGAACTGTTTTACTCAACAATGCTGTGAAATAATCATAGGTCGTTGCTTTTGTATTTGAATATTTTAGTTTGACCTTTTGTACAGTTGTAAATAGAAAAATCTCTGATATCTGCTGTTGCACCAAGGCGTGAAGTGGTTTCAATGAGGCTCAAACCATAGGTGTAACTTGAAGTTTAAAAATGCAGTGGTGTGCTTCCTGTATTAACACTTAATCACAAGGTAGAACAGAGTGTTTTCAGTTTGAGAAAAGACCACAGCCTAAATATGCAGAGTTTGTGTGTTAAGCATGTGTGAATGAAACAAAACACAACTCCAGGGATGTTTATAATGGGGGAACAACACTGAACCATAGATAAAAAAAAATGCAATATAGGCTCTTTAAATACTGCTACAAGAGAGCCAGGGTTAAGAGCTTACTTCTTATGATAGGAAAACTCCATAATGGGCAGGTCCTAGTATCAGGAGTAAAAATAGTAATAGTACTTTTATATTCCCATGTGGCCTTATATGTGTGTAATCCCTCAGTGTCTTATACTTGTTCCGTTACACTCAAGGTCTTTCTAAAACATTTCAGCAAAGGTTTCAAAAAAGGAAAGGTAATTTCTGTCCTATGAATGTGAATTTTTTAGTATCAGTATTTGTTCAAATGAGTTTCGATACTAGTTTTAGTATCAATTAGTATCTGATTTGTGATACTTTTGACAACTCTATTGCAGAGAGGATCAGGATGAGGTGCAGCTCGGTCTGTCCCACATATAAATAGACCTCAAATATCCCGGTCTACGGCCAGACAACTGCAGCTGCGCGTGTTCGCTCTCAGCCCCTTCACCTACAGGCCAGCACATACCTTTAGACCAGCACTGGCATCACTGACCCTCTACTGTAGCGGAGGGCTTAGACCAGGGGTTAGACCAGGGGATAGACCAGGGCTGAACCACCAGACACAACGGGTTCTAAAATGTGACAAGAGGGACCGGGCCCTATATATATATATATATATATATATATATATATATATATATATATATATATATATATATATATATATATATATATATACACACACATATAAACACATAAATAAATAAAACATTAGAAATTTGTCCTGTAGCATGTAGCAAAGCATGAATATGCGAAGCTCATTGTACAAATTGTTTTACAAATGCATGAATTAAATTAATAGATCATGTATTAACTCCTTAGCATTCCGGGTGATTTTGGTGAAATTGCCTTTGTTCTGACCTCTCCAAATTAAAATAATCACCATTATTGAACCCTCTGTAGTAACTGCACTAGTTTGGGGTCTTTGTAAAGGTAACACCCTATAGTTTTACCCACAGGCGTCAGAATCACTGTAAGTTTGTCTACTGAGCATTTATACACTTTGGAACACACATAAAAAAAAAAAAATTCTCATCCTCGCCAAAAACATTTGTGAAAATGAAGGTGTAGAAAGCTGCAGTAGGGAGCTGGGGACAAAAATACACCATACCTCAACTGACAAGACTGTTGACCACTTACATTTCAAATTTGAGGTCAATACCTATAAAAATGAGAGTTTTACAATCATTTTATCATGAGTAAGTCCAGGCCTCTCCACACCTATCCGAATGAAGACATTTGGAGAACGTTTGGAAAAAGTGCAATAACTTTTGAATGTTTCAACCCACAGACATCAGTGAGGGCTCTATTGAAAACTCACACTGAGAGGAATCTGGTATCTGCACACCCAGCTGCTCTATTACTGTACATTTATATATCATATCAAAACACAATATAAAATGTATATTTGTATATAAAATACAGTCAAAACAAGTGCTATGGGTCAAAATAAATATATATTTACAAACCACACACTGCAAACAATCAACAAACACACACACTTCAAAATGTAAACAAACACACTGGAAACTAAGAACACACTGTACATGATCGTACAGTGAGACAGTCATTCTGCAACAGTGGCTCAGTGGTTAGAGCTTTGGTCCCCCAACCCGAAGGTTGGAGGATCGAGTCCCACTCGGACCAATTTCTGTCATTGTGTCCTTAGTTCTGTCATTGTGTCCTTAGGCAAGACACTTCACCCAAGTGGTGTGTGCGTGATGATTGGTGGTGGTCGGGGGGCGCAGATTGGCATTAGCTAATGCTAATGATTACACATGATACACATTTGACCCACAATTAAGTCAATAGCAGAATAAACCACGCTTACCGATCTTTCTACGACTTTGATTTTCATGGGGCCAATGGGACCCCGACTCGGAAAAAAGTCAAGGTAAAAATCTGAAACTCACAACAAAAATAGAACACGTCAGGACATGACAACAATGATATTATGGCCCTGCCCTGAAATGTACAGGGAGTCGGCCATATTGGTTTCAAACCCGGGAATGACAAAAGTGAACACCCTCACATTCAGGACATCTCCTCACACAGTTTTCATCACAAATACTTTGTGATGTCACAAACATTTGAAATTTGGGATGAACATCCCAATTGCCATACTGAACAAAAAAGCCAATGAGAACATACCTCTAATTTCAAAGGTGTTGCAATGGCAATGTCTGACATTTCTCATTAAAATACATGGGTTTTGGTTAAAAAGGATGAAAAATATTTACTGTGTCATAGACCATTGAAATTTGGTACACATATTCCTCTCAACATACTGAACAAAAAAGCCAAAGAAGAAATACCTTTATTTCCAACCGTGCAGGTGTGACAATGTCATAAATGGTGTCATTGGAATGAATGGAGTAGTATTACTGAGACGCTGATTTTGGGGGTAGGGGTGATCTAAGCGGGAACGAAAGGCAGGATCTTCACTGTGGCCTGTACCCCACGGTCGCAAGGGGTGGCTAGGGCCTTTATCACTACTTGCAGTTTTAATTATTATTATTATTAGGCCCAAACCTGGGACTCCGTCCCGGCGAGGGACTCATTAAAATCGCGTTCGGAGCGTGGAAAATGGCAAAAATCAAGTAGTAAACACGCCCCGACATGGCAGTGAGTGGTGTCAAAAATTAGAACTCGACGAGCTCTAACTGTCACAAAAGACCCTGAGAAAAAATAACGAAAGACGACTCGGTAGCGCCACCTCAAACTTTGATTTTCATGGGGCCAATGGGAGCCCGACTCAGAAAAAAGTCGACGTAAAAACCCGAAACTCACATCAAAAAATAGTACATGTCGGGACATGACAAAAATGATATTATGGCCTCGCCCTAAATTGCACAGGAAGTCGGCCATATTGGATCAAACCCGGGAACGACAAAAGTGCACACCCTCGCATTTAGGACATTTTCTCGCCCAGTTTTCATCACACACACTTCAAATTTGGTCAAATCCCACTAAACCCATGTGTGATTAAAGATTATCAATTACATTTTGATTATGACTTTGGGTGTGGTCAGAGTGAATTTTCAACAAAATCACAATTTTTGGAATATTTCAAAAAAATATTTCTCTTTCACACATTTTTTATTGGGAAAACGCTAATACAGCGTTTATGCACATTTGTGAGCTGTACGCAATGATATGCAAATCAAGGCACTCTCTCACAAAATAAATGGCTCTCTAGCGCCCTCTTCAAATTTCATGTTCAAAAATTCGTTGAAGACAATCAATTTGTCGTGGACATGTGAAAAAATTCACAGGGCCCTTATTTGTGAAGGGGGAACAATGTGAGAAAGTCACATGACTGTAGCTGTTATGGTTTAGGAGAAAAATAATGGGTGGAAAATGCGTTTCCATTATTAGGCCCGAGCCTGGGACTCCGTCCCGGCGAGGGACTCATTAAAACCGCGTCCGGAGTGTGGAAAATGGCAAAAATCAGGTAGTAAACACGCCCCGACATGGCAGTGCGTGGTGTCAAAAATTAGAACTCGACGAGCTCTAATTGTCACAAAAGACCCCGAGAAAAAATATCGAAAGACGACTCGGTAGCGCCACCTCAAACTTTGATTTTCATGGGGCCAATGGGAGCCCGACTCGGAAAAAAGTCAAAGTAAAAATCTGAAACTCACATAAAAAAATAGTACATGTCGGGACATGGCAAAAATTATATTATGGCCCCAACCTAAATTGCACAGGAAGTCGGCCATATTGGATCAAACCCGGGAACGACAAAAGTGCACACGCTCGCATTCAGGACATTTTCTCGCACAGTTTTCATCAGAAACACGTCAAATTTGGCCAAATCCCACTAAATCCATGTGTGATTAAAGATTATCAATTACATTTTGATTATGACTTTGGGTGTGGTCAGGGTGAATTTTCAACAAAATCGCAATTTTTTGAATATTTCAAAAAAAAATTCTCTTTCACACATTTTTTGTTGGGAAAACGCTAATACAGCGTTTATGCACATTTGTGAGCTGAATGCAATGATATGCAAATCAAGGCACTCTCTCACAAAATGGCTCTCTAGCGCCCTCTTCAGATTTCATTTTCAAAAATTCGTAGAAGACAAACGCTTTGACGTGGACGTGTGAAAAAAATCACAGGGGCCTTATTTATGATGGGCCACAATGTGAGAAAGTCACATGACTGTAGCTGTTATGGTTTAGGAGAAAAATAATGGGTGGAAAATGCGTTTCCATTATTATTATTATTAGGCCCGAGCCTGGGACTCCGTCCCGGCGAGGGACTCATTAAAACCGCGTCTGAAACCCGGAAAATGGCAAAAATCAAGTAATAAACATGCCCCGACATGGCAGTGAGTGGTGTCAAAAATTAGAACTCGACGAGCTCTAATTGTCACAAACACCCCCGAGAAAAAATAACAAAAGACGACTCGGTAGCGCCACCTCAAACTTTCATTTTCATGGGGCCAATGGGAGCCCGACTCGGAAAAAAGTCAACATAAAAATGTGAAACTCACATAAAAAAATAGAACATGTCAGGACATGACAAAAATGATATTATGGCCCCACCCTAAAATGTACAGGAAGTCGGCCATATTGGATCAAACCCGTGAACGACAAAAGTGCACACCCTCGCATTCAGGACATTTTCTCGCACAGTTTTCATCAGAAACACGCCAAATTTGGCTAAAGCCCACTAAACTCATGTGTGATTAAAGATTATCAATTACATTTTAATTATGACTTTGAATATGGTCAGGGTGAATTTTCAACAAAATCGCAAATTTTGGAATATTTAAAAAAAATTTTCTCTTTCACACATTTTTTGTTGGGAAAACGCTAATACAGTGTTTATGCACATTTGTGAGCTGAACGCAATGATATGCAAATCAAGGCACTCTCTCACAAAATGGCTCTCTAGACACCCTCTTCAAATTTCATTTTCAAAAATTTGTAGAAGACAATCGATTTGTCGTGGGCTTGTGAAAAAATTCACAGGGGCATTATTTGTAATGGGACACAAAGTCAAGATTGGTGAAAAATTCATTATTTTGATGTTCAAAAAAATTAATGTTTCAAAATAACTCAATAGCGCCACCTCAAAATTTGAAATACATTGCGGCAATGAGAGACCTTTTTCATTGTAGACAAATGAAATTTGGTACAAACATAGAACATATCAAGACAAGTAAAAAATTATATTATGACCCCACCCTAAACCCTACAGGAAGTCGGCCATTGTGGGCGGAACCCCATTTTTTCAAAATTTTACCTCTCACATTTGAATTTTTTACGCCTCGGATTTTCATTCAAGAAACATGTAAATTTGTCAAAATGAACTAGACCCATGTGGGATTATAAGCAACTCTTTTGGAATTTTCTAAGTTACAAAATGTGGGTGTGGCCAGCCTGCAAAGAAAAAAGCTATTTGTTGAAGTTTTTAATTGCGTGTACCTCACACAGTTAGTGTCCTATTTCCCGGCAAGCATATACTTTTTTTTTTTCAAAATGTTGATCTGAACGTATAGATACACAATTTACACAGGTCAGACATTATATTGCTCCACAGCTCCCCCTTGAACCTTTTAATGGTATGCAAAAAATTACTTTGTCACAAACATTTGAAATTTGGCATGGGCATCCGTATTGACATACTGAACAAAAAAGCCAATGAGAATATACCTCAGATTTCATTCAAGAAACATGGAAATTTGTCAAAATGAAGTAGACCCATTTGGGATTATAAGCAACTCTTTCTAATTTTTTTTAAGTTATAAATTGTGGGTGTGGTCAGCCTAGAATGAAAAAAGCAATAATTTGAACTATTAAATTGCACGTAACTCACACATGCAGTGGCCTATTTCCCGGCATTAATATAGATTTTTTTTCAAAATGTAGATCTTAACACATACATATACAATTTGCATAGGTCAGACATTATATTGCTCCACAGCGCCCCCTTGAACTTTTGAATTGGACCAAAAAATTAATTTGTCACAAACATTTGAAATTTGGCATGGACATCGCTATTGCAATAATGAACAAAAAAGTCAATGACACCATACCTCTATTTTCAAAGGTGTTGCCATGGCAATGTCTGACAATTCTCGTTGAAATACATGGGTTTTTGTTAACTAGGATGAAAAATAATTACTGTGTCATAGACCATTGAAATTTGGAATGAATGGAGTAGTATCACTCAGTCGCTGATTTTGGGGGGAGGGTGATGTAAGCGAGAATGAAAGGCAGGATCTCCGTGGTGGCGTGTACCCCACGGTCACAAGGGATGGCGAGGGCATTTATCACTGCTTGCAGTTTTTATTATTATTATTATTATTATTATGATTATTATTATGATTATTATTATTTATTTATTTATTTGTATTATTTTTTGTGTTACACTTTTTCTGACTACGCTGTATATAGGTACAATCTGCTCCAGTCCTTTCCTGGTTTATTGTCCTGGTCCCTTGTATCTTATAACTCTCCTTTATGATTATTGAATATTCATTGATTCATTGATTCATTGATCTGTCATCCTCTGTCGTAGGACCGCAGGATTTAATCACATTCATTGTATTTCCTAATTTTATGTGAATAATGTGTGTGTGAGTGGGTACTCATCACACTGTGGGGACTGAAGTCTGTAATCACTAAATGGGGACATTTTGTTTTGTGAGGACCAAAAGGTCAGAATTAAAACCTTCAATCTTAGGTCATCAATATAGCAATATCGTTTAGTTAGAGAAGACATATTGTGCTTGTGTCTGCTATATCATTATAAACTATAACACCCGGGGAACATTATATTATAATTTGCAGCTTTTCAATTCAATTCAATTCATTTTATTTTTGTAACGCCCAAAATCACAACAACAACTCGAAGGGCATTCATGTTTTGGTTGATGGGGGAAACCGGAGTACCCGGAGGAAACCCATCCAGACACGGGGAGAAACATGCAAAACTCCACACAGAAAGGCCTGGGCGACCCAGGGATCGAACAAAACCTTCTTGCTGTGAGGCATGAGTGTTGCCACTCAGCCACCGTGCTGCCTACACACAAAAACCAACAGGAAAAAACAGGAAATCAAACAACAGGAAAAATCAGACAAAACAAGAAAAATTAATGCCATGTTTTCTAATAAGGTTACCTAATGGCAACATATACAGAGTAAATAGGATTGGACCAAGCACAGATACTTGTGGAACACCACAGGCTACTTTAGAACAGGGAGAGGTGCACTGATTTATACTAACAAACTGGTACCTATCTGATAGGATTTAAACCATTTGAGGGTGGTCCCTCTGATTCCAATCTCACATTCTAACAAAAAATGTGTGAAAGAGATTTTTTTTTTTTTTTTAAATATTCCAAATATATAATAATATTCCTTAATCAAAACGTAATTGATAATGTTTAATCACACATGAGTTTAGTGGGATTTGACTAAATTTGAAGTGTTTGTGATGGAAACTGTGCGAGGAGATGTCCTGAATGTGAGGATGTGCACTTTTGTCATTCCAATGTTTGATCCAATATGGCCGACTTCCTGTACATTTTAGGGTGGGGGCATACTATCATTTTTGTCATGTCCCCATTGGCCCCATGAAAATCAAAGTTTGAGGTGGCGCTACTGAGTTGTCTTTCGTTACTTTTTCTCGGGGTCTTTTGTGACACCACTCACTAATTTTTGACACCACTCACTGCCATGTCGGGGCGTGTTAACTACTTGATTTTTGCCATTTTCCATGCTCCGGACGCGGTTTTAATGAGCCTAATAATAATAATACAATAAATAATAAAAAATAGCAAATAAATCAACCAATAAAGAAAGAAAGCAATCAATAATACATACATACACAAAATAATGCATTACATTTGCCTGAGATCCATAATACACATTTCTCCAGTACTATACTAATACTACTAATACTAGATGTGAGCCTAGTCACAGGTGACTAGACATGTGAAAGTTTTCATATGGGTGTGATTGACAGATGGATTAGCCAATCAGTGACAGTCATGACCAGATTTCAATATCAATTTTAAATAGATAAAATAAATAAATATGACACTATGACTAAAGAACAGTGAAATCCTTCTTAGGTTTGTTTTTTGGGGAAAAACAAACCACAGCAGCTCCAGCCAAGCTGCCACACCTTGCCGCCATCTTGTGGCTGACAGGCATTGAGCCGTTTTTAAACTTTTTATTTAAGTTTTTATTTTTTTTATGTTACATATTTTACTTAATATTTGGGGATTTGGGGATTTGACCAACCAAGAAGTGCAACATGTACCGTTCAAAAATACGGAAGTTAAAGTCTATTGGATTGTGTGATTTGACCAGTTTGTTTTTCTTGCATCAATCTCTGCATAGAGATAACTGTGCCAGCCAGCTCGCTCTGAAATACTGCAGAATTTTTACAACAATGTAACAGGTATTCAGCACCAAACACAGTAGAAGACATTCCACAGGAGGAGTGTGCCATCTCATCACTGAATGACACTGAGGCTTAGAGGAGCCTGTTGTGTGTCCAGACTTCACCTGGCTCCCTCTGGGGGCTGCTGTGACGCTGCAGGACACAGAGGACAAAGAGGAGGGACTTTTGTCCTGGGGTTGTTACACCTCTCACACTGCTCACTAGATCTGAACACTCTACCTGTTGAGCTGCACTCAGACTTTTGTTTGAGCTTTCTGTATTGTACTGGTCAGTGTGATTCAATTTCCCCTCTGGGAAAAATAAAATGACTTTGATTTGATTGCACTAGTGACAAAATAGACCATATAATAAAACACAAACATCACTTTCATGGGTCAGTCTGAAAGTGGAAAAAGTCGTTACATGGACAGACAGGACGTTTTACGGCGGAGACCATTTCTTTTGCATTGTTCCTGTTTTGGAGTGACTTGTTCTGAGTCACAGTGTTATACAAACAGATGAAAATGTGAATTCTAAGTAAATAATAGTGCTTTTGAGTGACCTCAGCCTACTGGATTATTTCCTATGTGTGGGCAGAATAACAAAACCAAAACACATAAACTACTGCAGGTGATTTTGCTAAGATAAAATGATGAAAAAAGTGCAATAAAAATAAAGTGATTATAAGCAGAGACTGACAGGGAGAGAAGCTGGGACTGAATGCCTGCAAGGTCTACAGCACACACACGCACGCAAAGAAACACGCTCACACACACACACACACCCACATACAAACACACACACTCAAAGCAACACACCCAAACAAAGAAACACATGCTCACACACACACACACACACACACACACAAAGAAACACGCTCACAAACAAACACAGGCACACACACAAAGAAACACATGCTTGCACACCCACACTAACACACACAAACACACACACTCAAAGAAACACACACAAACAAAGAAACACACGCTCACACACACACCCAAAGAAACACATTCACACACACACCCAAAGAAACACATTCACACACGACCATTCTCCATAAATACACAAAAACATGATATAAAACATTATCATTCAAATCTCACATTAATAAATTAAGTAATCATATAAAATTCAGTACTTCAAACACATTCGGCATCAAATGTCCACCCAAGCACCCAAGCAGCTAAAATGTTCATGCACTCAATGATTCTCTCTCACATTACATACTGTTTACCCGTCTGGTCCCTGGCAAATGCAACAACACTGAAACCTCTGCAATCACTCTACAAGCGAACTGCTAAAACTCCAGATAAAAAAATAATAATAATAAAAAATAAAATAAATAACATTTTCACCACTGTCCAATACTCAAAAAACACCATTTACTGAGCCTGGATAACATGATCAAATACTCTGCAGTAATGTCTGCCTGATCTATAAAATCATTCACGGTCTATCATCTCCACCACTCAGTCAGTTTAGCTCCATCAGAACCACCAGCTACAGTAGAACTAGAGGAGCAGCACGAGGAGCAGCACGAGGAGCAGCACGAGGAGCAGCACGAGGAGCAGCACGAGGAGCAGCACGAGGAGCAGCACGAGGAGCAGCATGAGGAGCAGCACGAGGAGACTGCATCATCCCCCTCAGGAAAAGTACCTTTGGGCAAACAGCTTTTTCTGTTCGTGCTGCCTCAGATTGGAACCTCACACCCACAACCATCAGATGTGTCTGTGTGCGATTGTCATGTGTGTATGTATGTGCTTTCTTTATGAGTGGTGGTGTGTAACTGAATGATTGTTGTGAGTCTGCCATCTTATTTAAGACTGTATATATTTCTCATCTGTTTTCTTTGAATTTATTGTATTGTAATTTTTACTGTTGTTTTTAGGTGGACAGTATCTGCTGTGCTTTGGCTAATTCTGGCATATTTACAGAAATGTTGATTAATATGCACTGTCCCTGAAATAAATAAATAAATAAAATAAAAACTGTACACAGCAACTTGACAAACCTGATGTGATGTGCAGTAGTTTCTTTAGCAGGATGCACGCCGATGATGTCACAATGTAGCTCTGAAGGGGGAACGACTTAACATGGGGAGCAAAGGAAAGGGGGACTCAGAGCGTCAAAGAGAAACTTCATAAACATGTTAATACATTGTCTTCAGCAAATATGACATTTTCTAAAAAACAAAAAGTAACAAAATGATCTAATTATGTTATCGGTTACCAGTTAATACTCCTTATTAATTAATATACAAATTAAATGTATGATTAATGTGTGATAATAGCAATAACAACAAAACAGATAAACATGTGGACAAAATTGTTGGTGCCCATCGGTTAATGAAAAGAAAAACTCACAAAGAAAAACTCACAATGGTCACAGAAATAACTTGAATCTGACAAAATAAATAATATTCTATGAAATTTACCCAATGAAAATCAGACATTGCTTTTCAACCATGCTTCAACAGAATTATTTAAAAAAATAAACTCATGAAACAGGCCTGGACAAAAATGATTGTACCCTTAACTTAATATTGTGTTGCACAACCTTTTGAGGCAAATCACTGCAATCACACGTTTCCTGTAACTGTCAATGAGACTTCTGCTCCTCTCAGCAGGTATTTTGTCCCACTCCTCATGAGCAAACTGCTCCAGTTGTCTCAGGTTTGAAGGGTACCTTTTCCAGACTGCATGTTTCAGCTCCTTCCAACGATGCTCAATGGGATTTAGGTCAGGGCTCATAGAAGGCCACTTTAGAATAGTCCAATGTTTTCCTCTTAGCCATTCTTGGGTGTTTTTAGTTGCATCTTGCAACAGGACAATGACCCAAAACACACATGACCTGCGACTGAGACCAAGCTTTCTGACCGTCTGGATAGTCTGGATAGTCTTGAGATTTCATTGTACCCTGCACAGATTCAAGACACCCTGTGCCAGATGCAGCAAAGCAACCCAAGAACATAACAGAGCCTCCTTCATGTTTCACAGTAGGGACAGTGTTCTTTTCTTGATATGCTTCATTTTTCCATCTGTTAACATAGAGCTGATGTGCCTTGGTAAAAGTTCCATTTTTGTCTCATCTGTCCATTGGACGTTCTCCCTGATTCTTTGTGGCTTGTGAACATGTAGTTTGGCAAAGTCCAGTCTGGCTTTTTACGATTTGTTTTCAACAATGGTGTCCTTCTTGGCCGTCTCCCATTAAGTCCACTTTGGCTCAAACAACGATAAATGGTGAGATCTGACACTGATGTTCCTTGAGCTTGAAGTTCACCTTTAATCTCTCTGGGCTCTTTTTTTTTTACCATTCGTTTTATCCGTCTCTTTGATTTATCATCAATTTTCCTCCTGTGGCCACGTCCAGGGAGGTTGGCTACAGTCCCATGGATCTTAAATTTCTGAATAATATGTGCAACTGTAGTCACAGGAACATCAAGCTGCTTGGAGGTGGTCTTATAGCTGTTACCTTTAACGTGCTTGTCTATAATTTTCCAATCTCCTGAGACATGTCTTTCCTTTGCTTCCTCTGGTCCATGTTGAGTGTGGTACACACCATGTCACCAAACAGCACAGTGACAACCTGTAGCCCTATATAGGCCCACTGACTAGTTACAAGATTGTAGACACCTGTGATTCTAATTAGTGGACACACCTTGGATTAACATGTCCCTTTGGTCACATTATTTTCAGTCTTTTCTAGGGGTACCGTCATTTTTGTCCAGGTCCGTTTCATGAGTAATTCTGTTGATGCAGGTGTAGTGGGGTTGTCTGCTTTCCCTTGATGTCCTTGAAAGCATTCCTGTGGGCTCCACCCTTGACCCCGCCCTCCTAGTTATGAACTATTTAAACCACCTGTTCCCAATACGGCACTCTCTTTGGAGGACATCACGTGACAGGAGCATTTAGCTAGGAGCGCGCGGTTTTCAGTTTGGCTCAGTTTGTCCCAGAGACTGTTGGCCAGCTCTTTCCCGTGGTTCTCCCGTGCTTTTCGATTATTAGATTGTTGAAAGTTTCGGATAGAAAGGTAAGTTGCTGTCAGTTTGTCCCTGTCAGCCTAAGAGCGCTTTCCTGGTGGAAATCGCTGGCGTGGGAGCGGGGAGGAACGTGGCTGAAGCTCTGCTTGGGAGCACTCTGAAGCTGCAGGTGGGTCGCTGTTTCGGTTGCCCTACCGGGCTTGCGGGCTATTGCGCATAACAACTTGCCACAAGTACTTCTCTGAAGACTAGGGGGGGAGATTAGTTAGATAATTGGATAGGTAGTTGGAGGGACATAGCTGCAGTGACCCCCTTGCTATTAGATAGCTAGCAGTTAGCCTGCCACTTCCACCGGCTAGGTGGCGTCTGTAGCCATAAGAATGGATAAAGAGGAGGAAGGGAGGAGCCGTTGCCTGAGAGAATCTACGTGGGCTGTTTGGCGTTTAGAGTGCAGCCATATAGAAAACCCCCGCTCAGGTGTTTTAAATGTCAGCACTACGGGCATGTTGCCGCGGTGTGTCGGGGGGAACGCAAGTGCGGAAAGTGTACAGAATTTAGAGAAGAGCAGCTTTAGTGTCCTTTTCCTTTAGGCCAATATTCGCCACGCAGTATAAATCAACATGAAATCTCCTGACCAGTGGAGGGCATCAATGCACTAACAGTGTCTAGTCTGCCGGAAATTAACCACAACAACAATATGGCACTCTCTTTGCTGCTGCCACACTGCCCGCTGCTGTGCCTTGACTTGGGTTGATTGCGAGTCCTGCTCTGCACTGTTGGTCTGGGGGAGTCCAGCCCATGGTAAATCTGTGACAGAGGGCTGGTTTAATTCCTTCTGGGCTTTAAAGGGTGGCAAGTTGGTTGTAAAGGAGAAGGATGCAATACAGGTGAGCCTTTTTAACAGATTTAGTTGTTTTTCAGGCTAAACCTGCTGCTCTTTTTGCAGTCTTGTAAACTGTTTTGCACGGTGTTTTGTTTTGCATTATTTTTTATTTGTTTTGCATATTGTTTTGCACACTGTTGTGCATCCGTTTTTTTGTTTTGTTTTGCATTGATTTTGTTTGCAATAATCAGCAGGTTTGACCCAACTGGATTGAATAATTATTTTGTTTTGTTTCAGTGACGCTGGGTGCCCTCTGGTGGTTGGGCTAAGCACACTGGTGAGGTTCCCCCACCTTCGCATGTGATTTAGTGCACTGGGATCACAGTTTAGTTTTATTTATTTTTATTTATTTATTTATTTCAGGGACAATGCACATTAATAAACATTTGCATGTAAATATGCCAGAATTAGCCCAAGAGCTATTTTTCATCCGTAGGCCCGGGACAGGTGTAAAATGTCAACCTGTAGGAAATAAAATACAATAGAATAAAAACAAGGTTATTATTTACTCTAAAATCATTCTTACATACAGTCGCATATAACTCCATTCTTATAGTCATAAAACCACATTCAGCCACATACATTCATTTTCAGCCACAAACACAACATACCGTTGTCTACATACACAAACAGACATACAACAAAACTCAAACAGAGGCAGGATGGAGACAGGAGCATCGAGAGGTGGATGTTAGTGGTGACAAGACTGATTTTCAATTAACCATTTCTTTAACTGTAATTTAAATGAGGTGTAAGTGGGGAGACTTCTAATTGTGGCGGGGGTGGTTCCAGTCATGGGCAGCTTTCACAGAGAAGGTGGTTTGGCCAAAGAAACTTTTTCTGAGTGGGATGATGCAGTCCCCTCTCGATGCCCCTCTGGTTCTTTTGTGGTCAGGGGTCCTGATGTGAATAAACTATGTGAGTGGAGGAGATGACAAGCCATGAATGATTTTAAATATGAGACAGATGAGCATATTTGACCAAGTTTTTCCAGTTCAGTAGATTGTGTTTTTGGAGGATTGGACAGTGGTGATAAGAGTGTGGTTTCCGATCGAGAGTTTTGATGGTCCATTTATAAAGAGAGTGGATGAGTTTTAGAGCTGTAGAAGTTGAGTGAGACCAGACAGTGAGACTAAGTGATATGGGAAAGTATCATGGAATATATGAACATTTTGGCTGACTGTATGGACATTTGAGGTCGAATGTGTCGAAAATTGCTGAGATTAAATTTGATGCGATTACTGATGATTTTTATGTGGGATTTGAAAGTGAGTTTTGAATCAAGGGTGACACCGAGGTATGTGAGGTTATGCAATTTTCATTTTGCTATGCCATGTGTGCTGTGTCCACTGAGGTAAGTATGTGGTATCACCCCTGGGCATGCCCTAGTCTGCTCACCACTGGTGGCCCCAGCTAGCTTATTTTGTTTTTGGTCAATTTAAACTGCTTTTGTTTTACTCCTAGGCCTATTTTAAGTAGAAATTCAACTGTTGGCTTGTTTTTGCAATAACATTACATTTTTCTACCTTTTTAACTTGTAATAAATATATTTTCCTAGATTTAGTTGTCTTTAACTTTATTTTGTTTTAGCCATATTAGAATTTGATTTAGAATTTTTGAAAACTTTTTAAATAAAATCATTCTTCACGTCTCATCTTTTAATTCAGAATCTTACCTGTGTCTGTTACACTGTAAATTTGATTGTGACCCTTGGGCCTTAAACCCCTCCCCCAAAAACATACCCTCGGCGGGTGACCGTTTGTCACACATGGTTGAAAAGCAATTTCTGATTTTCATTGGTTAAATTTTATGTTTTTTTATTTTTTTATTTTGTCAGATTCAAGTTATTTCTGTGACCATTGTGGGTTTTTCTTTCATTAACCAAATGGTACCAACAATTTTGTCCACCTGTGTATCTGGAGGTCAGCCAGTGAGGGCATGAAGCATTTTATGGGTGCACTATGTAACGTTTCTGATGGAGGGTCCGCTGTCTGCTTGTCTTTAAGGAGATGTTAGTTTTAGGTCTGGAATGCTCCACAATTAGGCATTAACTTTTATATCTTGTATTTATTCAAATGTGTATTTTATTACTTTTAAGTGCCTTGAAAATCATGCATTCTTCCTGTGAGCACACTTGCCTATACGCAGATCTCAGCTGTAACATAGTTGTATACCTGGAATAGTTCATAGTTGTATGGAATAGACATGTTATTGTTTTGCCTCTGTTTCCCAGTTTGGAAACAACAGAGGCAAAACAATAGCATGTCCACGGAGAGCCAAACAGGTTTGCCAAGCATAAGTCTTGTAGCAGTTTTACAGATACAAAGTTAACAATGTCCTGCTTGATGGAAACAAAGCTACCAATCTGCCATCTGCCCTTCTGACCACTGCCAATCACTTACATGCTATATTCATTCTATGCAATGTGGCTGAAGTGTCTTGCTTAAGGACACACCAACAGTTTACATTAGAGCCACTGTGCCCCCACTGTGACAGCTGGTATTCCTGTGGCCTCCCATCCATGTACTAACAAGGCCCAAACCTGAATGCTTTCTTCCTCACATTAAGCATCACATCAGGTTTGTCAAGTTGTGGTGTACAGTTTTGTATCATATATCATGTATAATTATGGAGAATTGTCACGTGGGAGCATGGGTGACATAGGCTTGTGGGCTGAGCATTGAACACAGTCTTACAGCTAACCATAAGGAGGCTTCAAATAGGGTCCAGGAGAGATTGCTAAAATACTGAAACATACATGGAGGACATCTAAAACCTCTTCAGGCATATTTTTGATGAGGGAACAACATAACAGAGTAGAAAGCAAAAAAAAATAAAAATAAAGCCTCCTCTTTAAAATAAGAAAAATATAGATTGTTGGAAATCAGGCTGTGAGAGCATAAATAAGTGAGCTTTAATCAGTTTGCATGTGTTTCCGATGAGTGCTGTGATCAAATGCATGTAAACCTGTCCCTGAGCACTAGGGGGAGCTCTTCCTTCTTCTGAGCCCTCTGCTCTTGTGTACCAGCTCGGAGCAGGATCAGCGTGGGAAAAACCAAAGACAGTCTGTGATCTGCCCATATCCAGCTCGGATCGCTCTTTCAGCATGCTGTCTCCAGAGAGAGGTCGCGGCTCTCCTCTACGTTCAGCCAGATCATGGCCGCACCTGCCCCTAGATGCTGCCCTGGTCTGTGTGCTCTTAAAGGGGATACACCCGGCTCCACACACTGCTCCAGAACACTGCTACAGAATACTGCTGCAGAACACTGCTCCACATTCTGGTAAATGTGCCAAGCCTCCCCTTCACTGAGACAGGGGAGTGAGTGTGGCTGTGTGCCCTTCACTGGGTACAAAAAATGAAACTATGTATGATAGGTTTTCATGTTCTTCTAATTTTGACTTAATTTGGTGGGATGATACCTATTGTAAATATTAATTATAGTTTTGCACCAATCAAAAAACAATTTGCAAAGAAAAAGTAAAAAATAAAATAATAATAATAATTACATTGACATTTATAGGATGTCCATAGTTATATTGATATAACATTATTGATGTCTGTGTAATCCCTTAGTCTTCCAGGTATGATACATAGCAAATGGAAAATTACATTTTGTCAATTGAACAAAAGTTTGAAAGAGAAGACGTTTTGCCAGTCCAGTTCAAATGCCTACTTCAGTTCTGGTCATAGTGAGGTACAGATCTTAGCCAAAGAAAAGAAATGGTTTGAGAAGCGCGTTAAAGAGGCCACTTTTGTTAGGAAAGTCAATCCATTTCTGAGCAGAAATTGTAGTTTTATAACTCCAGAGAAAACAACTATGATGGTCAGTATGCACACACACAGTCAGTATATAGTAGGTGTAGATCGCCCATTAGTGGTCTGAATGATTATGCTAAATATGGTAAAAGCCTAAAGTAAAATCTGTCAACTGGATAAAAAGTGTGGTACAGTGCACACTAAGTGTAGCTCAATAGACCTATTGCTGTTTCCAGTTTCAGTATCGTTAACTCCTCCCTTCAGGTTAGATATAAGGCAGTGGCCACAAGCAATCTGATTAGAACTGAAGAAGTGGCTTGGATGAGCAGCGAAACATCTTCACTCCTACAACATTTTGTCCAGTTGACAGATTTTACTTTTGGCTTTTACTATGGATCAGACCTGGACGACTGAGGGATTACACAGACATATGCCAAATATAACTCAGCTACGTCTATTGATCTACACAAATCTGAACTGTTCCTAACTGAAACTACAAAAATAGGTGTGTTAGTTTCAACATAGTAATGTCGAGATCTGCAGAAGCGTAAACCTTATCCCATGTCTGTGCATTTAAGTCTTCTTTTAAAGCAGCAATTGCTTCAGGTGTTCTGAGTCTGGTCATTTTATAATGTTTAGTTTTTTGTGATGCAGTTTTGACGGTTTGGAGCAGCTGATGAAACTAAATATGGGTAAATGATCACTTATGTCTTTAATAAGTCATCCAGCTGTAACTTGACTCCCCAGTTGATTTGTAAAGATGTTATCTATCAGTGTAGTGTAGCTGTATCACCTCTGTTTAAAGTCAAGTTTACATTGTAAAGATTACAGTGTAAAGATTACACCGTAAAATTTACATTGTAAAGATTACATTGTAAAGTTTACACTGTAAAGTTTACAGTGTAAAGATTACATTGAAAAGTTTACACTGTAAAGTTTACACTGTAAAGTTTACAGTGTAAAGATTACATTGGAAAGTTTACAGTGTAAAGATTACATTGTAAAATAGAACCTTTTATGAAAGGTTCATCTGAAAGAACAGTTTTGAAAGAACCAAAATGGTTCAATATTGGTGGTTTTCAAATTCTAGTATGTGATGCTATCATACTACATTCACTAAAAAGGAAATTCACAAATGTTTAATCTGATGATTTATATTACTAACCAGACCCAGTCTTGTATTATGATTTTTCATAAATAAATACAGTGTAAAAATTATATTAAATACACTGATTAAAGAGTGTTCCTCTCATTTTTTGAGCAGAGTATATCAACCTATCAATCAAAATTCTGGGATATTGATATGGTCACTTAAGAAGCATAGGGGGTTGTTAATCAGTTTCAGCAGCTTTGTTGTTAATGAAATAAACAACAGGTGCACTAGAGGGGCAACAGTAACACAGCCCCCAAAACAGGAAAGGTTTTCCAAGTTGATGCCACTGGTATTTTTCCCTCCTCATCTCTTCTGGCAGATTTTTTTACTGACTTTTTCCTTTGGCTTGGACCAATATTATTGATAGCATGGTGCGGTACCTGGATGCTGCAGAGGTTGCACAAGTGGTCCAAATCCTCCAGGATGGCACATCAATATGTGCCATTGCAAGAAGGTTTCCTGCGTCTCCCAGCACAATCTCAAGAGCATGGACTAGATTCTAAGAGACAGGTCCAGGAGAGCTGGGCAGGGTCATAGAAGGTCCTCAAACCCTAGGCAGGATTGGTATCTGCTCCTTTGTGCAAGGAGGAACAGGATGAGCACTGCCAGAGCCCTACAGAATGACCTCCAGTGGGCCACTGGTGTGAATGTTTCTGACCAAACAATCAGAAACAGACTCCACGAGGGTGGCAAGAGGGCCCGACGTCCTGTAGTGGCCCCTGTGCTCACTGCCCAGCACCGTAGAGCTCGATTGGCATTTGCCATAGACCCATAGAATTGGCAAGTGCATCGACCGTCGGTGGTGGTCTGGGGAGGCATATCTCTGGAAGGACGCACAGACGTCTACAGCAGGCAAGTCACACATACGGCCCACAGGCCGGACCCGGCCCGTTGGATGATTTAATCCGGCCCGGCATAAATTTCTGAGTATGTCAAAAAAAGAAGCGAGTCTCTAGCTCATTTCCATCAAAAGTTGTGATTTTTTAAAATAAATACAAACTAAATTCTCCCTCTGGCCGCTAGAGGGCAGTAAATGTGTAAAAGCGCTCACGTCCAGCATGCGGCACTGACACGAGTTAGTCACAGGAAATAAACATTCGCAACGTGATGTGTCCAAGTGAAAATAAACAAGTTATTGGTCACCACACCCTTCCCAAAATGGCACTGTCAAAAATAAGAAAAGTAGACAAGGAGTGCAGAGTTTTCCAGGAAAAATGAACTGAGAAGTATTTATTCACAGAAGTGAATGCAAAACCAGTGTGCTTGGTATGTAATCAGCAAGTTGCAGTGAGACTCATCAAAAAGACAAGTATGACCACTTGAAAGGACAAATAAGGAAAGATGAGATAAACAAATTGGTCGCTGGTCTGAAGAAACAGCAGTCTACTTTTACGCGCAGCCACGATATCGCTGATGGGGCTGTAAGAGCCAGCTACATTATTGCCAACGAGCTGGTGCAGGCATCCAAGCCATTTTCTGATGGGGAGTTTGTAAAAACATGCATGCTAAAAGCTGCAGAAGTCGTGTGCACTGAAAAGCAACCTGCCTTTGTCAATATTAGTCTAACGAGGAACACTGTCGCAGATCGGGTGACAGAACTCTCAAGTGACTTGAGCAGCCAACTGAAACAGAAAATCAAGTCATTTATCGCATTTTCAATTGCAATAGATGAGAGCTCCGATGTCACAGATATTGCTCAACTGGCCATATTCATTAGAGGTTTTGATGAAACTATGACCATCACCGAGGAGCTGCTTGAATTGGTGTCCATGAATGACACCACAACAGCAGATGACATTTTCAGCGGTCTCGTTGGAGCGCTGGAAAGGTGGGAGTGGACTGGTCCCGTGCCGTGAGCCTGGCTACCGATGGTGGCAGGCGTTGCCACAAAATTCCGTGACAAGGTACAGACTACAAATGGAGGACAAGAGTTTTGGGAATTTCACTGTATTTTGCATCAGGAGGTGTTATGTTGCAAAACACTGCAAATAGACCATGTTATGAGTGTGGTTGTGAAAACTGTCAATTTCATCAGAGCGCGCGGTCTAAATCACCGTCAGTTTGACACATTTCTCAGTGATAATGACATTCATGCTGGCCTACCATACCACACTGACGTGTGGTGGTTAAGCAGAGGTGCAGTACTCAATCGCTTCTTTGAGCTACGAGGGGAAATTGGACAGTTCATGGAGAAGAAGGGATGCCCAGTAAAGGAACTTAAATGCAAGGAATGGGTGCAGGATCTTGAGTTTATGGTTGATATTACACAACACTTGAATATACTTAACACTACATTGCAGGGCCGTAACAGAGTTGTCACTCAATATTACGACAGCATACGTGCGTTCAAGATGAAACTGTCACTGTGGGGGATGCAGCTATCCAACAGTGACACCGCGTATTTCTCTTGTCTCACAACTGTGGGTCCGAAGGCACCGGACCATCCTGATAATGATTTGGATAAATATAAAGACAACATAACAGATTTGCTGCGAGAGTTTGAGCAGAGGTTTCGGGTATTCAGCGAACTTGAGAACAAATTTGGCTTTTCAATTCAATTCAATTCATTTATTTTTGTAACGCCCAAAATCACAACAGTTGTCTCGAAGGGCGTTCATGTTTTGGTTGATGGGGGAAACCGGAGTACCCGGAGGAAACCCATCCAGGCACGGGGAGAAACATGAAAAACTCCACACAGAAAGGCCTGGCGACCCTGGGATTGAACCAAACCTTCTTGCTGTGAGGCATGAGTGTTGCCACTCAGCCACCGTGCCGCCAACACACAAAAACAAAACAACAGGAAAAATCAAACAAAACAAGACAAATCGGCCAGGTGAGGAGGAGGAAGACCAGACGAGGGGGAGGAGAGCCGGGCGAGGAGGAGGGCCAGGCGGGGAGGAGGGGAGGGTCCAGCTGTCATCGGGGCATCTGAAAGAGATACACTCCACAGGGGGAGTGGGACAGGGGACAACATGTGAATAGCATTGCTGATGAGAAAATAGGACAAAGCAGAGGATAGTGCTCAGGTTGCCATACTTCCCCCAGCTAGTTATCTCCTACTGCAGCATGTCTTATCCCGGGTTTTAATGTCCCTAACTCCCTCACTATGTAACCTGGTCATATGCTATACTGAAGAGGAAGGTTTTAAGCCTGGTCTTAAATACAGAGACTGTGGGGGCCTGTTTAACATCAGCAGGGAGTTGATTCCATAGCACAGGAGCCGTAGCTGAATGCTCTCCCTCCCACTGTACTTTTGGACACTCTAGGAACCACTAATAGTCCTGCATTCTGAGAGCGGAGTGCTCTGTTTGGCTGGTACGGGACAATAGCATCTTGCAGATAGGATGGGGCCATACCGTTTAGGGCTTTGTATGTCAGGAGGAGGACTTTGAATTTGATTCTAAGCTCAACAGGAAGCCAGTGCAGATATTTTAGTACAGGACTGATGTGGTCTCTTCTTTTAGTTCCTGTTAGGACTCTGGCCGCTGCATTTTGGACCAACTGGAGGCTCCTTATAGTACTTTTGGGGCAGGCGGCGAGCAGAGAATTACAGTAATCAAGTCTGGAAGTAACAAATGCATGGATGAGTTTTTCAGCATCGTTTTTAGGTAAAATATTTCTAATTCTAGTTATATTTCGCAGGTGAAAGTATGCGGTTTTTCAAGCTAGGTTTATATGGGCTGTGAATGAGAGATTTTGATCAAATAGGACTCCAAGATTTTTTACAGTAGGGCTAGAAGCTATACTCACATTGTCGAGTGAGATTATCTGGTCCGACAGAGAATCTCTTTGACCTTTGGGACCAACGACAATGACCTCTGTTTTTTCAGGATTTAAGAGCAGGTAATTCAAGGTCATCCAGGTTTTGATGTCCTTCACACAGGCACTAGTTTATCTATTTGATCAGTCTGATTTGGTTTCATTGATAAGTACAGCTGAGTGTCATCAGCATAGCAGTGAAAATTAATGCCATGTTTTCTGATAATGTTACCCAATGGCAACATATACAGAGTAAATAGGATTGGACCAAGCACAGATCCTTGTGGAACACCACAGGCTACTTTAGAACAGGGAGAGGTGCTCTGGTTTATACTAACAAACTGGTACCTATCTGATAGATAGGATTTAAACCATTTGAGGGCGGTTCCTCTGATTCCAATGTCACATTCTAACCTCTGCAGTAGAATATTGTGATCAATGGTGTCAAATGCTGCACTGAGGTCCAGTAGGACCAGGACTGAAGCCAGCCCGTTATCAGCAGCTAGTAGTAAATCATTTGTTACTTTAAGCAGTGCAGTCTCTGTGCTGTGGTGAGCTCTGAATCCAGATTGAAATTTTTCAAATATATTATTGTCCTGCAGGTGGCGGCAGAGCTGTTTCACCACCACTCGTTCTAGAATTTTTGAGAGGAAGGGAAGATTAGAGATAGGTCTATAGTTGGCTAGTTCATCAGGATTTAGGTTAGGTTTTTTCAAAAGGGGTTTAATCACAGCATACTTAAAGGACTGAGGAGCGTAGCCATTTTCTAACGACATATTTATTATGTTATGGATGGAATCTATTATTAGGGGGAGGGCTTCTTTGAGGAGTCTGATTGGAATAGGGTCGAGCATACAGGTTGATGGTTTGGATGACATGATGGCTGAGGTAATCTCCACCTCATCAACAGGAGTAAATTTATCTAATATTATTAGAGGATCCATGTGAGATATTGGCATTACAGACTGGATTAGCTCAGAGCTGATTTTTGGAGTAGCTTTGTTGATTTTGTCTCTAATGGTTGTAATTTTGTAATCGAAGAAGTGAAGAAAGTCATCACAACTAATGTTCGAGGGGATAAGAGACTCATTAGCAGCGTGGGAGTTTGTCAGCCTGGCTGCAGTGCTGAACAGAAATCTGGGGTTATTTTTGTTTACTTCTATTAGATTTGAATAGTATCTAGTTCGGGCTTTCCGCAGAGTGGCCTTATAAGTGAGCAGGCAGAGCTTCCATGCCTTCAGAGACTGCTTAGAGCGCGAGCGGCGCCAAAGCTTCTCTGTGCGTCTTACATGTTGTTTGAGTGTCCTGAGCTGTAACGTGTACCATGGAGCCGGAGGTCTTGGTTTAATGCTTTTCTGTTTTAGCGGAGCCACAACATCGAGAGCAGATTTTAAGGTGAGCATTGTTCTGTCAACCAATTGATCAGTGACAATTGGATTAAAATTATTGTCATTGTTGCATGACATATCTGTCAGTAATGGCTCAATAATTTCTTTAAACTCTGTAACCGATTTATCTGATAATGTTCTTTTCATTATAGTTTTTTTCTGTGGGACTGGATAGTCTTTTAGTATAAATTGAAAGGTAATTAAGAAATGGTCAGAGTATAGGGTTTTGAGGAAGGACAATTAGATCATTAATCTCAATACCGTAGGTTAGAACGAGATCTAGAGTGTGATTGTGACAGTGATTTTGTCGCTCACCATTTACAGTGAAGCCTTCTGATATGCCAGCTGACATTCAACTCGAGCTTATTGACTTGCAGTGCGATTCCACTATGAAGGATAAATTTGGGTCCGTGGGATTGGATACATTTTATCAATATCTCGTGCCAGGTTACCCCAAATTAACAGCCATGGCTGCAAAGGTTCTATCCATGTTTGGGACTACTTATCTTTGTGAACAGGTGTTCTCCGTAATGAACAATAAAAAAACAAAGCAGCGCTCAAGGTCAACAAATAAACACTTGAATGACATTGTTAAATGTGCTGCAACTCAGGATTTGACACCTAATATCGATGCACTTGTGAAGGCAAAAAGATGCCAAGTTTCAGGAGCCAGCAGCAGCAAGTATACTGCAGGAATGCAGTGAGAGAGAGACAAAAAGTGTGATGACATGAAATTTGTTTGCACTCATGAATACAGATCATTAAAAATAAGATTAATCTGGTTTCATATTAAAGACAATTAATATTGTGCAGTATATTCTCAGCTTCAGTAGGCCCAGCCTAGTAGTTTGATCTGATGTAGTCTAATCTTATTGCCCATGCACTGCTATAACTTTTTATTTTATTTATTTAATTTTATTTTGCATTTATTTTTTTATTTATTTCAAAGCAGTATGACAATTAAGGCGAAAATATTTTTTTCATAGCTCCCACTTGAGTGTGTTTAGTGTGGCGAGTTGGTTCAGGTGTAAAACTGCATTCACTCAACTGTTAAAATAAACCAGTTGTTAACACATTCACCGCAAAACATGAAAATCATTTTTTTTCTCCATTGTTTGTGAATAAATGTGTTGTGCTTAGAAAAGATCCCTTGCCATCCGTGATTATAATATGTAGGGTAGGCTACAAATGTAGGCTGAATGATAAAGCATAGTACTGAAAAACAAAGCTAAATATTTGCAGTTGACATTCTTTTACTGATCCGACCCACCTGAAAACAGAAAGTCTGGATCCGGCCCCAGAGCCAAACTGAGTTTGACATGCCTGCTCTACAGGCTCGATAATGGCACCCTGACTGTCATTAGGTACAGGGATGAAATCCTTGGACCAATTGTCAGACCCTATGC
Organism: Periophthalmus magnuspinnatus; assembly: GCF_009829125.3. Classification (NCBI taxonomy): domain Eukaryota; kingdom Metazoa; phylum Chordata; class Actinopteri; order Gobiiformes; family Gobiidae; genus Periophthalmus; species Periophthalmus magnuspinnatus. The sequence goes on along the minus strand of NC_047135.1, from coordinate 18,571,078 downwards.
TGGTGTAGTGGGACCTGCGTTCGTTCTGATGCATGACAATGCCTGACCTCATGTGGCCAGAGTATGCAGGAAGTTCCTGGAGGATGAAGGTATTGACCATTGACTGGCCCTCACGTTAACCTGACCTAAACCCATTATAACACCTCTGGGAGATTATATTTCGGTCCATCCGGCGCCACCAGGTTCCTCCTCAGACAGTCCAGGAGCTCAGTGATGTCCTGGTCCAAATCTGGGAGGAGATAATAATGCATTTTATTTATAAGCATCTTTCAAAACACCCAAGGACACTGAACAAGATAAATATTAGATAAAAACATAGAACTATAATAAAACATGACAAAAAACTGATTGATCCCCCAAGACACTATCCGTCACCTCATTAGGAGCGTTGTCAGGCGCATACAAGCACCTGGGGGCCACACTAACTACTGAGTATCATTTTGAGTTGCTATAAAGACATTTTGGCAAAATAGACCTATCTGCTGCACATTTTTTTCTGTTTCATTTTTGGGTTGTCTTTGGTTTAACACCTCTGTAAGGAGATCATTTTCATTTGCATAAAATCATGTGGCAGTCTTTTGTTACTAATAAATTACTTTCTCATTATCAGTAAAGAAGTTCTAAATGATCTGTTCCTTCATTTAGATCAATGGGTTTTCAAAGTGTTCCTCTAATTTTTTTGAGCACTGTATTACTGGCCTATACAGAGTATGAAGAATGTAATAAAACCCAAAAGAGTTTAATCATAATCTATTTTCTTTTATTCCTTTTTAATTTTTAAATTGTTTATAATTGGCCCTCGCCACTCACGAAGTGATGGCGAAAGGCATTGTTCTTGCTACGTTTCTTCTTATTGGGGTCATTGTTCTTACTGGGTTTCTTATTAGGCCCGAGCCTGGGACAACGTCCCGGCGAGGGACTCAATAAAACCGCGTCCAGAGCATGGAAAATGGAAAAAAATCAAATAGTAAACACGCCCCGACATGGCAGTGAGTGGTGTCAAAAATTAGAACTCGACGAGCTCTAATTGTCACAAAAAACCCGAGAAAAAATAACAAACGACGACTGAGTAGCGCCACTTCAAACTTTGATTTTCATGGGGCCAATGGGAGCCCAACTCGGTAAAAAGTCAATGTAAAAATCTGAAACTCATATAAAAAAAAGAACATGTCAGGACATGACTAAAATGATATTGTGGCCCCCCCTAAAATGTACAGGAAGTCGGCCATATTGGATCAAACCCGGGAATGATAAAAGCGCACACCTTCGCATTCAGGACATCTCCTCGCACAGTTTTAATCACAAACACTTCAAATTTGGTCAAATCCCATTAGACCCATGTCTGATTAAAGATTATCAATTACATTTTGATTATGGCTTTGGATGTGGTTATGGTGATTTTTCAACAAAATCACAAATTTTTGAATATTTAAAAAAACATTTACTTTCAAAATTTTTTGTTGGGAAAACGCTATGCACATTTGTGAGCTAAACGCACTGATACACAACTCAAGGCATTCTCTCACAAAATGGCTCTCTAGCGCCCTTAAATGCTTCAGAATGACTTAATAGCGGCACCTCAAAATTTGAAACACATTTTGGCAATGAGAGACCTTTTTCATCGTAGACAAATGCAATTTGGTACAAACATAGAACATGTCAAGACAAGTAAAAAATTATATTATGACCCTACCCTAAACCATACAGGAAGTCAGCCATTGTGGGCGGAACCCCATTTTTTCTAAATTTTACCTCTCACATTTTTTTGGATTTTTGCACCATGGATTTTCATGCAAATTGCTCAAAATGAACTAGACCCATGTGGGATTATAGGGAACTGTCTTCGATTTTTCTACATCATAAAATGTGGGTGTGGCCACCAATCAAAGAAAAAAACAATATTTTGAAGTGTTAAAGTGTGCATAACTCACACATGCAGTGTCCTATTTCCCAGCATTAATATACATTTTGTTTAAAATCTTGATCTGCATGAAATGACATACAATTTACATATGTCAGAATTTTTTTTTGCTCCACAGCGCCCCCTTGAACTTTTGAATTGGACCAAAAAATGGCTTGAGAACACACCTCTGTCTGCAATTATGTTACCGTGGTAACATTATAAATTTGCCATTGAAATGAATGGGGTTCAGAGTACTGGACTTTGTTGTTGACTAAATAGATGCTCTACACTAATCAAACTATGGCCTAAAATTCAAGATTGGCAAAAAATTTTGTATTTTGATGCTCAAAAAAATTTACGTATCAAAATGACTCAATAGCTCATCGTAGACAAATGCAATTTGGTACAAACATAGAACATGTCAAGACAAGTAAAAAATTATATTATGACCCCACCCTAAACCCTACAGGAATTCGGCCATTGTGGGCGGAACCCCATTTTTTTCAAAATTTTAATTCTAACGTTTGGATTTTTTTATGCCGTGGATTTTCATTCAAGAAACTTGCAAAATAGTCACAATTTACTAGACCCATGTGGGATTACAGGGAACTCTTTTGAAATTTTCTAAGTTATAAAATGTGGGTGTGGCCAGCCTGCAAAGAAAAAAGAAGTTTTTTGAAATTTTAAATGGCCCGTAGCTCAAACATGCGGTTTCCTATTTTCCGGCATTAATATACATTTTGTTCAAAATCTTGATCTGAGTGCATAGATATGCAATTTACACATATCAAATAGTACATTGCTCAACAGTGCCCCCTTGAAATTTTAAATGGCATGCAAAAAAATTACTTTGTCACAAACATTTGAAATTTGGCATGGACATTTTTTAACATATTGTATCATATTTTTAACATAATCACATAATATTATGGGCATAGGTCACTTTTTACACTTGGCCACCAGGGGCGCAAAGACTCAAAAAAAAAAAAAGAAATTGAAAAATGTCTGACATGCACAGCTGAAATTCACATCACACATGTGACATCAGGGCTTTAATAGAATGCACTATTAATTGTAATCAAAATGAACACTATAGAGCCCCCTACTTTTGAGGTGACATATAAATATTATCCCATTCCTATGAAATTTGGGGAATCAATTGGGGGCCTCAGAAGAAACAAAAAATTACATTATGGCCATGAGTAATTTTCCACGGTTGGCCACCAGGGGCGCAAATACTCAAAAAAAAAAAAAAAAAAACATTGAAAAATGTCTGATACGCACATGCATTGGTCTAGACAGCTGAAATTCTCATCACACATGTGATATGAGGGTATTAATAGAATGCACTATTAATTGTTATCAAAATGAACATTATAGCACCCCCTACAATACAGGTAAAATACACAACTTTGTCTGATTGGCATGAAACTTATTGAGATCAATGTGGACCTCATAAGGGGCAAAAAAGTCAACTACACCATACCTGTATTATGTACGAGGTTGCCGGTTCAATGCAGTGGACAGCCATTGTAATGCAGTGGCCACACAGCACTATAGAAACTGTGTGAAGGGGGGTGGATTGCGGCCAGTGGGTGGCCGGGCGGTGGTTATGGTGCTTTGGGGCAGTGGCCCGGGTGGTCGCGTGAGGGGGCGGTCGCCCAGGGGTCGAGGGCCATCATCGCCGCTTGCGGCTTTAATTCTGGATTGTTTTCCTTTTCCTTGTCACCTAAAGAGCTTATAACAGGTTAGAATACTACTTTTATTGAAACACAGTATTTAAAGATAGGATAATTATATTTAAAGAAGACATATTGTCCTTGTGTCTGCTATATAGTTATAATCTATGACACCTGTGGATCATTATGTTATAATTTGCACATTTGAAATTACAACATTCATCTAAAATGACTTAATAAAAGAAACAAGTCTGCTGACTTCCATGTTAGATAACTGCACAATGCTGCAGAATCCTAAGCGTATTATCGATTAAGAAAATTAAAGTGAAGAACAAAATAAGTACAGAGCAGTGGCTGTCAAAAAAATCTTGTTTATAAATTGTGCCAAATTTAGATGGAATTTTCTGTGTTCCTAGTGTGATGTTGTGATATGTTTTTGAATTCTGCTCTACTTTATGTAATTTTCCTCTTTTTTTTCAACTTCTCTTCATCAAACTGACACATTGGTGTAAAACTGTCATTTTGTTAGGACATGTATTATGCCATCAAAAACTGAAACTCATAAAACGTGTCACACTGTTTCCCAGGGGATTTTCTCTAAAAAAAATAAAATAAAATGAAATAAATTAATAAATAAACAAAACAGTTGTATTGAATAAGTAATATCTCCATGGTGACAAGCAGGTGATGGGCTCTCCATCTCAAAAGTTACATAGTGCACCTGTCAGTGAAGATTATTTGAACTAGTGTGTATTCCTTTATGTAACAATCTTTAAGTGATGGTAGTATTAAAATAATAGTCTTATTGCACCAGGATTGTTAAAAAGTCATCCAATTAAAGGGCTTGCACCTGATTTTAATTAATTCTTGTCAAGATAAATGCTCTTCACATATCATGCACTGTGGTAAAAGCTGCTAAAAAAACAGATAGTATAATATAATCTATTCATAGTAGAATGCATTTTCTCAGGCAATAACTAACACAGAAGCTCCTGACAGGGCACAGTGTAACTAAGAATAATGGGAAATTAACTGTGTGACACTATTCCAGACACCTGATTCTCTGCAATGTTGCATTTTCAAGAGTGTTAAAATAGCAAATAGTAGCAGAGATTGGAGAACTTCAAGGAACTGCCTGACACTATCCCATACGGCTGTTTCTGTGTCATGGTGCAATGTCACAGCAGTAGAAAGGACTATGTGGGAGGGGCTTAAATGTCCTATATTATGCAAAATTGACTATTGTGAGCTTAAAGCCATCTTAAAATGTTGTTACCTCCTCAAAAACAGACCTGGAGTTGTGTTTTTTTTCATCCACACATGTTTGAGTAACCCTGCATTATTAGTCTGTCTACATCTCTAAATGCTCAAAAATTGTATGGACTTTAAAAACACTTAAAAGCACTTTCTGAACCACATGACATCACAAGGTGGGACAGGGTGTTTTCAGTTTGAGCGAAGAACTGCCTAAAGATGCAGAGTTGGTGTGTTAAACATGTACAAATGAAAAAAGGCAACTCCAGGTCTATGTTTGATTAGGAAATAGCATTATAATATAGATAGATAGATAGATAGATACAGAGATAAGAAAATTGTGTAAGACAGACCATTTAAAGTTCAAACTAAAACATGTTCCTGACTCATAGTTTGAAATCAGGTATAGGCCATTTAATAGTGTCTTTAGTGCTCAGTCCAGAACAAGGCTGTTGAAGGTAACGCTTCTTGATTTACGGACAAAATAGTGGAATAAGCATTTTAAGACCAAAATGACAAGCCGGACAGCAGCAGTCATGGAGAGAGGGGTGACAGTTGTTCAGCGTAAAGTGAAAGGGAGCTGAAAGCGCACCCATGCTCACTTCCTATTTGGAATAGGATGGCTAACAGTTTGGCCATGTCCATTTAGTATAGAGTCTATGGTCTAGAAGGGCGTAAATAGTCCTTTCTGATTGGTAAAACAAACTGTAAATAAGTAAAGTCAATTGTGGAGTTGTCGACATGTTAAATTATCACTGTTCTCTGGAGACAGCCCGGGTTATCACAGTCAAACACAAACACCAATTAACAGCATGTTGTGTGATCACTGATAATTACTGAAATGTCAGGAGCACATGCGGGTGAGAGGTCAGTACTGCAGAGGGGTTGTGGGTGTTGGGCATAGACTGTATATAGATGTGAGCCGACAGAGACCATAATGTTCTGGTCCAGCCAATTAAAGCCAGTCGACACTAGCAGTTATAGCTAAATTGGAGATTAGTTCTATTTTAGGTTAATACCAAGCTACCCATAACCCTAGCCCCTAAACCTAACCCTAACCCTTGTAAGGTATTTTCTAGCAATGCAGCACTACTCCAAACTGGAATGCATGAGGGATCACCAGGACACTATGGAGACCAGCGTGGGAGATTATAAGGACTGTGGACAATAACATAACAGCTACGTTCTGGTCATTTTGGGTAAAGCCTTATCTCAGGAATGTGTGACCCCCACTTTGAGAGGGTCATAAACCAGTCACCTTGTTTGACGTTGCCTAAAGTTTCTTAATGTATAACACCATGCTGATAAGAAGAAGACCCTCCTCATAAATACATATATTGGGAGACCCTATAAAAGCTTCAACAGGCACATCTCAGGGCTCACCACGTGTACTATCATTGTTCACTTTACCTGTGTGGAACTCATTAAACCCTTCTGACTTAATGTTTCAGTCTCTTTGTTCTCTTTGAGGCTTAGACCAACAATTCTTACAACTTGGTGACCCCAACGTGATGGTGTGGCGTGATCTGGAGGACCTTTGGGCGTATCGAGGTGGAGTTGATGACTGTGCCAGTGACAACCATGATACCCACACAGTGAGGTAAGCAGAAAACCTTTTCTCAAAAATTCTGCAGAGTGTAGTTTTTTTAGGGTTGTCACTGTCACATGAATCTAGTTCTCTGTCTCACAAATTTAGAAAATAGTTTAATTTTATCTAGTCCAGTGTGTTCTTACTCATGTAAAGTTGCATGAAGCACATTTACTAACACATAGGGACAGATCAATGAGCCGGTATTAGAAATCTTGGTTAGACCAGGTGGCGTTAGGCCCGGTCAGACTGTCAGTAGAATAGGTTCTATTGGACAACCAGGGTTGGACCCTGAGGGCAGCTTGTTAAATTCTTAATCAAATTACTTCTTAGAATAGATTCTGACGAGGGTCTGTTGAACATAGTCACTGCTAAGAAACATAGACGCCCTATAACCAAGACGGTGGGACAGTGGATAGGGTAAATCCTGGTTGGACCAGGTGACATTAGGCCCGGGTCGACTGATAATAGAGTAGGTTCTATTGATGGCCAGAGTTCGACTCTGAGGGTGTGAAAACATCCTATCACTAAGACGGCTAGGCTGTGGGGCTAGGCTCTGGGTCTAGGACCCACTCAGCTGAGCAATATTTGAATAAACCGGCAGGGACAGAACTTCTTCTTCTTCTTCTTCTTCTTTTGGGGTCACTGTGGGTGGCTTGAGTCTCTGAATTCTCATTATTAGCCTTTACCGCATGGAATATTGGCTGGAGCAGAGACTGCATACCCCCACCCTGCACAGATGCCTCGGCCTCTGCGTTGGGTGGACAAGGTCAGATCTGGTGGGATCTCTGAGTGGTGAAAGGTTTGGATCCATACTTTAGGTTTATACATACAGTCTACATTAACAGTTTCATTGCCAATAGTTCAAATTACAAGTGTGTAAAACATACTTACTGTAGAGACAGACAGAATTGGAGTGGTGGAAAGAGCAGAGGTTTTACCTTATTAAAATTTTGGTACTTAGAATAATGGTCCTTAGTGAATAGTACTATTATTGTGAGTCTTATCACCCCCGTCATACAAAATCTGCCCCTCACCCCTCCCTCACCTTATCCTCCTCTGTTCACTGTCTTATCACCCCTGTCCCTCATCAACATTTGCTTTTTCTCCCCTCACCTGAAGAAGAAATCGCAATAACTGACATAGTGATTCCATTTTTCCTTGAACAGTGTTCACTTAGGGTTTAAATTTTTATTGGGAATAAGGTTTTTGGTTTCAAATATTGAATTGCAACAATATTGTAGCTCCTCCATCACTGCAAAATGGACATCTTAAAAACATCATTGAACTACTACTATAACAAAAGAACCACAACTGGCGGACTTTTATTAGACATGGGGAAGAAATGGGAAAGTTTTGGAAAGTGACAGAAAGTTATGGAAAGTGATGAGAAAGGTTTTTTTGCAAATTTTTAAAGAGTGCAAGAAAGTGGGTGAGAGAGCTGCAGATTGATTGTTTGTTGTGGCAAGATATTATTATATTAGAATGTTATTATATTATTATATCATGATAAAATTCTACCTAAAATAGTAGAGAATATTGTAACAACTGTCAGTGCTGCTTGTGACTCCATTAAAGTTGCATTCAGCAGATTTGTAAATATCTCTATCTAACTAAAAAACTAAACGTAATTGCATAATACATGAAGAAGCATGGTTATAAAATATAATCTGAACCTATATTCAAATGTGCCAAACAAATTGTATTTACCAAAAAGTGAAGATAAATGATGAATACAAACATTTTCTCCAATGTTTGTGCCTCTGTGGCCAGTTTCAAATGAAGCAGTTTACCAAATAAAGATCCCAGCAATATAATTAGACTTCAGTTTAACCTAACCTACATGATGGTTAAATGGTTAAAGTGCCACAGTTGATGATACTTTGTAAAGTGCAAGGAAAAAGCAGTACATTTTAAACTAATCTGACAGTGATCATTTTATCTTAGCATTATTCATATAAACTTTAGATGATTTTATGTTTAATCAAATCATGCTGAAATTTAAAGAAACAATTGAAACCTTATAATTTTAATTATTTAATATTCCTCACCTTAACATTAGGATATTTTAAATATCCTAAATATATACAGATGTTGTATGCAAACCTATTTACATTTTGAGGCAAAAACGAACAACTTCTCCATGCAAGTTAGATTTTGAATAGATTTTAGTTTTGACTGAAGTGGATTTGAGACAGGTCTTTGGCCTGTTGTGTCTGGGTGAGTGTGGTCTGAGTGCAGTGGCTGTCTGGGTGGGTGTGGTCTGAGTGCAGTGGCTCTCTGGGTGGGTGTGGTCTGAGTGCAGTGGCTCTCTGGGTGGGTGTGGACTGAGTGCAGTGGCTCTCTGGGTGGGCGTGATCTGAGTGCAGTGGCTCTCTGGGTGGGTGTGGACTGAGTGCAGTGGCTCTCTGGGTGGGCGTGATCTGAGTGCAGTGGCTCTCTGGGTGCATCTCTCCAGCTCTGAAATGAAAGGTCACATAACCTGGACTAGCTCTGCTTCTGCTGTTGTCTAAAGACTGTCTAAACATGGCTGTGGGTCACTGAGAAACATGAACTGAACTAAAACCAAAGAAAGTCCTGCTGGGTCTGAAACTCATGTCTGGACTGGGCTCCTCCTCCACTGGTTACATGACAAATGAATGAACTGAATCAAAAGCTTCAACAAGTGCTCTGTTGCTCCTGTAAGGCCCCATAAAACTGTCTCTGGTGCTGCGTCTGGGCTGTGTTTGCCTGGGCACTCATGACTGGAGCCTGTTCTCAGATCCACACAGTTAAATATTTTGTTCTTAACCAAATTCAAAGTTTAGAAGTGTATTAATTTATTTTAAACATTTTTGCTCCATTCCTGAACACAGCTGTTTACAAATGTAGCATTATTTGGGCTATTTCTTTTCATTGTACATCAGCGCTGTTGCACTGGGGCTGAAACATACTGTATATGCAACTCATTTAAAACAGAACTTAGAATGGTCACAACTAATATTAGAAACTGAAGTTTTTAAGCAGTATAACTTCCAGTGCAAATGAAATATCTAGCTTTAGTATGTATGAAACCTGAGACAGCTGGGTTCTGAAATGCTTTAGATTGTCTGTTGTAAATGTTTAGTTGACATACCATGATACTTTATATTAGGTTAAAATGCCACTACTCCTGAATGTGTTTGAAATTTGCATTTCAAACTGATTCATATTATTAGAACATAAAACACTTACTTTTTAATGCTTGTAAAACACAATTCTTGAGAGAGATTACTTAAGGTCACAATTATGTCCCAGAAGGTGTACACTCCTAGCCAAGTGTCCTCCCTGTATAGACCAGGTGCACATGGACCTGCACAGGGATGAAATGAGGTGGGACAGAGCTGAGAGCCCATTGGTTCTCACTAGTAACAATTATAATGATTCTTTCTATTAACAACAACCAAATAATGTAGTCAAAACAAACTAATTTAAAAGCATCTGAAATATAAAAAACAAAATGTCCAGCAGTATAATTGTGTCTAAACTTAAAGATAATTAAACACTAGAGAATTTGGAAGTAATGGGTCCCAATCCAATCAGAATCAAAACCCTGTTTTTAATATTTGCAAATAGAATAAATAATTTATATGAATCTTTGAAATCATATGCATATTGATTGGATAAAATAAAGTTTGTGTTGTTAAAAGGGGGAGCTTAACAACACTGACAAAGGACAGTTATTGATAAGGTAGTGATTATGACATCTAATACACGGTGATGCCTCTTAATAAATACAGAAGGAATTCACAATCAGCACTGAACAAAAAACACAAGTGGAAATACTTAGAAAGAAAAAAAAAATACAAAAAACTGTGGTCATGGACACTCAGTGAAGCTGATGGACACTGGCAGGTTGTTGACCCTGTATGAGCTCAGTGTTTGGACTGACACATATGTCACAAATATGTAACAAACAGGACAAAGAAGTATCATGATGGACCACCTGACAACAGGCAAACTGTTACATATAGCCATATTTCACAGATGGGGGCCTCATTACTTGAGCAAACGAGGAAACAAATCATGAACCAGAATGATGTGGTTGGATGCCCTGCCATTAGCGCTGATGGCAACGTGATCCACAACAAACATTCCTGATTTCTCTTTACATGAGATCTTAAAGGAGAAGGATGGACACTCCTCTCCAACCTGAAACAAGTGTCCTTAGAAATCTTCAAAATCATGATATCTCTATTACAAAGCACTGACTAACTTAAGTCTATAGATCTCTCCTAACAGGTCCAGAATCTCTGGAAACCCCCTGATGAATCGTGGTGGTAATCTAACCTAAACTAAATGAAACAAATTATTAGGTCCAAACAAAAGGTATTTAATAGTCACCAAAAACTGTTAAGGTCAATTAATTGCATCAGAGCTTAACTTTCTGGATGCTCATCAGATTAGAACAAATTAGAAAACATATTATAATGTATCTGTCTTGGCTTGTTTATTGATCATGACTGTGCCACTGCCTGGGTATTCTCAAAGAAATACTGCATTGACTGTATTGTTGTTCATCATAGTGATTGTTGTGTCAATTATCTGATACTTTGAATCAGACCAGCCCAGCAGCCCTCAACTTTCTAGTAATGGGTCAAATAATAGAAGGCTTGAAGTCCAGTTATCATTGACTTGGAATGCCATAAAATTTCTTAGTGCCACTAAAAAATAAAAAATAAAAACTAAACAAAAAAAAAAAAACAAATGGTATAAGTGGCTCTTCTCCAATGCTAATTTATATCTCTCAGGCGTATTTATTCCCATACCCTTCTCTTATATTTCTGATTATTAAAAAAAATCTCAGTCTCACACACTGTGAGAAACTATAACCACTACCTGGCCTCTGTTAATTGTTCCTGGGGAACATGTGAGGCAGGTGGACAGTGTACCATAAAAAGTACTGGATGCACTGAAACTATTGCATGGAAAGAGGGCAGTCATAGTACTAATCTCTCCCCTAACCCCATGTCACCCCATGTCTTGCTTATATGTTGCCATCTCTTTCTGCCATGTCCAATATGTCTGTCAACTTTATACACATTGATCCCTGCAGCTATTCTCGCAAATATAAACCCATCTCACTTCTCCAAATTGCCCAAAGTACAGCTACAATGCATACAGAGAGCACACACTTACCAATTTACTTTTGTTAGAAATCTTACTGCAAGTCTGTGCTCTCCTATCACTATAGTTAGTGATAACCCTTCATTGCTTCCTTAAATTATTCCTCTGTGTGTGCAGTTGCTGGTGTAAAACATATCACATGTCACTTGATTCATACATGCCCACTGAGGAGACAGGACTCTGCCATAGCTGACATGCGGTGACTTTACAACTCTACTAATTTACTGACTACTTTGCCTTTTCACTAGTCTGGTCATCGTGCGAGAGTGATGTTCTCTACTACTTTTTCTCTCTTACCCATTCCTGACCTCCCTTCCTCCTTAGATCCCACAGCCTCAAGTAGCTTCAGAGGATCTGTTTTAGACAACACTGGCACTGCCTAATATTTATTTTGATACAATTGGTATACCTAGAGGTGTGCCTAATGAGTATAAAATCGCTGACCAAATTGCTGCAGGTTTTGAGTCTATTATTTGTTGGTGGTGTGCCATTAATACAATTTTAGATAGGATTAACTATATTCATTACAATGTTATGTGTCAGGCCAATTTGACAAGATCAAGAGGAGCTATATGTTAAGATGTTAATAACCTACTTAAATCGCAATGCCCTAGACATGCTTCTAGCTGAAAAGCATGGTGTATGTTCACCCTTTCGTGACCAGTGTTGTAGTCTTACTCATAATGCTAGTCCCATTGGCCCTCTCCAAAAACTTTCAGACAAAATCAGGGACCACTCTGATCAAATGCTTTCAGCCTCTGGAATCAGTGATGTAATTGGTGGTTAGTTTTCTGACACATTTGGGAAATGAAAATTTTTCTTTAACTCGCTTTTCACCCCTCTTAGCATAATTCTAACTATTCTGATCGTCTGTGGCTGTTGTTTCATCCCCTTTGCTAATTTTATGGTTGAACGGTGTGTGACTGCAACAAATGGCACTACTTCCTGCTTCTCCTAACACTCCTCCTCCTGCTTACATCACAGTTATGACTGACTCGGGGACTAAAGACAATGAGTACTAGACTAAGTTATGGTATTGTTTTGGGGAAATTAATGTATTTGATTTTCTGTTTCGTTTAGTGATAGCATGATTATGTACAGTACTGTGGATTTATGAGGTGTCTTCGGACGGTTGCTGGGAGTAGAACTGCAAGATGTCTTTTCCCATTTAAGTCAGAAGGTAGAAGAAGGGCAGTACTGCTCGAGAATCTCAGTTTTGTAACAAATTGTTTTTTCGATCTTGTACTAAATAAATCCACATGTTTCAGTTTAGCAAAATTATGTTTTTTGTGTTTGCTTATTGCAGTCATGTATGAATAGTTTATAATGAGAAGGTTATAAATCTCCATATTACAATGAATAATCTTTACATGATGTGTTTAGACTACCTATGGATGTGTATGTTTTTGCTTTTATCCTTAGTATTATATTTCTTGTTTTAGTTTTACAGTTGGAGGGTTTAGGACTTTATGTAATGTTTTTTTTTTTTTTTTTTTTTTATTATTATTTTATTATCTGGTTGTTTGATATTGTTTTTTCTTTCACTGTTTGTTCACACATGTGGCGTAGTGTGAAGAGGGGGAAATGTAAGGTATTGTCCAGTACTGCAGCACTACTCCAAATATGAATGCATGAGGGACCACGAGGACACTATGGAGACCAGCGTGGGAGATTGCAAGGACTGTGGACAATAAGATAACAGCTACGTTCTGGTCATTTTGATTAAAGCCTTATCTCAGGAATGTGTGACCCCCACTTTGAGAGGGTCATAAACCAGTCACCTTGTTTGACATTGCCTAAAGTTTCTTAATGTATAACACCATGCTGATAAGAAGAAGACCCTCCTCATAAACACATATACTGGGAGACCCCGGGAGAGTCCGATGCTTCATTGTTCACTTTACCTGTGTGGAACTCATTAAACCCTTCTGACTTTATGTTTCAGTCTCTTTGTCCTCTTTGACGCTTACACCAGAAACTAACAATTCTTACACCCTGGCCCCTAACCCTACCCTAAATCTAACCCTAACCATGGCCCCTAACCCTAACCATGGCCACTAAGCCTAACCCTAACTCTGGCCTCTAACCCTAACCCTGGCCCCTAATCCTAACCCTAACCATCACCACTAAACCTAACCCTAACCCTGGACCCTAAACCTAACCCTAACTCTGGCCCCTAACCCTAACCCTGGCCCTTATCCTAACCCTAACCATGGCCTCTAAACCTAACCCTAACCCTGGTCTCTAACCATAACCCTAACCCTGGCTCCTAACCCTGGCTCCTAAACCTAACCCTAACCTCATCCCTCACTGTTCCCTCTAAGCTGTGTGCGTGCGCAGTTGCACACTGCTTCCACTGTTTCCACGCACAGAAAATCTGCGCTGCACACAAAATAATAATTGCAAATCCAAAGTAGCAAGCAAGTTTTTGGAGGGAAAAGTATGGACAGAATGGAAGCTGGACTACCTCAAACGTCACATTAAGCAAAAGTCATTTGAATGTGGTTCACATTATACAAAGACGCAAGATGGGTATGGGGGTTGGTACATTATTGGAGGAGAGCACCAAAGACCAAGAGAAGAGGATCAAACTGTCACTTGTGAAGCAATCCAATCCTGAGAAAGTGAAAGTTCTCATCAACAATTTTTTTCTAGCCAGTAAAATGAATACGTCAGTACTGTCGGTTGAACAAATTCACAATCACATGGCAAAATATGTGAGTATACCACAAAGCTGGCGAAGCAAAAATTATGCTTTTGAATTTGTAAATTCAATCAATGAGATGGAGCAGAATGAGATTATGTACAGTATTAAAAATGTGCCTTGGCACACCCTGATAGTAGATGAGAGAACAGACATAGCAGTGCACAAAATGCTAGTCAAGTATATTAAATATAGGGTGGAAAATAACTATAAAACCGTGTTTGGCAGCATCGTCCAGCTGACAGCATGCACTGCTCAGGATATTGTGCAGGCAATAACTCACTTTTACTCCAAGCATGAACTGGACATAAAGAGAATGGTGATGCTGACCACCCTGCTGGCGCCTCAGTAATGCTAGGAAAGCACAACGGTGTTGCAACTTTATTCAAGCGGAAAATACCTCATCTGACTGAACAACACTGTGTGGCCCACAGAGAGGATTTAGGCGTGGAAAGATGTACCTTTGATGTGTGATGTTGAAACTCTTCTTAGAACAGTATATTCCACTTTCTCTAGATCCACTGTGACAGGGGAAAATGGCATGAGCTAGCAATGATTCTGAATTAGGATACACTCTCATTCCATCCATCCATTTTCTTCCGCTTATCCGTGGCTGGGTCGCGGGGGCAGCAGTCTAAGCAGGGACTCGCAGACTTCTCTCACCCCGGACATGTCCTCCAGCTCCTCCGGTGGGACCCTAAGGCGTTCCCAGACCAGCTGAGGGACATAGTCCCTCCAGTGTGTCATGGGTCTTTCCTGGGGCCTCCTCCCGGTGGGACACTCCCAGCGTCCAGGAGGCATCCTGAGCAGATGCCCGAGCCACCTCAACTGGTTCCTCTCGACATGTAGCAGCAGCGGCTCTGAGCTCCTATCGTGTGACTGAGCTCCTCCCCCTATCCCTAAGGGTGCGCCCGGCCACCCTACGGAGGCCGCTTATATCCGCGATCTTGTCCTTTTGGTCATTACCCAAAGCTTATGACCACAGGTGAGAGTAGGAACGTAGATTGACCGGTAAATCGAGAGCTTTGTCTTGCGACTCAGCTCCTTCTTTACCACAATGGACCAATACAGCGACTGCATCACTGCAGACGCTGCACTGATCTGCCTGTCAATCTCACACTCCATCCTTCCCTCACTCGTGAACAAGACCCTGAGATTCTTGAACTCCTCCACTTGAGGCAGAGTCTCACCACCCACCCAGAGAGGGCCAGCCACCTTTTTCTGGTCGAGAACCATGGCCTCGGATTTGGAGGAACTGATTCTCATCCCAGCCACTTCACACTTGGCTACAAACTGCCCCAGTGCCTGCTGTAGGTTCTGGCTTGATGAGGCATCAGGACAACATCATCTGCAAACAGCAGAGATGAGATTCTGTGGTTCCCAAACCAGACACCCTCAGGCCCCTGACTGCGCCTAGAAATTCTGTCCATGAATATAAAGAACAGAACCGGTGACAAAGGGCAGCCCTGGCGGAGTCCAACATGCACCGGGAACAGGTCTGACTTACTGCCGGCAATGAACACAGCTCCTGCTCCGGTCATATAGGGACCGGACAGCCCTTAGTAAAGAGCCCCGAGGGAGCACAGAGGGAGCACCACCCTGGTCTGCCAATCCAGTGGCATTATCCCCAACTGCCACGTGATGTTGCAGAGACGTGCCAACCAAGACAGCCCCACAACATCCAGAGACTTGAGGTACTAAGGACGGATCTCCACCCCCGGAGCCTTGCCACCAAGGAGCTTGCTAACCACCTTGGTGACTTCAGCCAGAGTGATGGACGCATCCACCTCCGGGTCCTCAGTTTCTGCTTTCTCCTCGGAAGACATGACAGTGGGATTGAGGAGATCCTCAAAGTATTCCTTCCACCGCCCGACAACATCCCCAGTCGAGGTCAGCAGCTCTCCACCCGCACTGTAAACAGTGTTGGTGAAGTACTGCTTCCCTATCCTGAGGTGTCGGACGGTTTGCCAAAATCTCTTTGAGGCCGTCCGATAGTCTCCTCCATGGCCTCCCCAAACTCCTCCCAATCCCGAGTTTTTGCCTCTGCAACTGTAGGAGCCGCAGCACGCTTAGCCCGCCGGTATTCATCAGCTGCCTCAGGAGTCCCACGAGCCAACAAGGCTCGATAGGACTCCTTCTTCAGCCTAACGGCATTCCTTACTTCCGGTGTGCACCACCAGGTTTGTGGATTGCTGCCGCAACAAGCACCGCAGGCCTTACAACCACAGCTACGAGCAGCCACATCGACAATAGAAGTGAAGAACATGGCCCACACGGAGTCCATGTCCCCAGCCTCCCCTGGGATCAGGGAGAAGCTCTCCCAGAGGTGTGAGTTGAAGACCCCCCTGACAGAGGGCTCTGCCAGACGTTCTCAGCAGACCGTCACAATACGCTTGGGTCTGCCAGGTCTATCCGGCATCCTCCTCCGCCAGCGGATCCAACTCACCACCAGGTGGTGATCAGTTGACAGCTCAGCCCCTCTCTTCACCCGAGTGTCCAAGACACGCGGCCGGAGATCAGATGACATGACAACAAAGTCGATCATCGAGAGTGTCCTGGTGCCACGGGCACTGATGGACACCCTTGTGCTCGAACATGGTGTTTGTTATGGACAAACTGACTATCACAGAAGTCCAATAACAAAACACCTCTCAGGTTCAGATCAGGGAGGCTGTTTTTCCCGATCACGCCCCTCCATGTGTCACTGTCGTTACCCACATGAGCATTGAAGTCAACCATGAGAACAACGGAGTCTACGGTTGGTACATTGTCTAGTACCTCTCCCAGGGACTCCAAGAAGACCGGGTACTCTGCACTGCTGTTCGCCCTGTAGGCCGACACAACAGTGGCCGACACAACAGTGAGAGACCTGTCCCCGACCCGAAGGCGCAGGGACATGACCCTCTCATTCACCGGGGTGATCTGAACCACTCTTAGTCTGACCCATCCCCCTGGACCCCTACCAGGGGCATGAAACCCCCGACAACATAGCTCCCATGATCATTTGGGCATCATTCAGGCGGCGGTTCAGGGAGGGGCATTGTCATTCAGGCCTCTGAATGAAGTGCGGCTGTCGCGACACCAAACTGTCAATGCTGTTCTGAGGAACTACACTGTGCTGGAAGAATACTGCAAGAAAGAATCCAGTGATAACAGAGATCCAGTGGCAAATTACTGCTACAAATATCTGACTATCTCTCAGTGCTTTGGGAGAGTGATGGTTGAGATGGCACAACTCTGTCTTGCTTTCCAGAGATGCAAACTGACTGTAATGGAAGGGCACTGCTTTGCAAGAGCAAAGATTGAGAAGTTGCCTTCCCAATACTTGAGGGATGAGAACATTCAGTGGAGTGACCATGTCAAAGAGACAATGAGGACCTCTTCAGCTGTTGGCAGAAATACTTTTATTCATAAGCTCAATGATCACTTGAATGCTCGTTTTCCAGAGGATGAATTAAAGGAGTGGTCTGCATTTGATATTGAGGCATTGAGCTCAGACATTTGTTTTGAATATGATTCAGTAGACATTGCAACACTGGCAAAAAAGGATGAGGCCATTCTTCACACCCCCATTCTGTGTGTGGGGATATTGACCTCTGTTTTATGTTTGGCATTTTGTGTGATTTGCATGTTTTTATTGTTGCATGTTGTGATTTTAGATTGTT
Source organism: Periophthalmus magnuspinnatus (assembly GCF_009829125.3). NCBI lineage: Eukaryota > Metazoa > Chordata > Actinopteri > Gobiiformes > Gobiidae > Periophthalmus > Periophthalmus magnuspinnatus. Next base: position 18,553,140 of record NC_047135.1, on the reverse strand, counting down.
TTATTGGATAACTTTCGGGGCGTGACCCCACCCTTTTGGCCAATCACGGAAGGACATTGATGCCGGTGCCTGTTGTGGGATTGAAGCTGGGCCCTGTGGAGACGGCATCGGGGCGATCCGGAGGAGCCCGGAGCGCAGAACTGGAGTGATGCAGTGTGGCGGCCGGAGGAGGCAGGGGACCGGAGGACAGGCTGACCTACGGCGAATACTAGTACTGGATGGCTCTCAAAAGCCGTCCAGCTCGGTGAGTCGGCCGCATGTGGGGTGGGTTTGTAGTGGGCCTATTGTACCCCCCCCCCCCCCCCCGGCAGTTGTCCTGTCCCCTCCCCGTAGGAGCAACCGGCGGTTCCGGCCTGGAGGAGCCAGGAGCGTAACCTAGGGCGTTGCGGTGGCCTGAGGAGGTGCAGACCCGGAGGCGGATCGATACTACTACGGCGTGCACAACTAACACTAGACGGCTTGTTGCCGTCCAGAGCGGTGAGTCGGTGACGCCTGGGTTGGGCTGGTGAAAGCAGATCATTAGTACACACTACTGGTGCTGGTCTGTGTCCTCCCCGCAGGGTCCACGTGGTGGTGTAGCCTGGAGGCCCAGGAGTAAGAGGGGGACCCCGCTGCTGTCGTGGGCGCCTGGGTCATAGCGGTTTGACCCGTCCCCCGTGGACATTTTTATAGAAACATTGCTGTGCTCTTGCAGAAATTCAACTTTTCCCTGTGGACATTTTTATAGAAACATTGTTGTGCTCTTCCAGAAATTCAACTTTTCCCTGTGGACATTTTATAGAAACATTTTATGGTCTTTAATCCTTGTCTGAATGAATGGTTATAAAATTATATTGTGGTTTTAACTCATTGCTCACCCCTGTTACCTGCCGGAAGTTTAGACTCCTTAACTCTAGGTGGCGTTGCTGAATAAAATTAAAAATAGTATAATGGAGTATTAATTCTTTCCTAACACCCCACTCGCCTCGGCCCGACATGTGGAGAACATTAACAGTGAATATGCTGAATTCAAGTACATAATGAGGCAAAAACTTAAACAAGAGTCAATCTGCACATTCTCAGATATGGTGGCAGCAACACTTAAATGTGAGGAGCTAAAGAATATCTCCCGGCTTGTGGATATTTGTGCTACATTTCAAGCATCCAGTGCAGACTGTGAAAGAGGCTCCAGTTTGATGAATCGCATCAAAACAGCATCCAAAAGTAGAACATTTGGATCAGCTGATGCGCAAAAAGACAAAGCTAGAAGCAGACAGGACCATCAACTTGGATAAGGTGTAGAACTACTGTAGAAGTGAGAAGGACAGAAGGGAAAAATAAGGTGACATTTAAATTCTCAATTTGTGATTATTCTAGTGTCAATCTATTATTGTTTTGAATTTATTAAGGATAATAACCATTAAATGTTTTTACTTTGAGTCGTAGAAATACTAATAAAAATGCTAATTATATATTTTATAGACAAAGTTTATTTAATTTTCACTGTATCACATGTGTGCTACAGTACACTTGTCATTGTGCAAAATGTGAAGATTATATAATGTGAACAAAACTGTCTCTCTTAAAGATGTACATGTCTCAATTCCTCCAGAGCAAGAACCCCACCCTAACCACAGAAGTTAGATCCTCAGTCACATCCACTGTGAAAGAAGCAGACCTATAAACCTAGACTAAGTCTTCAGCCATTACAGTACAGTACAGGAAATTTAAGGCCTTAATCAGATTTGTGCTCATCTGGTGTCATTTATTTAATATAATCATTCATTTCATATCATTTATTAAATATATAATTAAATTCATTGATCATTAAATATTATTTCTAGTTTGAGCAGTACAAATGCTAAGAAAAACTGTCAAATTGTATATTTTACAGACAGTTACAGGAGCAGGACTCTTTCAGACCACAGCAGCAGGATTTCTCTCATTTCGACCACAGTAGGATTCTTCCAGAAGAATGGTATGATTTTCCCAGACTATAGTACAGACATGAGCAAACTACGGCCCGGGGGCCACACACAGCCCTTTGGGCTTATTAATCCGGCCCACCAAACATGACCAAATTATATTAAGGGCAAACCTTGCTCAAAGTTTTTTCTGCTGTGTTTAATTAACTGAAATTAATTATTAATTTAATTAATGCATTTGGAACAATTGTACAATGAGCCATGGATATTCATGCTTTGCTACATGTTACAGTATATATATATATATATATATATATATATATATATATATATATATATATATATATATATATATATATATATATATATATATCCTGGCCTGACCCCTCTGTTAATTTTCATAACCAATTATGAATTATGGCCCGTGTGTCAGAAAGTGTGGCCACCCCTGCCATAGTAGGATTCTCCCAGATTACAGTAGGACTCTCCCAGACTACAGTAGGACTCTCTTACCCAGTGCATAGCAGGAGCGTCACACATACAAACTCATACTCATAATCAGTCAGAGCTTTATATATAAACAAAAAAAAACATGGCCGCTAAACCTAACCCTAACCCTGGCCACTAATCCTAACCCCGGCCCCTAAACCTAACCCTAACCCTAAAATCTAACTCTTGTTGGTGCAGGGTCAGTATAGCAGTGGGCTGGTAGGTGCTACGTTGGTGGGTGCAGAGTCAGTGCTGCAGACGGGTGGTGGGTTGCTAAAATGTTTCTGTGTTTGTGTGGTGATTACGGAAGATCTCAGCCCGTGCGGACACACTGCCTCATCAAACATGTGACATTTATCAAATATTTGCCGTAGCTTTAGCGCGAGACATAACAAGCTGAACTTAATTGATTTTGCCGTCTGTTTACTGCACAGTGGAGCCAGCTTCGTATAATCCCCTCCATCCGGCGAAACGGCCGCTCTGTAGCACAACTTTCTCCTAACAGTTTGATTACTGCAGGCTGCCAACTTTATTGTGTCAGTGTTAAAGTGTGGAATGGAGCTTTTGTGTGCCATAAACAATGGAGCTCAAACTGTGTGAGACGCAGAAGACACTGCTGCAGCTCAGCTCTTTTTGAGGCCAACATAACAATTCTGAACAGTAATAAGTTATTTTTATTATTATTGTATGGTTTCACTTGAATTCAGTTATGGTTAGAGATTACTTATTTTGTCCTATGTATTTGAGCAAAATGTGTCTTGCCCCAGTATAGCTCTATTATATAAGCAGCTCTTGAGGTAAGTCTGCTATCTGCTGTGTGCATCTAATTAAAAGCATTCCACTGTCTGATAATCAAGAAGTGTGTGTTAGCATGCTAGTTGTTCTTAGTGAGGGATAACTTTGGACCACTGCAAACCATTTAAAATTAACTAGTTCTGTTTTTCATGTTTTAAAAACAGTAAAAAGTAGGTCAGAAACAGGAAAGAACATTAAACTGCTATCCGGGATGACACATACAGTATGCTTGAATGTGAAGTGGTGCAATCGGTCGCTTGAATGTGAAGTGGTGCAATCGGTCAAGTATAGGCCCAAAAAAAGAAAGGATTGGTGGTTCTTACACAAGACACCACATAAATCACCTACTTCAGTTACAAAACTGTGTCTGATTGAGAATCTGAAGGTAAATGTGGAACATGACTGTGTACTTGGTGTGTTGTGGAGACCTCTTGATGATAAAGAAGCAGTAACAGGGCATGCACTGACCAGGCAGAAGTGCATTAGTGTGTGAGGACACCTGGACAGAAGGGATGACAAAATCACTATAACCAACCATGATACATTTTTTTTGGGAACCAATACTGTTAGGCAAATGTCAATAATACTGAACTTAGTCAAACCTACTGTGTCAAAACCCTCTCCACCAGCAGCACATTGGGATAGCTCGTCTGTATGAGGGGTCAGGAGCTGCAGCATATTCTGTTTGTCCGTGCAAAGTATTTGTCTGACATTATTTAATGATAGAAGACAGGGTAATAGGGTTGATAACACTAATTGGTGTCCGACGGGTGTCATTCAGAAGAATGATATCCGAAGAATAGATACCTTCCTCGATTTATTGGCCACAATATGATATGTGTCTCGATGCAGTGTACTTTTGATTCTGGACGATTTGATACAATACAATTCCGAACAGGTAAAAAATAAAGGCTTTTGGATCCTTACTTAAAGATCTACCCCATTTTTACAGAAATAAAATTAATGCATTAATTAATTAATGCTGTATTTATCTTCCATTTACTGAAGATTAATGGACATAACAAAATGCACTTTGTTTAATGTATATTACTAACTAGAAGATTGCATAAAACTGTTGCATTAGTCATTGCTTATTTATTCATAGCTTATACAAAATCAACATTTACTTGTAAAGGGACAACATCACTACTAAATCATGGCTGTGATACTATAAGCCTTTGTTAAACCATTACCTGTGCAAAATAAATAAATCATTTTTAATGAACAAAACAGTGAATATGTCAAAAGTATTACATAAACAATTTCCTTCATCTCTGTCACAAAGTAAATTGGTAAAATATACAATAAAATCTTAATATATCGATAAAGCAGCTCAAAATATCGATACTGTAAATGAATCATTTACAGTATAATTACATTAAACAATATGATATATCAACATTACAATATTTTGCACACCCCTATTGTAGAGTGGGAGCTATGTAAACCGAAAGTGTTGGACATGGGGACTGCAAATTCCCAATTCAACCCATCTATTTGTCATAACAATATGATACTTATAATTGAAATGTTTTCATCCATAAGGTTAAACCAAAATTGGTATTGACTAAAATCACCCAAAAAGTAGCAAGTGTAGCCTCAATTGTTAAGTTTTGAATGTTAGTTGTGTAATTGATTCCCCCTGGCCTACAGAGGAAGTAGAACTGATGTGCTGATAGTGTACACCAATGCAGCGGGTGGGTGGACTAAATCACAAAGACACAGGCAGAAAGGGGAGACTGTACTAAGTGTATTAGGCTGAGGCTGACACACATGCCAATCAGAAGGTAACTTGCTCAAAGAAAGATTATTAGTTATTTAGAATAAAACAAAATCAGAAGCTGCAGAATTCAAACAAGAAACTAAAACTGAAATGTTGCTTTCTTCAGGGAATTCCCACTGGACACATTTAGCCTGTGAGTGGGAAAACAATCTCTAATTAGAGCAGAGATGTCACAGTGAGAGCAGAGCACACAGCAAGGAGAGCACACAGCAAGGAGAGCACACAGCAATGAGAGCACACAGCAAGGAGAGCACACAGCAAGGAGAGCACACAGCAAGGAGAGCACACAGCAAGGAGAGCACACAGCAAGGAGAGCACACGAAAAGGAGAGCACACGAAAAGGAGAGCACACGAAAAGGAGAGCACACGAAAAGGAGAACACAGTGCATGGAGTACTGTGACTGTAACAGGCGTCCAGCTTCATTGAACCATTTCTGAAGCACTCCACTGTTCGTGGGACTAATACTTGTCTAAGCGGGAGCACACATCAAACTGAGCCGGTGTAGGCCTCAGACCACAGACCGAGCAGGTGTAGGCCTCAGAACAGAGACCGAGCAGGTGTAGACCTCAGACCACAGACCGAGCAGGTGTAGGCCTAAGACCACAGAATGAGGAGGTGTAGGCCTAAGACCACAGACCAAGCAGATGTAGGCTTCAGACCACAGACTGTCGTAACATCCGGATTGACCAAGGATGCAGACTCGAAAAACAGTTCAACAGAGTTTATTTACAATATAAATGTGAAAGATGGTTAGCGTAGCTGGTGGCGAAGGGCTGGGTTGTTGTGTGACGCTCTGGCATGGGACAAGATGAGCTAGATCAGAGGCGGCAGTGCACGGGTAGTCCAGGGGGCAAGATCTGACAAAAAAACAAGAAAGTCTGACTGAGCAAGAGAAGCAAAATACAAAAAATGAGATTGAGCCAAGCTGACAGTACCACAAGGATACACTGACGATCTGGTGGTGAGTGTAGAGATCTACAGCCTCTTAATACTCCCCAGGTGAAATCTTGATTGCTTGATGAAGTGCAGGTGTGATGAGGTGGTGCTGGAGTCTCTGCCAAGCTCCAGGCATAGACACAGAAGGGAGTCCAGTCAGCCCTTGTGTTTCTGTGCCGTCTTCCCTCCCTTCTGTGTCTCTGCCAAGCTCCAGGCATAGACACAGAAGGGAGGGAAGACAGCACAGAAACACAAGGGCAGACTGGACTCATGACACAGACCGAGCAGGTGTAGACCTCAGATCAAGTAGGTGTAGCCCTAAGACCACAGACCGAGCAGGTGTACGCCTCAGACCACAGACCGAGCAGATGTAGGCCTAAGACCATAGACCAAGCAGGTGTAGGCCTAAGACCATAGACCGATCAGGTGCAGGTCTCAGACCACACAGCCGCACATCCTCTCACTCATTAACACAGGATTATTAGCAATCAGCTCAGCTCCATCAGGCACTGCATCCACAGTGTGCAGGGGACAACAGAGTCAGGCAGACTGGGTAAAGCGTTATCGGTTTAAAGCTGGGGAACATGACAATACCAAATAATAAAAATCTGAGCCATAAGGATTGGTGGAATTGATTGAAGTGTAGAATTAAGATGTTCAGAATATGTGCGTAATGAGTTTGGACCACTGATTGTGCTTATTTGAAAACTGTAACATTTTTAAACAGGGCCTTAAACTACACTCTCTTTCTCACACTCTTTCTACTCATATGCAGGGTTCCATAAGTCTCCTGGTTCATAGATATACCACAGTTGCCAATGCCCTTCAGATGTTGAACAAGGCACAAAAAGACTGCTTCAATTACTTAGCTACACATGCTCATGTATTTTAGCAGGACTCCCTAAAGGTTCGGCATTTCATCGATGGGGCAGGACTGAACATTATTTTATAACCATGGTAATTCAATTTTAAACAGACGAGGCAAAGCTAAATTTGGACCTAAAATTATAGCTATTAACAACACTGGCTTTTATTTTACTTTCCATTGATGCATCAGGGTGGCACCATTTTAACCCAAACACACAGCCACTTTGTGAAAAAAAATACATCACCATTTGCGAGCATTGCCACTAAAACAATCAGGTTAAGTTTAGGGTTAGGATTAGGGTTAGGTTTAGAAACATGTAAGTTTAAGGTTTTGGGATAGGTTTGCAAACCATTTCTTCTTGGAAACACCGAGATCAAATTTTTTGGACAAATGGAAATTATTAAAAAAGTATTACCTTAATATTTTATATAATTACATTGGCTAATTATAAAATGAACTCTATCGTAACGCTATCGACAAAATGGCAGCTATTTAGGAAGTCTTGCATTGTTGCTGCTATTGCTACTTCTATTTTCAGAGACATATGTTAAACATGACTAAAATAGTGCTTGCTTTAGCAAAAACACTACAAAGTTTGTGCCACAATATAGAACCACTTTCTAAATAACTACTTATCTTGGAACAAACCTTTAATAATTTTACATGTCTATATCCAGTTTGATGGGGTCTCCCATGGTGTTTGACAGACTGTCTAAAGTTTGTCAGAAAAGTCAAAATTGTGCTGATTTGATCGCGCTGATGGCAGATGAGTCAAGTGGAGCCCCTGAAGGCCTGGAGGGTTCTTTGTGATTGAGACAAATGAAGCACCTTGGAGAGCTGAACCTGATCTGAGCAATGTGAAAACAATACCACCTGTTTATTTCATGTTCTTCATTTGATAACTTTCTTCATGAAATAAGGTTGAAAATACCACAACTATGCGGATGACACTCAGATCTACTTATGTCTCACTGGCAGCAGGTGAATATGGACCAGTGGATACACTCTGCCACTGCATCCAACAGATCAGTGTGTGGATGCAAAACAACTTTCTCCAGCTAAACTCAGACAAGACTGAACTCATCATCTTTGGCCCACAGAAACATAGAGAAAGTGTGAGCAGTCACCTCCAGTCTCTCTCCCTAAAACCTTAAAATCAGGCTAGAAATCTAGAGGTAATAATGGACTTAAAGATAATGTTTAACAGCCACATCAAATCAGCAACATCTGCAGCTTTTTAGCATCTAAAAAACTGCAAAAGGTATACAGTCTAAACCAGACTTGGAGAGACTTATCTATGCCTTTGTCTCCAATAACTCCAGTAACTCTCCAAACAAACGATAAGGCAGCTGCAGTACAACCAGAATTCTGCTGCTTGGGTCCTGAGCACAGGTCTCTGCACTTCCTGTGGCTCGCACTCTGATGACCTCAGATACCAGCCACCTGCTTGCTCCCAGAGTCACGATTAAACATGGGGAATCAGTGTTTCAGTTTTAGGCAGCTAAAATCTGGAACAGATGAGGCAGGCCTCTACTTTGACAAAACAATACTCAGGCTCAAAACGGTTCTATTTATCTGTGCATATGACTGAAAGGTTTTCATTCGGCACTCTTCTTGTTCATTTTATGATGATTATGTATGTGATTTGTTTGCATTGTGATTTTAATGTCTTTCTTTTTCTCATGAATTTGATCTTCTCAGATGGTAGGCAAGGGTCTACGTAACTATATGTAAGATTTATCATTTTTGAAAAAATATAAAAAACAGAAATCCACAAATGTTAACCCATAAGGACTTTTAGCCATAGCATTAATAATTTTATGGCTAAAAGTCCTTTACACTGCTACACACCTTTGGGGCTGAATAATGGCACCACTTTCTCAAGCTATTGCACAATAAACATTGTGCCAGTTTTTGTTTCATGTGCATTGGCCCAGAGATATGAACCATACACCAAATCTTCAATCTGACAATGGAGGTTTTCAAATGCTACAATATGATGGTGTCACACTCACAGATGAGGTCAAATACCTCCAGCGAGTAAGGCAAGTCTCCTCAGGAGTCAGCTCAATGGCAAGAACAAAACCCAGGCAATAAACAGCTATGCCCTACCGATAACCAGATACCCAGCAGGAATCATAGGCCAAAGGAGGAGATACAGGCCACAGATGACCCAAAAGCTCCTGACCGTGCATGGCAAGTTCTGTCCCAAACCCAGCACCCTGAGACTGTATGCGAACCATAAGGTAGGAGGCCAAGAACTAGTGAGTGTGAGAGCTACTGTCCAGGATGAAACATCCAAGCATCCAAGATCCATAATGATAATGAATCAGATGACGTAAGGAACTGTTGGTAGCTAAATTTCTATATTGCCTCAGAGAAGTAGATGCCCACATTACTCCAGACAACATATGAAACTCCTCTAAATAAACAGGCCTACAGTGCATTCAACTGATTAAAACATAAAATAAAATAAAAAGGATTATATCAGGCAAAAGATTAGACTTTTTTCTATCATCTACCTCAGTCAAATGAGTTAAACCATATTTCAAAGCCTGTTACCCATCTAAGTCCATGTATTTGCATTTGTTCAAAGTAACCGCAGTCTACAGTAGTATACCTCCAGCCGCCCACACAGACTGGAGCTTCATTTACAACAATCGCTCTTTCTCCAAACTTCACACTGCAGCCACCCCGACCAGCATCCTTTCTCCAGCCCACTCCTTCGTCTTTATTTGAGGCAATAATGGCTGGCAGAAGGGACGCAAAATCATCCATCTTTTCCAAGGCAAAACGCAACACATGGATTTTCATAATGATCTATTTTCTACAGTGAAGAAAAAAGTCTTCTCCCGCTCCTCGTTTGCCCCCCCTCTCTTGCTCGTGCTCTGTTAGACAAATGAAGGCGCTTTCTCCTGTTATAATTTGGATTTGTTATCACATTCTATTACAGCAGTGTGGGGAGGTGATGCATGCTGGGCAGTCACCGGAATCCTTATGGCGGTGCTAGTTAATATCCTAGTTCATTTATAAGCACTCATATGCTTCACAGGGGGAATTCATTTGGTGTGAAAGGTGATTTGTGGGAGGAATTATGGGCCGGAGTGACCACTGCTTATGCACACTTCAGCTCTTTGCACAGGGCAGGACCAGAGTGAATGCCAATGAAGCAACATCTATTCAAACTGCAGCTCCTGTGCTTTATGAATGCATTACCAGTCTATAGAAAAAAACGTATTTAAATCCTGTTTAACACCATCAGCCACAGTATTTAGCCTCTCGCAGAGTCAAAGTTTACATGCATATTACTGAAAATATGCTCAGTGTTCGGTTACAGGCACATTTCTCCAGAGAGAGACAGTCTTTGTCTATATGCTGGTCATTAAGCCAAATTACTGGGCACCAAGTTGTGGCATTAATCTTGCATTATAGCATTAATGCTAAAGCACCATTGCTCCAAATGCTTGTTAAAAGGTTAATTTGCATAATTCTTGAAATTCTGTATAATAATATTAATAATCATCATCATAATCATAATAATAATAATTCAATGGATTTTTACAGTGCCTTTCAAGACACCCAAAGCGTTTTAAATTACATTGTTCATTCAATTCATACTCAGTAATGGTAAGTAGTCAGAGCTACCCTGGGGTGGACTGATGGACGTGAAGCACCATTGGCCAGTCCGACCACCAATCGCAGTTGGACTCTTACACACAGACCACATTTACACAAGTGTGGTTACAATGGCAGCCTCACTTAGCTTCTGAGATCTGACAAGTATGTGACAAGTATGTCATGTTAGAGAATATTTGTGTTTCACAAGTTACTAACATAGCTAAAGCATGGTTTTCAGTCCAGCACAGTGAAACTCTTCCATAATGGTTTAAAACAATTAAGCACAAGTGGTCTCTACAAATGAAGATGAATACATCAGTTTTCAGTTCAGTGGGGAAAGCCACCTTTACATGGGGTTGTATTATAGGAGTTGGTTTTCTTAAAGTATTACACT